>NC_031993.1:52578693-52706899 GCF_001879085.1 Nicotiana attenuata
AGAACCACGTACCCACCCCCCCCCCCCCCATCGAACCCCTCTCATTTCACCATCTCCGTCTCCAAACTAAACCCTAGCCGCCCTTATACTCCGTCGCTTGCTCCGTCCTGTTCCGCTGCTCGAAAATCGCCTTACGGCGGCGGAGCTTCTCCAAATCACTCCAAATTAACACCATACAATCACCTTCCTATCCCCTCTTCAAATCTCCAAACCATTTCCCTCGAATCTTCACTCAACTGTTCGAATCTTAGATCCGAAACCCAAACCTAAAAAACCCTAAGTCACCCAAATAACCCAAAAATCACACACCACACTTCTCATACCCTTCTGAACCCTAAACTACAGCCGATTCCCCAAAAGCCCCCTTTAATTTCCTCAAATCTTAAATCTGGAAATCCTGAACCCTAGCTTTTTCCCCTCTTTCGATTTTTGGTCAACTTTTGGTTGTTTGAACCCAAAACCTCCATTAGTCGACTGTTCTTGTTGAGACCAGTCGATTAATGGCAGTTCAAGTTCATTTCACCCCGTTGAAGTTTGACCGAGTCCCTGACTGGTCCGATTTTGGAACAAGTTTTGGTAATTCCTTTGTCCTTCTTTTCTCCTTTCCTCTTTCGATTATCCCTTTCATCTCCTTTCTTTTTTTTAGCCGCATGTTTTAGGTTTTTCTTTTATTTTGTTCAGGACTATCTTGTTTGTTCATTTTGCATCTATTTATTAGATTAATCAAAGCATGTTAAGATTTCATCATCTAAAGTTTAATTTCAATTGAATAAACTTAGTTTAATTAGGGTTAACTTTTAGGTTCAATAAATAGCATGATCTTTTCTGTTTCTTTCATGTTTCTGTTTTATGTTTGTTTTATTTTATGTTCAGTGTTTAGGTCAAGTTAATTGGAATAATGTTAATTAGAATAATGTTGTTCAACGGTTTGTTTAGTTTATTTTTGGTTAGCTGTTAGAAATTTAGTTGATTAAATTGTTAACTTGCCAATGTACGTTAGTTTCTAGGATTTCTTTGCAGTTTTCCTTTTAATCTTGGTTTGATTGTTGTTTAGATGGTTAGTCGTTTAAATCCAATGTTTGCTTAGGGCTAATTAGATGAGCATTCTTATTTACTGATTAGGTCAATTTTAGGGTCTAAATTGCATCACCATGCTTCTGTTTGTCATTTCGACTTGGATTTTGGATCCCTTTTTGGTTTTGCCTCTATTTGCCTTGATTTGTAAATCACTAGAAACTTATAGGGACCTAATTAAACTAAAATGAAACTTAGGGGAATATTAGAACTTTAAAAAGTAAATATTTAAAAGAAGAAAGTTCTAGAAGTGTACCAGCTGTCCAAATTGGTTTAAAAGATGCTGAAAATGGACAGCTGGACAGTTTATCCTCTGCAAATATGTTGTACTATCTAGGGAATTTAGGGTAGAATATTCCTTAGATGCCATTTTTGGATATGCTCTATAAAAAGAAAGTCATTCACTCATTCACAGACACAGATCAAATTTTCATAACCCTAAGAATACATAGATTTTCATCTGCATTTTCTGCATTTTGAAAGGTTCTGAAAAATAAAAACTCCTTAAAAACTTTTTCCGGGCTAAAACATTAGTTGCCTAAACCAGAATTCTGGGCTGGTCTTCTGCTGAAGACTCTGGTTTTAAAAGTTTGGGTTGCTGGCTCTTGGTTTTTTTCTTCTGGTTTGATTCTGGGTGCTGTTTGTTTTGGGATTTCTGTTGCTGCTCATTTTTTCTAAGTCTCAGCCAGCTTTTCATCTATTTTGTCTCTAGATTTTGTTTCTGTTTTGTTTAAGGTATTGACCTCAGCCTTTCTCCATGTAATGCTTTGTTGAAATGATATGAAACTAGAGTTGCAACTTATATGTGGAAAAAATGAATATCTTCTCATGCTAGTGTAGTTTTACATTGATACAGATCTGACTGGTCTTTATTATGTGATTTTAAAGCTTGAAGTAATTTGGTATGAATAGCCTAGTTAATACATGGATGCTTTGTAGTTTTCATCTTGAAAATAACCTTGTTTGGAGATGCTTCTTTAGTCAAATATTCTGCATGTTAATGCTGATTCTGGATGTTGTTTCATTAAAATCATGTCTTCCCTTCTTCATTTGTTAAGTGAATAATATGTTGTTTACTTGATGACATTTGAGTTTTGTTTGCTAACCATGAGCTATAACCTGTGGATTTGGCCACTAGTTGGCCAAATCAGCAGGTTCAAAAGCTAAGAGTTGAAATTCTACTGTTGGTAGCATGCTGGACCTGTATGTTCATGTGTTGGACCAAGCTTTTGATGGATAAATCATGTCCAAAAGAGGCAGGTGTTCATTAGGTTATTAAGTACATGGAAGTTGTAATAGATTAGTTGTTAATGTAGTGTTAATGTATTAATAGGTCGTAATGTAATATTTTGATTCTGAAAGCTTTTATTTTCATTTGGAGTACTGTAATGAATTAGGCCCTGATTTCATGTACTGAGAGTAAAAACAACTATTTTAAGAGTGTAATTATTTTGTTGTCATATTTTCATTAGCACAGTGGTGCAATGGTCCAGGCTATGGGCCAGATCTTTAAGGCTAAAGGCCTGTTTCTTATCCAAGGTGGGTCGGAGTTGCGAATGAGCCTAGATGAAAAAAACAAACCTCAAACGAGTCTGGGCCTAGGCCGTTAGGCCTGGGCCTTAAGCCCAATAGCTTGGCTCAGTTGTAAAGTTTCTTTTATGAACTATAGTATAAATGTATGTCTTTTTATGTCTTGCAAATCATGTGTAGTGTAATTAATTGTCAAACTTGACTTGTATTTTCATTTCTAGATTCTAATTTTTCTACTTAAAAATAAATTGAGTTACAACTTTTGCAAAACGTGTATTATATAAGTTTGGGCTTAAAATTTAAAGGTAGATAGGCCCAGCCAGTAGATATTCGCAACTAGGCCCGCCTAATATAAGCCCAATGTGGGCCAGACTTGGTCTAAAAATCAGATTTGGCCATGGCCCTTGAGTTCTTCATTCCTGAGCCAAGGTCAAAGCCCAATGCAGCTTCAAGCGCTGGTTGATCCCTAACCAAATAACCAACAGGCTATTGCTAGCCCAATTACCTTATCCAAAAAATGATTAAGTTCCAACACATATATCCCAAAGGTGTATATAATTTATAGTTTTCATATTGAAACATCAAATATAGTTCTAAATATGAACCTTCTTAGTTTGCTTTTAGTAAAAATACAACCCTTTGAAATAAATTGACGTGTGCCATCCACAAATGAAACTCATAACCCATGGCCGTCACATTAATATTGTAACTAGTGTAGAAAACACTTTGAACATTCGTAGTTTGCTTTAGGCGCGTTTTTAATAAATCATCATAGCTACGGGTACGGTTCGCATGACGTAGTTGTGATACCTAATTTTCAAATCCGGGGGTATATTTATGTGACCCGACCACAACTTCTAATCAAGTTAATATATTAAACATGTTGTAGATCGTGGATACGGTTCTCGTGACACGATTCGCAATATGTATCAAACAAACAAGTTTACGACAATCGTAACTTGTTCCAGAATAATTTCATAAATAGTTAAAAGAGGTTATAAAGCTAAAATTCACAATAGGTCTAAAACGTGTAGTAAATCAGATAATAGGCCAATTAATAATAGTTTAAGCGATCGTGCCAGAACCACGGAACCCGGGAATGCCTAACACCTTCTCCCGGGTTAACAGAATTCCTTACTTAGAATTTCTGGTTTCGCAGACTTTTAAATAAAGTCAATTTTCCTCGATTTGGGATTTTAAAATAAACCAGTGACTTGGGACACCATAATAAATATTCCAAGTGGCGACTCTTAAAAATAAAATAAAATAATTCCATATCGAATAATGTCACTTTAATTAGAAAAACTCCCTTATATCCCTTTCGGGCGGGTAAAAAGGAGGTGTGACAGCCACAAGTTCATACATGTGTTAAACTCACTTCAATCAATAAACAAAGCTCACCAAAAGAAGCTAAAGGAGAAGCAAGCAGCCACAGTCATATGAACTTAACCAATAACAAATTTACAAATACAATTAATTACATTAAAATAAGAGAAGATTACAGAATTAACCTGTTGAGGAAGAATTACTTTAACAAAATCAGAAGAGGCAGTGAGTACGAATTCAATGGCCAACTCCAAACGATAAAATCGCCACAGAAATCGAACAGAACCGCGAACACACATTGAACGATGCCTCGACTCAGCTTCATACCTCAAATAATCTCCATGTTTAAGAAGCTAAAAATTTGAAGAGAAAGAGAACTATATTTTTTGAATTTTTTTTTTTGATTTTTCCGAAATTTAAAAATCACAAGGTTAACACTCCAAAACAATGATGCTTTTTCATCCGATTCTCCTCTGCTTTTTGTTTGTCTCTAATTTCTGTCTTCTTCTTTTTGTGTGTATGTGTCGTTTGTGTGTTTTTCTCTTCGTGGTGTGGGGTTGAAGACACAAAATGAGGAGGACGACTGAAGGTTGGAGGAATTGGGTTAATGATCGATTTTTGGGTGAAGGGAAGGGTTGTTGTTCTTATTTTTTAGGGTTAAAGGGAAGGGGTCCTTTAATGAGAGGGATTGGGCCGGTACGGGTCGGGTACAGCTTAGGCGGATTTGAGTAATTCTTTGGGCCATTTGGCCTAGCAGAGTGCTTCTTTCGATTTCTTGCCTTCACCTTGTTTTTTAAATGGTAACTCTTAATTAAATCCTACATCAAACCTAATTTGCAAAATTAACCTATTAATTTATTTTGATTCAAAATTAAGCTAATTAACATATTGAATTAATTAATTGACTAATTAACTACAAATGTAAAAAGAAAAGAAGAGTAGCTAAAATTTAATTTGTGATTTTTATATTTTAACAATGCAATTAGTGTCTAACACATGCAATTTAATCTAAAATGCAACAAGTAAAAGATAAAAAATATTTTTGATAATTTTTAGGATTTTTTATAATATTTCTAAATATGCATGAATGCAACTAAATGCAAACAAACATCCTAAAACTTCTATAAAAATTAAAATTAATTAGAAAAAGTCTATTTCTTGTGAATTTGTAAGAGTATTTTTCGTTGGGCAAAAATTACGTGCTCACACAGTAAAATTAAATACAATGTAAAATAGATAAGAATGAATATTATCGAATTGGATGTAGTGTATACAACCGAATTGAATAAAGTGGTATACAACCTATTTCTTTATATTTTGTTGTTTGAATACAACTTAATTTAATACAGTGGAATTGAATACAATGTAAAATATATATGCACAAATACATTCGAATTGAATAGTGTGTCTACAACCGAATTGAATACAACGAGGAACATCTCATGGCAAGCAATTAGTAGCTATGGGATGTAATTAGCTAAGTTATAGCTACATCCAGCAATAAGGCTCCAAACTATAGGCATTTCTAAAAGTTTCCCTAGATTAAAATAATACTAAAAGTGAATCCTTCAAAATATGATGGTTCTATCTTTTATTTTTCTTTTCAAGATATTCATTCATATTGAAAGCTTTTTTATTCCAAGTTCTCTCTAATTATACTTTTTTTTTGTCAAAATCTCATGCATCCCAACTAAGTTTTTTTGTGAGAGAAGGATTTACTTTTAGTATTATTCTAATTCATGTAAATGGGTGTTGGGTTAAGTTGGGTTGGGTAATTCATATTTTACCCGAGCCATCCCCGGATGTTGTGGAGGTGAGAGTCGCGCCCAAGCCGGTCCTAGAAACCGTGGTGATCGATGATGATGGAGAAGCCAGTGATGATGGGGCTTCTCTACATAGAAGACGACAACCTTCATCAGCTAATTAGAATGCTCAATCGATTGAGTTAGTTATACCAACCAAGGATGATGCCTCAGCACTCAAAGGGGAGTTTGATGTGGTGGAAGATGCCAACTCACGCTTTCGAGTCCCAATTGCCATACCCGGTACTATAAGGCTAAGTACCGGGTCACTTTCGTCTTTTGACGAGCAACCAATAACCAGCACTGCACTTGCCGCAACTGCTTCTCACCCTAAAATATTATCTGCTTCATCTCCCTCTTCTCTAACTCTGCTTTCGCCACCAGCAATTGCTACATCATCTCTGCCGACCGCAGCTGCCCGAGAATAGGATGTCCCTTTTCCTCCCAGTCCCCAGTTCATGGGAACCTGGGGCAAATTATGTTGCCCCCTTAGAAGATCCCCAAAGAAGGAGGAGCGTCACCCTCTCGGTTTCCACCGGATGCAATTTGTTATCCCGGCCGGTGGAACTTGCTAACTATCTGAAGCCCTTGGCTTCAGAGAAAGATAAGGAAAAAAATACAAACTCTCTTGGGTAAGTGTCTGTTGAACAATGCCATGCACAACACAGTAGCGATATAGATTTTATTTTCTATATTTTTTCTTCTATTTGTGTTATGGCAAGGTTTTGAATTTTCATTCTTATTTTGCAGGCCAACTCCCTTGCTTCCGAGGGCCTTCAAAGGCTGATTCGTGATAAGGAGTAACTTACCTCTGAGTGGGATCAACTTTCGGTCGAGCAGGACCAAACTGCTGCTCGCCTCTCAGAACTAGAAGCTTGAGCTATTGAGGTCGTTAAGTTGGAGGCTCGGTTGCAGCAAAGCGAGCAAGAAGTAGTGACACATAGTCAAGAGGTCACCCAATTGAGGGCTCAATTTCAAGAAGCTAGGGCCAAATAGGTTGAAGTCCATAATGCCATTCTTGCTGCCTTCGATCGTGACGCTGCCTCCACCGAAAAATTGAATAATTTGGAGGCGGCCTTAAACTTTAAAGCTGGAGAGCTTGCTTCTGCCGAAGAAAAGTATGTTTGGTTGGAGGAGAAGCATAAGAAGGTCATAGATCATAATAAAATCTACAGCTCTACTGTCCGTGATTTTGATGTCAGCCTCCGATCCATGAGATCCGCACGGGAAAACCTTTCTACTGAGGTTGGCTAGCTTAAAGAAGAACTTTAGCGGTGAGCGGCTTCCCTCATTTGTTGAGAAAACATATTCTATGTACAACATGAGGAGAAAAACCTTTGAAGAGGCCAAAGCGGGTGTCATTGACTTTGATGCCGAAATAGCTAAGGCATGTGAGCTGGAGTTATCTGCAAAAAGGGGTCTTCTGGCCCGGCATGACGCTACCGACTCTTTTGGTTCTGGTTTTGAGTTCTCGGGAACTGAAGAAAAATTGGAAGACGATGATGTTGTAGGCCAAAATGATGAAGGCCAAAATATCGAGCTGGCGGCAGATACACCCACTTTTCCTAGGGGTGTAGATGCTTCTCTTCCTCCGGGTTCCGGAGATGCAGCAACTTAGTTATTGCCTTCTTTTTCAAACTTTTGTACTTGTGCTATTTGGCATATTTATTACAAATAGAGACATTTTTTCTTATACGTTTTTCTCTTTGCGCCCTTTTGTTTAAGTATTTGTGCAAGTTTTCTCTTTGCAACTTTATTCGTTTAAGTGTTTGCACAAGTTTCATTGTTTGCATCTAATTGTGTAAGGCTTCGGGTGTATTTTCCCCCGAAGGCATTTGGTTTCGGGCATAAGTTCTTCCGAAATCAACCCTTTAACGTGAGGGCTTTTATAAGAGAGGGCCCTCTTATATTTACGGTGCTCTTGAAGAGGACGTCTCCTATTCATTACGACACTAGCTTTTGACGTACTTGTTTTACTTTCAAATGATAAAATCAATTCACCGTTCAGAAAAGAAACAAGATAAAAACAAAAGGACTTTACTTTATTCCTTCCATTTTCAAAAGCACATATGCATTCGTTGTGCTAAAAAGAAATTGCCATTTCTTATGGCTAACATGTACAACTTGATTCAATGGGGCTATCTGCTCAGTTCCCGGTCCCGATGATATAATTATGTTTCCAAGTTTCATATTCCGGTCAAAGTGGCAGTCGTTGTTGTCTTATCCTTATATCACCCCCCCCCCCCCAGTGTTCGAATGCGAAGAATGCGAATTTGAACTCTGGAAGTTTTACACCTTCAAGGATTCCACTAGTGAATTGGTAGACAATCTTCAGTTCAATAACAAACTTCACTTCCCCTTAGGAATTTATGCTATCAAGCCAAACATTATCTAACAATCCTCCCAGTGGCTTGCACTTGTGAACGGTCGGGTAATCTCTGTTCGACAACAAACTTAACTTTAGGAACTTTTCTATCGAGCAAAAGACTATCTAACCACTCTGCAGTGGTTCTTCGCTTGTGTGTCGTGTCATTTTAAAGGTCTTATTATTGAAGCTTCCTTCATAGTATGCTTTCAGTTGCTGCTTCATTAAAAACCTTTCTAGAAAAATCCAATTGGGACAAAAACTGGACGAAGGGAAAAAGAGTGCAGTACATACTTTCAGTACATGCGGCGTTTATCAGCAATAGTATCTCTTGAGGTGTGCCACGTTCCAGTTGCTTGGCAACTTTTCTCCATCTTGATTTTCTAACTCGTATGACCCTTTCCCGGTGATAGTTGAAACCTAGTAGGACCTTCCCATGTTGGACCTAGTTTCCCCGCATTGAACTCCCGGGTGTTCAGGGTACCTTCCTTAAAACCAAGTCTCCAACTTTGAAATAACGGAGGTTGGCCCTTCGATTGTAGTATCTCTCTATTCGCTGCTTTTGGGCTGCCATCCTTATATGCGCTAAGTCCCTGCGTCCATCAAGCAACTCCGAAAAAGCTAACATTGCTTCATTGTTCGCTTCTTCGTTTGCCTGAAACTATCTCATGGTAGGTTCCCCTACTTCTACCGGGATCAGAGCTTTTGCCCCGTACCCAAGAGAGAAAGGAGTCTCCCCCGTGCTCGATTTGGCTATTGTTCGGTACCCCCATAGTACACCTGGCAGCTCTTCGGGCCATTTACCTTTAGCCGCTTCCAATCTCTTTTTGAGATTTTGTATGATCACCTTGTTCATTGATTCTGCTAAGTCGTTTGTGCTCGGATGATAGGGTGATGATGTGATCCTCTTGATTTTCAAGTCTTCAAGGAACTTTTTGACCTTTTCGCCTATGAATTGCGGCCCATTGTCGCAGACTATCTCTTTTGGTATCCCAAATCTGCAAATTATGTTCTCCTATAAGAAATCTACCACTTCACATTCATCGATCTTCTGATAAGGACCTACTTCACCTACTTAGAAAAATAATTAGTTAAAATTAAAAGTAATCTTACCTTACCGGGGGACAATGGAAGTGGTCCGACGATATTTATTCCCCACTTCATGAACGACCATGGTGACAAAACTAAGTGTAACAGTTCTATCGGTTGATGTATCAACGGTGCATAGCATTGACATTTATCATATTTTTGGACATAAGCTTTGGCATCTTGTTCCATCCGAGGCCAATAGTATCATGCCCAAATCAGTTTCAATATTAAGGAATCTGTGCTTGAGTGATTTCCCTAGATCCCTTCGTGGACCTATCGCATAACATAATTATCTTCAAGGGCTCCCAAACATCGGGCCAACGGGCCTTGGAAAGATCTTCTATACAATTGACCCCCTTGAAGCTGTATCGAGCTGCTTTAGTGCGCAATGCCCGAGATGCCTTAGGATCGTTAGGCAATTTCCCGTGCTCGAGATAGTCAATAATCTCGTTTCTCTAGTACTAGAACAAATTAGTTGTGTTTACTTCGTAATAGCTATCTGCGTCCAGTATCGAGTGCATAAGTTGTACGATCGTACCGGAGTCCGATCCTTTCATTTTCGTGGATGATCCGAGGTTAACTAGCGCATCTGCTTATACATTTTCTTCCCTCGGGATATAAGTAATTGACCACTTCCGGAACTGAGCGTGTAGAGCCTGGACCTTCATTACGTATTGTTGAATGTGTTCCTCTTTGTCTTCAAAGATCCCGTAGACCCAATTTACCACCAACTGGTAGTCGCATCTGATCTCTATGAACTCATAGTCTAGTCCCTGGGCCAATTCGAGCTCTGCAATCAAAGCTTCATACTCCACTTCATTGTTAGTCAGAGGAACAGTTCTTATGGCCTGCCTTAGTGTTTCTCCCGAAGGCGTAGTGAGCCCAGGCCTTTCACATTGGAAGCTCTATCCGTGAATAGGGTCCAAACTTCTGATGTCGACTCCAACACCATTACTGTTTCTTTGGTTGCCAAAGGTAACAGTCCCGGACTGAAATTGGCCACAAAGTCGGCTAAGACTTGAGACTTAATCGCGGTCCTAGGCTTATATTCTATGTCAAATTCACTTATTTCGACGGACCATTTGGCCAGCCTACCTAAAAGTTCCGAATCATGAAGAATATTCCACAAGGAGAAAGTGGTCACCACAGGTGTTGGGTGACATTGGAAATAAGGCCTAAGCTTTTGAGCGGCGACTATGAGAGCTAGGGCTAATTTTTCCAGATGTGGGTAGCGTGTTTCTGCTCCCATTAGAATTTTACTAATGTAATAAATAGGAGATTGCATATCTTCATCCTCACGGACTAAAACGACACTTACTGCTACATCCGAGACAACTAAGTAAATAAGTAGTTGTTCACCTTCCTCCGGTTTTGACAATAACGAAGGACTTGACAAATACCTTTTTAGATCCTTCAAATTCTGCTCACATTCCGGTTTCCATTCAAAGTTATTCTTCTTTTTGAGGAGTGCAAAGAAATGATGCCATTTTTTCGAAGACTGGGAGATGAATCTGCTCAAAGCGATCAATCTCCCCGTTAGCCTTTGAACCTCATTCACGCTTGATGGCTGGTTCGGGATATCTTCGATGGCTTTAACTTTATTGGGTTTAACCTTGATCCCCCTTTATGACACCAGGAATCCCAGGAACTTACTGGAGCTGATCCCGAACGCACACTTCTCGGGGTTAAGCTTCATATTATGTTTCCTTAAGATGTCAAAAGTTTCTTGAAAGTGTTTGAGATGATCACATGCGTTCAAAGACTTAACAAGCATATCATCTATGTAAACTTCCATGATTTTCCCTATTTGCTTTTCAAACATTTTGTTCACGAGCTGTTGATAAGTGGCTCTGGCATTCTTTATCCCAAAGGACATCACATTGTAACAATATGTGCCGAAGTTCGTGATAAACAAAGTTGTTTCTTGATCCTCCTGATTCATTTTTATTTGGTTGTACCCGGAGTAAGCATCGAGGAAACTCATTAACTCGTGCTCCCCCATTGCATCAATCATTTGATCGATGTTCGGTAATGGGAATGAGTCTTTTGCGCATGCCTTATTTAAGTCTTTATAGTCTACGCACATGCAAAATTTATTATTCTTCTTCGGAACTACTATTACGTTAGTTAGCCAGTAAGGATGCTTTACCTCTTGGATTGAACTGATATCAAGAACGCGAGTTACCTTTTCTTTGACAAATTTGTTTCCAACCTCGACAATAGGACATTTTTTCTGTCTTACCGGAGGGATACTAGGGTTCAAGCTTAGCTTGTGTACAGCCACTTCTGGTGGGATACCTGTCATATCTGCATGCGACCACGCAAAACAATCGGCATCAAATTTAAGAAATTCAATAAATCCAGACCTGAGTTTGGGGTGCAGTCTTGTCCCCAAGTGGAATTTTCTCTCCAAGGAACTTTTCGAACTTCCGCTGTAGACCTTGTTGCGTCCGTCTCTTCTGGTACCTGGAAATACCTTGGCACCTGATAGGATTGTGATGACTCCTTCCCCTGGTTGACTCCGCTCGGCTCGGGAGCAGGCGTCGGTTCCTGTAATTGCTATGCCGCATGCTCCTTCCTTTTGCTACTGGACACTGAGATTGCATTCATTTCTCTCGCTTCCTTTTGGTCGCCTCTTATTTGTTTAATCTCCACAGGAGTTGGGATTTCAGCAACTAATGATATGTTAATGGTACAACCTTCATCTCGTGCAACCATGGTCTCCCCAGGAGGAAAAAGGTCATCTTTATCATCCTATCGGCATTCATGGGCAGTGACGAGCGCAAAACACACACTTTTATGCTCGCTAATCAAATATAGTATAGTATAATATCGTATCCACAAGGATTGGATTTAAATAGTATTCTCGTAGTTTCTAGCTTGATCGCTATCCAAGAGGATCAACTATTGAGATTTGTATGACTTCTAACTAAAATTAACTAAGAGTCTAAAGCTATTGACTAATAACAATCGAAACAAGGAAAAAGCAAAGAAAGTTATTCGTGGAAGAAAATAGGGTTTTCATAGGATAGGTGCAAGATAATTTTTTGGGATCTCACTCTAGATAATTTACTTCTAATGTTTAAGTGAGTCTCTCGAATTCACTCAATTATTATTTAACACGTTCAGCAGAAACTCCTCTCTCGATTAAGTCTCAAACTCACGAGATGAACTAATTTAAGCCCTGTGAAGATATGCAAAAATGCGTAGTGGATTGGTCTTTAGGAGAACCTCTCTTGATTATCCTCCTAACTAGGTTTAATCAATGATATAACTAGCCTCCTCCGATTACTAAGAAGAATTAATGAACTCAACCAACAATATAATGCAAAGATATCACAAGTTATGCCTCTCTCAATTACATGAACAAGTGAATATAGATGCAACAATTAAATCATCCGAAAACGCTTCAATACATAAAACTAGAGTTATAATCCACAAACAATAATCAATACACTAAATCCATCAAACCCTTAAGAGAACTATTCCATAATCATGGAGAAATTCATCACAAATATAATTAAAGTAAATATAGATTCGATCCAAACTCGTGTCTTGAGTGAGGAAGGCATGATGAAATCCTTGTGCTTGTGTTCTTCCAACTCCTCCTTATCCTCCTTAGGTCAAAAGTATGTCAAAAGTCCTAAAAATAACGGTTTTCCATGTATTTATACCAAGTAGGGTCAGGCCCAAACGAAACCTCCCTTTGCTAGACAAAATAGGAAAATTTGCAAACTTATTACTTTTCATGCATCACACGATGCGTCGCAGCACTGTGTTTTCTTGTCACAACACAGAAACCCAGCCTCTGAACTTTCTCAATCTTCTGACATAATTTTACCCTACTGTGTCGCACAAGTGCATTTCTTTAGTTGTTGCTTCTTCCTTGATTTTTGACGTCCAGAAGTGATCCTCGGCCCCTGAACACGATCCTGGCTAAATCCTTAAGGCTTTTACTGAGACTTCAAAGCTTCAAATAGCTAGAATTAGTTCCACAACATCTTCATAACTCGAAATCACTCCTACAAGGCATAAAACACACAATAAGTGCAAAACACTAGCAATTAAAGCTCAAATACAATTAAAGGGCAGCGAATTAGAGTGCAATAAGTGACTAAAACACCAGATTATAGCCTACCATCAGGCATCAAGATCTCTCCTCGTGTTGTCACACTTTCTAGGTTGAACCCGGTGATGAGCTTTGTGGCCGGAATGATGCTTCCGGTGAGCTTGGCTTGATCCAACACCCTCCATTGTATGATGTTGGCCGAACATCCTGGGTCCACCAAAACATGTTTAATTTTAAAATCTAAGACATTTAAAGAAATTACCAATGCATTATTGTGTGGTAGAAGCAATCCATCTGTGTCTTCCTTCGTGAAAGTAACGTCGTCTTCACCAACTTCCGGAGTCTCTTACTGTGAGTCACTTACACCTTTTTCTTTTTTGCCGCCGAGAATGTAACCCCGTTAATCTCCTTCCCACCCGAAAATCATATTGATCATGAGGTGCGGGGGATCTTCTCTTGCTTTTGAAGGTCCTACATTATCACGATTGCGATCGTAGTTATTTTTAGCCCGATCGCTTAAAAATTCTCTGAGAATGCCATTTCTCAGCAATGTCGCCACCTTTTCGTGCTGATGTTGGCAATCCCCAGTCTGATGATCGTTCTTGTGGTATTTTCACCACAAATTAGGACCCCTTTAGTTGAGATATACTCTTATTGGCTTCGGGAATCGTGCTTCTTTAATCTTCCGCATAGCTGACACCAGCTCTACTACACTGACATTGAAGTTGTATTTGGAAAGCCTGAGGTAGGAAGAGTCTTGAGAACTTGACATTTCCTTATTCTCTAACGACTTGTTATTTCAGCCGCAATCAGTTCTCCTATCGGTAGATATTCTATCCGCTGACCAAAAACCTCTGCCGCCGTTCATAGGGTAAAGATCATCTGTGTCAAAATCATCTTTCAATTTCTCTATATACTTCTCCCGGTCCCGACCCATGGACGACACCGGAAAATCGAGTTGATCATACTGAATCCTTATTTTCGACTCGTACCGATTGTGAACATCCGCCCAAATCATCGCCTGAAATACGAGCAAACTTTCTTTCAACTTTCAGGAAGCGTCAGAACTTCTCAGATTTAAACCTTTGATAAATGCTTCAGCCGTGCTTTCGCCCGGTACGATCGGTAGCAACATTCTTTCCTTCTGGAATCTGGTCACAAACTTTCGCAGCAACTCGGACTCTCCTTGTGCATTCCTGAATATATCGGCCTTTCGGGCTTGTACCTTTCTGGCCCTAGCATGGGCCATGATGAAGGAATCTGTGAGCATCTCGAAGGAGTCTATGGAGCGCTCGAGCAAGAGCGAATACCATGTCAGGGCTCCCTTCGTAAGGGTCTCCCCGAATTTCTTCAGTGAAACTGACTCAATCTCATGGGGAGCTAAATCGTTCCCCTTCACTACCGTAATATAGGTGGTGATGTGCTCTTGAGGATCTGAAGTCCCATAATACTTAGGCACTTTTGGCATTTTAAACCGCTTCGGGATCAATTATGGTGCCACGCTCTATTTGATCGGTAGGTGGGTATACTTCTTTGAATCTAGTCCTTTCAATACTGGTGGTGCGCCCGTAATTTGAACCATTTGAGCATTTATTTCCCTCATAAACTGCATGAGTTCGGTTTTAAAGGGATCATTTTCATTGTTGTTACCAGAACCGCTACTGTTCCTGTAAGGCCCCGTAAAATTTTACCTAGAACTCGGGGTTTTGTGTTGCAGAACATGGCGTTTTTGTGGTCCACTATGCGATCGCAGAATCTCTTCGCGGATCGCATATTGGTCGTAGAGTGCAGCAGAACTTAGCCCATTTTTGAAGACCATTTTGCGGTCAATTATGTGACCTCATAATCATATTGCGAGCCGCGCATCCATCGCAAAACAAGCATGAAGATTTCCGGAGGCAAATTTTGAGGCGCATTATGCGACCCCATAACCGTTCTACGGGTCACAGAGCTGCCCCAGACCTGACCAAACATGCCTAGTTCTGTGGCCCGGTCTGCGAGCGCAGACCCGATTTTGTAGGCTTATGTTTAGGAAAATTTCACCCGATCCCATTTTTATAAAACGACCTTGGGGTCATTTAGGCTGGTTAGGGGAGTATCTTAGAGAGATATAAGGAAACCCCAACCCCCTTTGTTCATCAAATTCTTGCTCAAGCTTTGAAATTCAACAAGGAAAGCTCACAGGGTCTTTATCTAAGAGGTAAGGTTCCATACCCTCATCTCCAATTTTGAGTTTGGGCAGAAGTTGAGTAATGGGGAGTGTGCTTCTTGGGTATGAGAGTTGTTATTGATGCATGCGTGCACCAATAAGAAATGCGGGGAGGTCATTGAATTAATATCGTTAAACTCTTGGTGTTGAATTGGTTGTGAGGTGAAGGAAATCTTGTAGAAGAACCTTATAGTTAAGTCTGCACACATAGTGTTTGATTAAATGCTTAAATGAGCCGAACCCATGGACTGCTTCCTAATTATGGTTCGATTTTTGTTGTCTCTCTGATAGATTGAAGGTGCTAGGATTTTCGAAACATTGGAGTAATTTAAGGAAAAGCGCAAACGAGGTATGTTGGTTAAACTTCTCTTTTAGAATCAAATTCTCGTAAGTCTCAAGTGTGATTGGCCCATGATTCTTATTCCTCACGTCTCAAATTATTCCTAATAAAGCCGATTATTCAAAATAAGCATTGTGTCGGAAATTATATGCTCAAATTGTGTTTCAGTTGCTCCTATCACATTATGCTCTCTTTCGGGAACGTGTTCAAGTATTGTTTGTGTATTAAAATGCTATGACTTTAATTCATGTTTCAATTGCAATTTATTATGCTAAATTGTGGAAGAAAACTCAAAGCGCCTTAAGACTCTTATTGCTCGTATGTATACTTAAAGTCTTGATTAGAAATGCCTTATTGTTGATAATCCATGAATACGACCGACGTGCCAAGAACGAAATTACACTTGTGGCCAATAGTGCCAATGAAATGAAAAGAAGTGTGAAAATAGTGAAATGTGTTGTAACTCCTTTTTATAATAAATGTTTTGGGAGTATCGTTTAGTCATCGAAGAAGGGTAGGCTGAAATAACCTAACCCCGAAACTACACGTACCTGTGTAGGAGAGATTGGGGATAAATCCCCATATTTATATGCTGAGATTGTTCCCCTTAGATGGGATGAGATTGATGTGTTGAGATCATTCCCCTTAATTGGGATGAGATGATTGCTAGCGGAATGTGATGTGATATCGACCCAAATAGCATTGTGGTAAGACAGCTTAGCCGATCGGGCTGACATCGGACGCCATGCCGCGCACATGGTGGTGTTGTGATTGGATGTCTTGGGTGAGATGGCTTTGACGATCAGGCCGTGATCGAACTCCGTGCTAATAACACGGTGGTATATCGGTACAAAAGATCTCCCAACTTAAGAATATTGAAATTTACTTGAAATTTATCTTTCTCTTAACTTAACACTTTAATATTATTTGAGGCTCTCACTGATTCCATATTTCTTTCTCATTGTACTGTTACTCGTTTATTGAGAGGGTGTTTAGTCTTACATACTAGTACTATTCCATATGTACGAACGTCCCTTTTGCGAGGACGCTTGGTGGTAGGCTATAATCTTGTATTTTAGTCGCTTAGTGCACTCTAATTTACTGTACTTTTATTGTGTTTGAGGTTTAATCGCTAGTGTTATGCACTAACTGTGTGTTTTATGCCTGGTAGGAGTAATTTTGAGTGTTATAGATGTTATGGAATGAATTCGAATGATTTGGAGCTTTGAAGTCTAAGTAGAAGTCCAACGATTAAGCTGGGATCGAATTCGGAGGTTGAAAACTAAGTATGCATATAAAAAAGAAGAAAATAATAAATAAAAAAAGAGATGAAATAGTGCTTAGCATCTTTGCAATCCAGTGTGACTAGTAATACCTGCTAATGGGAAAATCATCATGTAAGAGACAGAAGCTAAAGAAGACAAACACAAAGAATTAAAGGAATGAGATAAGTGAGAGTAAAGCAAGAATCACAAAGATTTGAGCTTTGCAATTAAAATTGTAAAAATAATACAGTGGTGCGATGCGGCAAGAGAAAGTAGCAGCAGAGTCAAAATTTCCAAGCTCTCTGGATTTCCCCACGAAAGCCCTGCGTGGCGCATCGCCCTATGCAGTGCGTCTGTGCAATATTTACAGAGCCAATGTCCTATTTCGGCTAGGAGAAGGTGTGTTCATCTAGGCCCAACCTATTTGGTATAACTACATGTAAAAAATATTATTTTTGGGACTTTTGACACATCTAAGACCTAAGGAAGCTAAGGAGGAGGTGGAGAAGCAAAAGCACAAGGATTTCATCATTCAATCCTCACTCAAGACAAGAGATTGGATCGTTTATGTTTTCATTTAACATAAACATATTTGTGTTGAATTACTCCATGTCTATGGAGTAGTTCTCTTTAGGGTTTGATGGATTTGGGTATTGATACTTGTTTGTGGATAATTAACTCTAGTTTTATGTATTGAATCGTTTTGGATGTTTTAATCATTGCATCTATATTCACTTGTTAATGTAATCGAGAGTGGTTCTCCTAAAGACCAATCCCCTACGAACTCTTGCATATCTTCACCGAGCTTAACCTAGTTCATCTTGTGAGGTTTAGACTTAATCAAGAGAGAAGTTTCTACTAAACGTTTGAACTAATAATCAAGTGAATTCGATAGACTTGCTTGGACATTAGACGTGAATTAACTAGAGTTAGATCCCAAACAATTATCTTGCACATATCCTATCAAAACTCTATCTTCTCCCAATTGATAACCTTCTTTGCTCATTACCTGGGTCGATTGCCATTAGCCAATAGTTTAGACTCTTAGTTATTTTAGTTTATCACACAAATCTAAATTGTTGATCATTTTGGATAGCAATCTAGCTACAAATTACGATAATATTGTTTAACTACAATCCCTGTGGATACGATATTCTATTTTACTATATTCAACTAGCGAGCATATTTAAGTGTGTGTTTTGCACTCGTCAACGTTGCATATTTAGTGGATTCAGGTGGTTCCACAGCTGGAGGTATCGATCAGTGATATCAGTACACCCTCTCCCCAGCTGACTTGGTGAGCCCCACTTCATTTTGGGGTTTTGTATCTTTTGTCCTTTATGTATAATGTTTTTAGGTATAGCCGGAGTCTTGTCGCCGGGACCATCATACTACTCTTTTGTATCCATTAGAGGCTCCATAGATGTAGTGTGGGTTGTATCATGGTTTTGGAAAAAGTAAACTAAAGGTGTTGTATTTGTATCACACGTTTCCTCTTCTAAACTATTATTGTGTAATGTAATATTTTGGGAACTCTTGATTGAAGATCTAATGGTAATGAAATTGGTGTTGTCCATGTAATCTTCTCAATATCTAAATTATGGAATATATCTTCACTTTATTCATGGGTAAGGTCATGTAGAAAGCTTCAAGTAGGCTTGCTTGACCGGGGTATCTCGATTGAGCACTGGTCATGCTCCCCGATGTCGGGGCATGACAGTTCCCCCCGGTCTAATCAAAACTGACCTCACCCCTCGGGGTGTTGTTATCGACCCTCTGTGTTGTTTGATTTGCGTGAGCAATGGGAGGAACTGGACCTCATCCATTTGCGTTATTGGAAGCATCCGACAACGCCTGCTTCAGTTCCATCATGTCCGTATCCTGCCGTGTGATATGGCCTATAATGGCCTCTTGTTGCTCCTTCAAGATCCTTACTGTTTCGATGACGTGCTCGTCTTTAGCATCATCAGGAGTTGCCTTTCGAACATGTCGTGGATATTTCCCGCCTGAACTAGCATGGCCTCATTCCCCTCGGTGCGGGTATCAGTGATGGAATCTTCGTGCTGAGGCTGATTTTCTTGGGCCTCAACATTGTGTGCGTTGTTGACGCCATAATCTTCCATTTTTAATGATTTTTGCTAAGAACAAAGGATCAAACAAGTTAGTAATAGATGCAGGGATCAATTCAATTACACAACTATTTATGCCCCACATGTCACGCCCCGAATCTGGGCCTGGACGTAACACGGCACTCGGTGCCTGACTACATGTGACCGAGCGAACCAACTAGCTGGCTGAATCAACATGTGATATCATAACATAATGTATGCGGAAGATAAACTAACACATGCTGATATACTGAAAGTCTAAATGATATAAATCAAAGTGCGGAAATACTAACACAATTCTGGAATATATTTGTAGCCAACATTGCTTAACATGAAAAGCCAGTGACTCTGTCTAACTGTTATTCTTGTTTATGAAGCCTCTAATGAAATACTGAAAACACTGACTGTCTGAAAATACTGAGGACTATAAGGTAATGATAATGCCCCGAAAGAATTGGGGATCACCAAATAGCTGGTACGAGAATCCTAGCGCTCTGAATCGTCAACCTGTAAATCATTACCTGCATCGTGAGATGCAGGCCCCGGGAAAAAGGGACGTCAGTACATTTGAGTTGCACTGGTATGTAAAGCAACTGAAAGAAAGAATTATAAATGCTGAAACAAAAACTAATCTGATAACTGAGGATTGATAATTGATAACTGAAATGATAACTATCAAAACTGAACTGAAATGATAACTGATAGCTGATAACTGATAACTGATAACTGAACTGAACAAAGGAAGTAAGGATATGAATACTCCCTATTCTGAATGATGAACAACCTGTTTGTTTGAATAAGCTACGGCCTCGGGCCCAATATATATGTGCACAAGCTACGGCCTCAGGCCCAAGTATACGTATACATAACTACGACCTCAGGCCCAAAAATGCATAAAGAGTAAACTACGGCCTCAGGCCCAAACATGCATAAAGCATAAACTACGGCCTCAGGCCCAAGTATGCATAAAGCATATAAACTACGGCCTCAGGCCCAAAGACAGGTGTTCAACATTCATGAACTGAAAATCAAACTGTAATACATGATAGTGAAATACTGAATCACAATGAGTTACATGATTTTGGAATACTGGATCACACTGAGTTTCATAATACTATAATACTGAATAGGACTAAACTGATACATGTATTCTTGAACTGATTATGAACACTGAAACTTCAACTGTTTATGGCAGACTGAGTAATCTATACTAAGACTCGGGGGCATCAAACCCAAGTCTATATTGAATACGCACTGAGCTCACAACGTTCAAAATGAAAGTGGTGAACGAGTTATGAAGCTAGAGAATAGAAGTACTACAACTATTCAAGGAACTAGGCTTAACTATATTTTCGAGGCAATTGGTAACGTCGTAAAAGAAACGTAGTGTAGGGAGAATCATTAAAATTCCCAAACATAGAGAGTTAGCCTCACATATCTTAACTTCCTACTCTTGAGCGTAATACAACATTTGCCAACCCTTTCAACTTTAATCTATATCAATACAAGTCAAAGGGATTCCATATTAGCAATAATTCTCGTGTTTTGGTCACTTAAGCATTTTCTCAAACACCTGGTGACATAAACCTTCATAGTCCTTATTAACCCAATAACCCATTCTCTTGTTCCTAGATAAATTCTGAAGTCTCAAATTGTTATAATCAACATTATTCTTTATCACCCATAAGGTAAACAACACCCTTAACCAATAATCAATAATCAACACACCAAACCCATAACCGTTCATGCTTTCCTATCAAACCCATCAACTCATATCATGAACTAGGGTCTGTAATTATTAAACCAATGTTACTATCAATTAGAGGGTGAATACATTACCTCTTTGAAGTTCAATCCCCTTGAATTCGAGTTCTAGGGTTCCTTCTCTCAAAGATGATGTCCTAATCGAATATCTTATGATATGGAGGGTTTACCCATGTTAATAAGATGTTGGGAAATTAAAATAAACTTAGAATCACCATTAGAACTTACCTTGGATGGTGGAGGGACCCTTAAGGAGTTAGGTTTTTGAGAGCTTTCCTTTCTAGAGCAAGTTTTTATGTTTTGGGGCTGTGGGGGACAAAATAGGGCTAAAAAAACGACTTCCCAAGTCGGCCACCGCGTCCTAATAGGCCTGACCGCAGTCTGGAGCACTGCCTCACGATCGCAGTCGCAGTCAAATGCGGCCGAACGCGGTGGTTACGCACCATTCTATAAAACGGGCATAACGTTTTGCACAGAGCTCCGTTTGGGCTCCACAATATATTCTTGGAAAGATATTTCAAAGGCCTGCAATTTTCGTGCTTTGAGTTTTCCTAAATTCCTTACAAATTTTCACTAAAACCTGCTGTACAGACCTTCTGCAAACTTAGTTTCTTTTGTCAAATCTTATGCACCTCACTCTCCGTCTTGATTCCAAAACAACTATTTTTACCCATACTCATACCGCTAGGACTTCATACGTCTAAAATATCAAATTAATACCCATTTAATATGTCCACACCTAGTCCGGATGTACGGGATGTTACATTATCTCTCCCTTGGGATCATTCATCCTCGAATGATTGTCCTGACTGTAACTTCCGCTAACTCCGAACCTTAAATGGGTCTGGTGGAAACATGAACTTTCATTAACACTTGCATACTAAACATAATGAATACATGATTACTGAACTGTTGAGATACTAAACTGAATGACTACTGCATTGACTGAATATTGGTCGCCACGGATACGTGAATACTGAACTAACATGGATATCTGAATATTGAACTGGCACGAATAATTGAGTATTGAACTAACATCAATATCTGAGTACTAAGTTGGCATGAATATCTAAGTATTGGACTGACATGAGTAGTTGAGTATTGAACTGACATGAGTATCAGAGTACTGAACTAACATGAGTATCTAAGTACTGAACTGACATGAGTATCTGAGTACTGAACTGACATGAGTATCTGAGTACTGAAAACTTGAATGTTATAACATAACATGTGAAATACTGGCTGTATCATCGCAAATTCTGGTGGCAACTACAACTCATAAACTAATTGACCGATCCTTCACAAGATTCTATATGGTCCAATATAGCAGGGACTATGCTTCCCCTTTTTCCCAAATCTCATAACGCCTTGTATAAGAGAAACTTTCAGAAACACCTAATCATCAATTTGAAACTCTAGGTCTCTATGCCACACGCTCGAATAGGACTTTTGGCGACTCTGAGTTATCTTCAAATGCTCTTGAATCAACTTAACTTTCTCTATAGTCTGATAGACCAAATTTAATCCCAACAACTCCTCTTCACCAACTTTGAACCAACTAATTGGTGATCTACACCTTCGCCCATACAGAGCTTTGTACAGTGCCATCTTGATACTAGAGCGGTAGGTGTTATTATTAGCAACTCAATAAGAGGCATGTGATCATCCCAATTACTTTTAACATCAAGGACATATTCTCAAGTGTCTGAATAATGCGCTTTGCCTGTCCATCTTTCTGAGGATGAAAAACTTGTGCCCAATCCTTTATGAAGGACTTCTAAAGTTCATTGTAAACTGAGAACCATGACATACAATGATGGACAACGGGGTCCCATGCACTCTGACGATTTCTTGGATATACAACTTGGCATAATCCTCTACTGAATCTGTAGTCTTTACTGCAAGAAGTGTGCTGACTTGGTAAGTCAATTTACAATCATCCAATCAAATCATGCTTTTAAAATGAGTAAGATAATCCTGTTATAAATTCCATATTTACCATCTTCACTCAAAATATGTGTATTCTGTGATAAAACACTAGGCTTTCTGCTGCCCGACTTTTACTTGCTGACAATTCGGACAATTTGGCCACAAAATCTGTGACGTTCTTTTTCATGTCGGTCCACCAATAAACCTCCTTAAGACCATGATACATATTTGCGGTACCTGAGTAAATAGAACACCTGAAATTCTAGGCTTCTAGCATGATCTTCCTCTTTAAGTCCATCTATGTCTGGAACACACAATCTGTCGTGGTACCTCAAAGCACTATCATCTCCCCCTTATTCCAAAGCTATCATTTTATACCTGTGAATGCCCTCTTTCAACTGCAACACGTAGTGGTCATCAAACTGTTTCTCCTTCACTTCGGCTGCTAAGGGGGGACAAGTCATTTCTAGACAACAACTCTACTATCTATGGAGTACGCAAATTGAACTCCTAGCTAGGTTAAGCGGTGAACTTCTTTCACCAGAGTTGTCTTATCTACCTCAATCATGAGTTATACTTCTCACACTTGAATTATCTTCTTAAGAACTTCCTGAAAACACTTATAGCATTATTGTGAACTAAGTCCTTGACATGTACTCTAAGCTTTAGAGTCCTGTGCAATGGCACTACCCTCATAACATATAAATAGGCATGATCTTACAGCTTTTCTGTGATCACTTTATCATCAATAACTAAGCTCGGTGATCATTCTGCTCACTTTGTGTTTCTTACACATGCTAAACATAATCCCTGTGGTAATTACACAATTTTCCCTTATTACCGAACTGATTTTCTTTTTCATATCCCATACTAACTATTCGAGTTTCAAATCTCCAGCTCAACTTACTGATGGTTTTTACATCACCCCTTAGACCAAAGGTCTTATACTTGCGGATCCTTCCTTTTTTTTCTTGTTGGGATCCAAATAGCTTTCCTTATTTTCCGCAATTCTTTGCACTCTACGTCAATGATGACTCATCTTTCAACTTACTTTTGAGAAACTAAAATATTCACATATTGGAAAGCTAATGTATTCACAACTATCATACACAATCTTAATAATTTAACTCTTCTTACACTGTCAATCTTGGGGAAACCACATTTCGATAAGTCCTAAAGGCTATTCTTCTATAGTTTGCTCTCTTATTGCTAGCTGATTGTTTTTTCCACTATCACTGTACTTCGGATTTAACTTAAACCCTTTGAGTTCTAACACACGTTCGGTATTTCAAATTGTCATCCACTCACTAGAGTTAACCTGGCTAAGTGAATCAAATGGTACCTCTACTAGCTCTGCTGAAATTGCTAATTCACTGTATCAACTCAAAACTTACTTATTATTGTTTTACTAAACACCTGCTAGAATCACATTTTCTTGTTCTACTTTGGATAACTAAAGTGAGGAATAAGGTTATTTCTAAATTCCCTCATCATCCGACCCTATTCTATGGTCGCATACTATCCTCTTTTTTTTCTAAACTATGTGCATAGATCACACTTACGGAATTCATCTGTCTTAAACAAAATTAGAATATTTAACCTCAAACTTTCTATATAATACAAAATAATATCATACTATAAAAATCTGTTGTAATCACTTAGTCACATAACCTAAGGGGGAACTGCCATATCTTTTATCTTACATCAATAGCTGCTTCTTATAGTAGCTTACTAACGTGGTACTTCTAGCTCTGATTTGAATAAATCTAAACAACTTAAAATCATTCCATGAAATTCAATATTGGCTGCTCTTGGTTCTTATTGCATACATCATATCTTCTAGTCATTTGCATGAGTTGTACGAAATCACATCCTTGGTAATAACAAACGTTTCTGACACCTAGGTATTTTACCCTTAGGCTCTTTTCTGTCCAAAACTATAGTGACCAATGTTAGGGTCTGACATCCGAACTATCATCATCCAACTTGTGGCTCCACTTCCAAGAATTAAATGAAGTTGTTCTAGGAGGTAAAACACATGTGAATACACTACCGTGCACAAACTTATCTTTCAAAGTATACCATCATCTGATAAATCACTTCCTGCACCCTCCGGTGAGTCTTGGTCTTAATCCAGACCTAAAATATGCGAAGGTTTCGCTATAATCACTGTTACTTACATTTTCTTTGAGAACCCATATGCATCATTGTATGCTCACAAGTCACCAGAAATATTGATACACTGAAAATTGGATATTTGGTAAACATACAACTGAATACTGGAGTACTGAATAACCACAAACTTGCTAACTGAAAGACTGTATAACTGGTAACTGAGGTAAACTGATAACCATAAGACATCATAATTGCTTTTGTACTTTCTGATAAGGTTATGCTCTAATATGTACTACTATCCTTTGCATCCCAGTCTTAGCGTCCTCTCAAGTCTCATATTTACCAACCTGTACTCCATAATTATACCCCAAGGGCAATTATCCTCTCTAGGACCTTAGGTTTCTCCTGCGCGTCGCTTGGGCATCCAATACGTTTGGAATTCGATAGAGAAGGTTAACTATTGCTCTAAGCTTCATGGCATGATCTAGAGTAGAAGAAATGAGACAATCCTGGATGTCTTGGTAGTTAACCGTAAAGAAACTCCACTGGACACGGCTTCATAGACTCCCTAAGACTCTTGAACCTAGTGCTCTGATACCAAGCTTTGTCACGCCCCGAACCTGGGCCTGCACGTAACACGGCACTCGGTGCCTGACTACATGTGACCGAGCGAACCAATTGGCTGGCTGAAGCAACATGTGATATCATAACATAATGAATGCGGAAGATAAACTAACACATGCTGATATACTGAAAGTCTAAATGAAATAAATCAAAGTGCGGAAATACTAATACAATTCTGGAATATATTTGTAGCCAACATTGCTTAACATGAAAAGCCTGCGACTCTGTCTAACTGTTACTCTAGTCTATGAAGCCTCTAATGAAATACTAAAAACACTGACTGTCTAAAAATACTGAGGACTGTAAGGTAATGATAATGCCTTGAAAGAACTGAGGATCACCAAATAGCTGGTACGAGAATCCTAGCGCTCTGAATCGTCAACCTGTAAATCATTACATGTATCGTGAGATGCAGGCCCTGGGCAAAAGGGACGTCAGTACATTTGAATTGCACTAGTATGTAAAGAAACTGAAAGAAAGAATTATAAATGCTGAAACTGAAACTGATCTGATAACTGAGAATTGATAATTGATAACTGAAATGATAACTGATAACTGATAACTGAAGTGATAACTGATAACTGATAACTGATAACTGAACTGTAACATCCCGTACATTCGGACTAGGTGTGGACATATTAAATGGGTATTAATTTGATATTTTATACATGTGAATTCTCATCACAATGATAATGGGTAAAAATAGTTATTTTGGAATCAAGACGGAGAGTGAGGTGCATAAGATTTGACAAAATCGACTAAGTTTGCAGAAGGTCCATCTTCCATCAGGGTTTAGTGAAAATTTGTAAGTGATTTGGGAAAACGCAAAGCATGAAAGTTGTAGGACTTTGAAATAGCTTTAAAATGATATATTGTGGAGCTCAAACGGAGCTCTGTACAAAAAGTTATGCCCGTTTTACAGAATGGTGTGTAACCACCATGGTCCTGCCGCGTTTTCACCGCGACCGCGGTGGTGAGGCAGTGTCCCAGCGATTTACCGCGGTCGCGCCAACTAGGATGCGGTGGCCAACTTGGGAAGTCATTTTTTTAGCCCTATTTCGTCCCCCACAGCCCCAAAACACAAAAACTTGCTCTAGAAAGTAAAGCTCTCAAAAACCTAACTTCTTAAGGTTCCCTCCACCACCCAAGGTAAGTTCTAATGGTGATTCTAAGTTTATTTCAATTCCCCAACACCTTATTAACATGGGTAAACCCTCCATATCATTAGATATTCGATTGGGACACCATTGTTGAGAGAAGAAACCCTAGAACTCGAATTCAAGAAGATTGAACGTCGAAAAGGTAATATCTTCACCCTCTAATTGATTCTATCATTGAATTAATGATTATAGACTTTAGTTCATCGGATATGAGTTGATGGGTTTGATAGAAAAGCATGAACGGTGATAGGTTTGGGTTCTTGATTGGTTAATGGTGTTGTTTACCTTATGGGTGATGAAGAATAATGCTGATTATAATCGTTTGAGACTTTAGAATTTAACTAGGAACAAGAGAATGGGTTGTTGGGTGTAAAGACACCATTAATAAGGACTATGAAAATTTATGCCACCAAGTGTTTGAGAAGATGCCTAAGTAACCAAAACATGAATATTATTGCTAATATGGAATCCCTTTGACTTGTATTGATATAGATTAAAGTTGAAAGAGTTGGCGAATGTTGTATTACGCTCAAGAGCAGGAAGTTAAGGTATGTGAGGCTAAATCTTTATGTTTGGGAATTTTAATGATTCTCCCTACACTACGTTTCTTTTACAACGTTACTAATTGCCTCAGAAATATAGTTAAGCCTAACTCCTTGAATAGTTGCAGAACTTCTATTCTCTAGCTTCATAACTCGTTCATGACTTTCATTCTGATCATTGTGAGCTCAGTGCGTATTCAATATAGACTTGGGTTTGATTCCCCCGAGTCTTAGTATAGATTACTCAGTATGCCATAAACAGTTGAAGTTACATAATCAGTTCAAGAATACATGTCTCAGTCTAGTCCTATTCAGTATTCTAGTATTATGTAACTCCGTGTGATCCAGTATTCCACTATCATGTAACTCAGTATGATTCAGTATTTTACTATCATGTATTGCAGTTTGATTCTCAGTTCCTGAATGTTGAACACCTGTATTTGGGCCTGAGGCCGTAATTTATATGCTTTATGCATACTTGGGCCTGAGGCCGCAGTTTATGCTTTATACATGTTTGGGCCTGAGGCCGTAGTTTATGCTTTATGCATTTTTGGGCTTGAGGCCGTAGTTATGTATACGTATACTTGGGCCTGAGGCCGTAGCTTGTGCACATATATATTGGGCCCGAGGCTGTAGCTTATTCAGATAAACAAGTTGTTCATCATTCAGAAGAGGGAGTATTCATATCCTTACTTCCTTTGTTCAATTCAGTTATCAGTTATCATTTCAGTTATCAGTTATCAGTTCAGTTATCAATTATCAGTTCAATTATCAGTTATCAGTTCAGTTATCATTTCAGTTTCAGTTTCAATAGTTATCATTTCGGTTATCAATTATCGATTCTCAATTATCAGCTTAGTTCAGTTTCAGTATTTTTAATTCTTTCTTTTAGTTGCTTTACATACCAGTGCAATTCAAATGTACTGACGTCCCTTTTGCCCGGGGCCTGCATCTCACGATGCAGGTAATGATTTACAGGTTGATGATTCAGAGCGCTTGGATTCTTGTACCAGCTATTTGGTGATTCCCAGTTCTTTCGGGGCATTATCATTACTACAGTCTTCAGTATTTTCAGACAGTCAGTGTTTTCAGTACAAATTAGAGGCTTCATAGCATAGAGTAGCAGCTAGACAGAGTCACATGCTTTTCATATTAATCTATGTTGGCTACAAATATGTTTCAGAATTGTATTAGTATTTCCGCACTTTGATTTATATCATCCAGACTTTTAGTATATCAGCATGTGTTAGTTTATCTTCCGCATTCAGTATGTTATGATACCACATGTTGACTCTGCCAGCCAGTTGGTTCGCTCGGTCACATGTAGTCAGGCACCGAGTGCCGTGTTACGTCCAGGCCCAGGTTCGGGGCGTGATAAATCTTGGTATCAGAGCACTAGGTTCAAGTGTCCTAGGGAGTCTATGAAGCCGTGTCTAGTGGAGTTTCCTTTATATGTGTGTGTCGGCCACTCATATAAATAGTTAACTACCAAGACATTCAGGATTGTTTCACTTCTTTCTACTCTAGATCGTGCCATAGAGCTTAGAGCAATAGTTAACCTTCTCTTCCTAACGAATTCCAAACGTATTGGATGCCCAAGCAACGCGCAGGAGAAACCTAAAGTCCTAGAGAGGATAACTGCCCATTGGGGTATAATTATGGAGTATAGGTTGGTAAATGAGAGACTTGATAGGATGTTAAAGTGGGATGCAATGGATAGTAGTACAGATTCGAGCATGACCTTAGCAGAAAATACAAAAGCAGTTATCATGTTTTGTGGTTATCAGTTGTCACGACCCCAAACCTGGTCGTGATGGTGCCCAACACTAATGCTAGGCAAGCCCGACCATTTACTCTCTCAACCCGAGCACAAAGCTCAAAATCAATTAATCAGATACTTAAAATCAAATATTAATACTACTAGTTGAAATACTCAATTAAAACAATACGAAATACTGATATAAACTGTAACTCCCAAAGACCCGGGGTCATGAGTCTAGAGCCTCTAACTAATACAGATTCAAAAATCCTCAAAATAAGTATGTTCTAAAGTACGGAAATAATAAAGGGATAAGGGAGGAGTCGGGTCCTGCGGACGTCATAGCAGCTACCTCGACCACTCCTGGAACTCTGGAAACCAGCGGCTAGCTCAACTAAGCTCCCGAAGTACCTGAATCTGCACACAAGGTGCAGGGAGTAGGGGTGAGTACTACCAACTCAGTGAGTAATAAGCATATAAAATGTCTGAAGATAAAAAATCCATGAAATGCCACAAAGTAAAGCTAAAACTAACAGTCCAGCACCTAACTACGAACCAACAGCAAAACAACTTCAAATATATCAGTCAAGTATAATGTAAGGATGCAATGCAATGCACATGACCGCTACGGCGCGTAGCCCGATCCATTTAACGTCGACGGCGCTCACTGGGGTGTGTACAGACTCCGGAGGGGCTCCTTCAGCCCAAGCGCAATATAATCATACCATTCGCTGCGGCGTGCAGCCCGATCCATACTCAGTCCACAATATGCATATGAGTCACGTAACAGATTCAATTAATTTCCCAATTTCCAATTTATTAAGAAGAATATACTTTAGATATTTAACTTCAGGAAAAGTGACTTAGCATTTCATAACAGTGATTAAACACAGGACTGAGATCAATGATTATACAAAGCATGCTATCACAATGACATTCATCCTCTAAGGATGCTACAGATCGGCACAAGGCCCCAAACACGGCAATAAGCCCAGATATATTCAATACAGGGTGCGTATCAGTCGCCAATATAGAAATATTCTTGTTCGGGATGGACTAAGTCTCAATCCCCAGTCATAACCAATCCCGCACCTGCCATGGGGTGCGAGCCACGCCCTACAATAGCGTCACAATGTGATAAGCCGGGGTTTCAAACCCTCAGGCCATCATATACACCAACTACTCACCTCTATCCGGCCGTAGAATGGTCTGCAATGCCTTTTCCTTTCGTATCGACCTCCTCGCGCGTCGAATCTAGTCAAAATCACAACGAATACATAAATATGGGTTAAAGAAACATAACCCAATCAAAAATACTCGAAAAGTACTAAAATTCACGAAGTTGGTAAAACACGAGCCCCGGGCCCATTTCTCGAAAAATTCCGAAAATCACACCAACAGATTCCTCGTCTCGCCACGAGTCCGTGCATATAAAGTTTACCAAAATTGGAGCTCAAATGGCCTTTCAAATCCTAAAAATTCGTTTTCAAAAACCAAGCCCTAGTTCTTCACAATTTCTACCCACTTTCATGAATTTGAGTGTTGATTCTTCCAAAAAATGGCGTTTTCTAGTCAAGAGACTTACCTCAAATCAATACCCGTTGAAATCCCCGTCAAAATCGATCAAAAAGCTCTCAAGGCGGTGTAAAAATGTTTTCTTATCTTCTGAAATTCGCGAACACTAATTCATTAAAACCCTTCAGCAATTTTCGCTTCTGCGGTCCCGTAACCGCTTATGCGGGACGCTTCTGCGGCCATATGATCGATTATGCGGTTTTTCATTAAATCCTTGGCTTTCCGCTTTTGCGCCCAACCATCCGCTTCTGCGGATCTCACCATTCCGCTTCTGCGGCCACATTTTCGCCTAGGCGGACCCGCTGAAGCGATACCCCGTCCGCTTTTGCGGAATTACCCCGGTCCCTCATGGACCGCTTATGCAATCTCTTAGCCGCATATGCGGAACCGCTTCTGCGGCTCCTTTTCCGCAGATGCGGAAATACCAAAAGCCAGGTGCACCAGACCTGCAACAAACATCAAGATTCTCTGTTTAACCACCCGAAATCACTCCGAGGCCCCCGGGACCTCAACCAATAGCACCAACACACCCCAAGACCTTATTCAAACTTGTTCCAATCATCAAAACACTATCGTTAACATCAAAATCATCAAATTACCACGGATTCAAGCCTAAGTTAAACTAAAACTTCCGAAATTTGCATTTGATCTAAAACCCGACCTAAACACCTCCGAATGATCTGAAACTTTGCACGCATATCCAAAATCACCTAACGGAGCTACTGCAACTCTCGGAATTCCATTCCGACCCTCGGATCAAAATCTCACCTACCATCCGGAATTCGCCAAAATCCAACCTTAGCCAATTCAAGCCTAATTCTACACCGGACCTCCAAATTCAATTCCGATTGCGCTCCTAAGTCACAAATCATCCCCCTAAACTAGTCGAATCATCGAAATTCCATTCCGAGCCTTCTAACTCATAAGTCAACATTCGGTTGACTTTTCCAAACTAACCTTCTCATAAAGAGACCTATTGTATCATTTCTAACCGAACTCTAACCGAATTACTTCAAATTCTCCAAACACATATAATGAAACATATAGAAGCATAAAACGGGGAAAACGGGGCGATAACTCCAGTAACGACGGGTCGGGTCGTTACAGTTGGTTTATTAGCTAGCACCAAAAAGTAAAAATAGCCACTTTTAATATTTGCTATTAGAGTTTAAAGCCACTTTTAATATCTACTATTAGTGTTTAGCCATTATTTAAAATGTAATAACAAAATAACCACTCTTTAATGGGCGAAAATAAAATTTAACTAGAAAACCCCAATTAAATTATTGATGAAATCGAGAAACGAGTTCTAGAGTTTGAATATTTTTTAATTCAAACTCCAAGAATACTTCCAGGAGTTTAAAATGTATAGTTGAAAATCTAGGAATAGTTAGTTTGAGTATAAATCTTTTTCACTGCAAATTCCAGGAACGATTCCTGGAGACTGAGTTCACACTGCTGAAAATGCTGTTGTGAACAAAACTAACCAATTGACATTATAGAGCTAAAGATTAAAGGTTGTATTTAATACAGACCGCTGGAACATGAACACACTAGAGTTATACCTGAATAAAACTACCCAAAAGAACACAACCAACCAGTCAAAATTCTAATCTGCATCATATTCTATTAGCATGGCATCTTCTTATCAGAACAAGTTACCAGAAAGAGTCACATAATAATGCAAAAGTTTGCAAATAGCAGGTAGCTAGATGTTGAATATGCCTAATTCTCAATAATGCAGAGCAACACTACAGTTGTTATAAATGCTTACAGTTGACCGGGATTGAAGCTTGACCGAAAAAGCCTGAACGGCGGTGCTCAAACTCCAAAAAAAAGCTCCTGGAGTTTAAAGTAATAAAGGCTAAAATTCATGATTTAAAAATAAAAAAAGATGGATATAGTAAAGTGAACTCAAACTCTAGGAAACGTTCCTAGAGTTCCAAGTAATAAAGGTTCGAATTCATGAATTTTTCTGAAGTTCTATTGCATATTTCAAATCAAAGAACAATTCCTGGAGTTTTTAAACTATAAATTTTTAAATTCCAGTAATCGTTCCTAAGTTCTTCCAATGTTGGTAAGGGTATTTTTGTCCAAACTTATATTTTCGTATTAAATATCGTGATTACTTTGCCAGTATAATTTAGAAAGCTGACTAAACCAAAATAACAGATCCCAAAAATGGCCAACCCAGCTAATTTTTATCATGTGGGATGGGTGTACTAGGGATGTACATAGGCAGAGGCGGATCCAGGATAAGTATATGAGTTTCTATTGTAATACTAAATTAATATACAATAATAACTGGGTTCACAGTTATATATTTATTGATATTTAATGAATTTTTAATACAAATATAGGGTCTACGCAAAAGTTAATGGGTTCCCGGGAACATAGTATCTATACTCTACATCCGCCACCGTACATAGGTCGGGTTTGTTCGGATTTTCTGATTACCAAACCAAGCCAATTGTGTTGGGTTAATAAATCTAAAGACCAAACCAATAAAACTCAGGTTTTTCAATTTTGATTTTTCTCGGGTTTTCGGGTTATTCGGATTTTTTGGGGGTTTTTTCCGGTAAAATCTTCGTAGCACAAAACATATAACTTGTGCTCAAAATATTTCGTTAATCCTAGTAAGATACTACTTATTAATTATATAAGGTATTTTCCAAGAAATTAATACAAAATATGTGATGTGTTATGGCATTATTCTAAAATATTAAAAAATAAAGACAATAAAATTATGTAATACAAATATTGCTAATTAAAAAGCCATAATAAAAATAAAAATAATCTAAAAGTACTAAATCATGCTAAAATAAGTAGACCAATAAGGGAGTATTAATTACATGACTAAACGCTAAAAATAAAAGTAAAAATAGATTATGCATTTTCATCTAAATTATTGCAAAAGAAAAAATAGATATTCAATACATTGTCGTTCGTAGTATTGAATTGAATGTCTTTACTAGTATTGATTTGATTTTAGTTTGAGCTTTTGTTAGCATTATCTAAGTTACAAATGTTAATGGCTATAAAACTTATTGGAACATTCAAAAGTTTTATGTCCAATCTTGAAATAATACCTTAAAAGATAAAACTATGAAAAAGCTTAAGAAATATTTATAAATTACATCACAATAAGTATATTATATATTAAATATATCTAAAATTTCTATATATGCAATGTCGGGTTGGTTTGATTTCGGTTTGACTTTCTTTAGTTAAAACCAAATCAAACCACTTATGTCGTTTTTTTTTTCTAACACCAAACCAAATTATAGTCGAATTTTTTTCTCGATTTGACTCGAATTATCGGGTTGGTGCGGTTTGTCGGTTTTCTTTTTACACCCATAGGGTGTACTAGGCCCAAAAGTTATATTTTCCAATAGGTATATATAGTGTGCATAAATTTGCATATGCTATGCGAATATTATTTCTATGAAAAATAAAAATAGTAACGAACGTATGTAGTAGACAGTTTCATGCATTAATTATTTTCTCTTACGCGTAAAACCACACTACGCCATAGTGTTTGGATGTTAATTCGGTCTTTCTAAACCAAGAAATAAAAATGAAAATTCGAGGAGAAGTGCTATAAATGAGAAAGGAAGACTTTTAGTTAGACTATTAAATGAGAATGTGGTTAATTGAAGCTGGTTTAATTTCAAGAAGTTACAGTTTGAGTTTTGACGACGTTCAAAAGTGTGGTGTGCAAAGCAGAAATACTACACTGTAATAAGCTTTACTAACTGAGTTAAATAAAAAAATATCTCCTAAGTTCCATGGGTTAGTAACACTCTGTTTGCATCACTGTTCCCCATCGTTTTATAATGTATCGTATTGTACTGTATTGTATTGTATCATATCGTTTTATGAATACAATGTTTGGATAGATTGTATTGTTCGTTGTTGTTAAATAACATTTTGCTGTTTGGTTTGACTGTATCGTACTGTACTTTAACTGATAAGTTTACTAAAATACTCTCAATTGTTTTAAATATTTAATTTATCAAAAATTACACATAAAAATTATTTAAGAAAACCACTTTCTACTAACTAATCACTAATTATGTCTTATATATAAATTAAGCAATTAAATTCATGCAAATTCTATCGAAATTAGTTGAACAAGTTAATAATATTAAAAATAATAATAAGTACACTATATTTATAATTAGATCATAATAATAAAAATTTTAAAAAAAAATATTAAGTAGACTCCATTCAGACAAAAGTAAAACAAAACATTTACCTGAAGAGTATGGAGAAGCGGCAGAAGAACAAAATGAGTTTTTCACGTATGTAGGTTATTATATACTAGGTTATATTTGGGATGCCGTCTTGAGAATTTATATCGGTTATTAGACTTCATGTATAATTCTATTACAGAATTATGTGAGAAAGAGACTTTGGTATTATTTAAAATAAAAAAGGTAAAGGGTAAAATAGAATTATAAAGTAATAAGTTAGGGCATAATTAGAAAGAAAAATAGGAAACGATCCCACCACACCAAATCGGTTGTTTCAAAAAATGGGACTTTTCATTGTTCCGGAACAATGGATTTAACAATACAATACAACCAATTTTAACTAAACAATCAAAACAAACATTGTTCGGTGAAAACAATACCATACGATACAATAGTCTCCATCCAAACAAGCTGTAAATGTTGGAAAAATTGGATGATTATGGAGATAAAAGGTTTAGCTTGAGGCGTGTCAAGGACACTGTCCTTAAGGATATTTCGCCCACACCGTAATAAATAAAATTAGGCGTATCCCCCAGGATTCAACAAGCTCTTCTAGTATAACTAGGAGCAGAAACAACAAAGATTTATGAGAAGAAAACCCAGCACAAAGAAAAGGGAAGAAAATATTTTTAGCTTTTTACCTACTTTTACGTGTGTTACGTAAGGAACAAGAGGCATATATAGTCTAAAGTCTACACAGAAGTAGACTATCTGTGAGGCTATTCATTCAAAGAAATAGACCATAAGAAACATTCAAGCCATAAAGGCTATTCCAAAATCCGTTAAAACTTAAGCCATTAAAATTGGTCATTGATTTTCCAAATATTAATGTCATTGACTTTTCAATAACGTACCAATACATACTAATGACCATTCAATTGTCCAATTTATTTTGTCCCAAATTAAATTCAAATTTAACAAATTTTCTGTTACAAATATTTTAAAATAATTACTATTATAAAGACTTATTAATATAATAGTAAGAAAATGACTCTAGACATAATTTTAGATTATTTCTTTTTGAGATATCAAAAGTATTTTTCTATCAGTAAACACACTTTTTAAAGGTAAAAATTTACTTGCGCCTAGTCTTACATCAAATCATATTGACTTACTTAAAATATTTAGTGATGAGAAAATATACATTAATTAACTATGGTTCAGATTAGACTGTCTACATCATATCTTTCGGGGGTGCGACCCTTCCCAATCCTGTGTGAGCGTGAAATGCTTCGTGCACTGGGGTGTCATTTTTAAACTTTGATTCCAATAAGTCAATGTACAAATACATGTCATGCATCTATTGATTTTGGTATAAACAAACAAAAGGTAAATTCATTCCTACTCTATTAAGTTCAGAGGCGGATTCAGGATTTAAATCCTATGGGTTCAACTTTCAAGTGTTTTTTTCTTTGTATTGAACCTATTATATTTTTAAAGTTATGAGTTCATATCTACTATTTTAATGAAGTTTTATATATAAATTTTATTCAGCATCGAAAGTATCATTACTTATTGCATGCTATTACCCGTCCCAATCCTATCAGTCCCGGGGGCAAATGGACTACTAATCCTAAAGGGAGAGGGGTTTGGGGGCTTTTAGAAGTTTTCAAAGGACAAAATGCTAAGGCGTCAATAAAACACGTAATGAAAATAAAGGGGACTGGACCATTATACTTGCTGGAACTCCAGTATATTATGCTGGAGTTCTAGTGTACTTATGCTGGAACTCCAGCATATTATGCTGGAGTTCCAGCATACTATCTTGGAACTCCAGTATAATATGCTGGAGTTCAAGAGTTTCAGCATAATATACTGAAGTATTTTCCATATTTTGAACAGTGTTTTTGCTCAGATTTATCTTTACATAAAACGTGGCTAAATTTCGATTACTTTTGAAATTGGACTATTTTTGAACGACCAGTTGTAAATCTGGCTATTTTTAAAAATCTCCCGTCAAGCAGGGGCGGAGCTACCGTAGGATTTGCGGGCTCGGCCGAACCCAGTAATTTTGGTCCATATATACTCTGTATTTGTCTTAAAAAATTTACTAAATTATGAATATTGTTGCCCAGTATGAGTGTATATTGATCAATACAAAGTTGATTAGTTGCACTCTTCCTGCATATGAAAAATTCTTTGAACCCCATGAATGAGTTATTAATCTAAAATCCAATAACATAAAAAAACTAAAATCCCGAACTCACAAGTTTCAAATCTTGACTCCGTCTCTTATCAAGTCAATGCAGATGAAGAAGACTGACTTTGTCTCCTTGTTGGTATCCCTACTTTTGACAAACAAATTTAACTTTTAGGCACTCTATTTTAAAAAGAATTATTATACAATCAGATCAGATATAAATTAAATTAGGCATAAATTTTTAAGATAAATATTAATTGTGATAATTTAATAAAAATAATAATTCATCTACTATTACATGTAAAAATTATATACAATATCAATTTATATCTTAAATCCTTAACAAAATTACTTAAAAGTTTCCTTGCTCAACCATGGGGTTTGAACACATTTCATGGACATAGTAATCATTGTATGCAATAATCGCGGAAAGTGAATGGCTTAAAATATTTTCTTTTAATTCTGTAAGAAGGCGATTTTAGGGGAACGCGACGAAATGTACTCTATAGATCAATTGTACTATGTACATATGTAAAATAAATTTTTTATACACATATATTAAATCTAAAATATCCTTTAATATCCTACAAAAATTTTAATTTTACCATTAAATAATCCACATCAATCTGCTATTATATGTGCGTTCTACTTTCTCAACTTTGTATTAGTTTTTGAATTTGACTATTCAAGGACGCGGTTATTAAAGATCTCGTTCCTTTTGAAAGTAGATCCGTTTGATCTTCGAAAAAATGATAGTAATATAATACATACTAATTTTAATTAAATTTAATATAGCAAAATTAATGCCTCCCCACCCCTCAACCCTGCCCTCCCAAATAAAAAGAAGAAAAAACTAATCAGTTTTTTATTTTTATTTTTCCTATCTTTAGAAGTGACATTTCTTATAAGTTCTTCCCAGGAAACTTCTCCAAATAAGTTTTATTCACTGCTACTTCTATTTTATGCAAATTGCAGAACCAATAATCATATGGACTTTAATTCTAGCCTCCGTAAATTCAACAAATTTAATAATTTGTAAAGCTTGTAGCATTGACTTATTAATGTATTAGTTATTATATTTGAAATGAGTTCAGAAGTTGATATTATTGCAACTTTAATGAATTTTTAATTTATATTTATCGCGATATTGAATTCAGTTGAACTCGTAAATTATGCTACTGGTCCAGATATATTAATGCAATGGAAAGTTTACAACATAGAATGTCATATAAATTATGCAATTTATTGGAGTTATATATTCCATAAAAAAAATTATCCTTGACAATTACGTATACAATACTTCCCACCTATTTGATGTTAGTTTTATTGTGCGGTTGTGGGTCGGATTGGTTATGCCTTTGATTCAATAACTACTTTAATAATTTTGTTATTAATCGTCTCAAAATTTTCACATTAATATCTATTTATATATAAAAAATCACACTACACGATATGATTTAGTGGTTAACAAAATAAGTATAATCCTTGAAATACATAATTAAAAGTTTAACAAAAATATTATATGTGATTTCTTTTTATTTGCCGAAGTTCTCTAATGAGAAATAATGGGTAATCAATTAAAAATAAATAATTATTACATTAAATTCATACAAATGATTCAAAAGATTGGAACTTTCTTGACAAATGGAGTTCCCACTATCAAAGTAGGACTATGAACCAAAAAGGTGGCACTAGAAGCAATTCCATTGGACGAAGCAACGTGCAAATCCATTTTTTATTGGAGGACATCTAAAAAGAAAAAAATGAAAAAGAATATAAATTCTACTAAAAAAATAAAAATAGAAAAGAAGTAACGACCTGGATATTATCGTAATTATATAAAAGTCAAGATCTAAATTGCAAAGCAACTTTGTATAAGTAGCCAAACGACCCAAAAGTTTTCATAAAAAGAGCAAATGGCTCTCTCTGAGCATAAAACGAGTAGACTGATATTCTCATTGGAAACTTTTCTACTAGTTTTGCTCTTCTTTACACTTGTCACTTCTTCAGTATCTGAGGTTTTCTTTGAAGAAAGCTTTGATGGTAAATTTAATAGTTTTTTGAGCTTTGAATTCTATGTTATTTGAATTGTATAATTTTTTTTTAAGTCAATTTCGGTTTGGGTGAGCTTGTGGTCGTGTTTTACTTGGAAGAATGGAATCTATTCTTTTTGTGCTTTCTTCCATTTTCTTATGAGTTGACCCCAAAAGTTTATTGGAATAATTGGTTGAACTTGAATGGAGCATGTGATATTTGGCTGAACTTAATTTCTGTACTTAAATATGCTAGGTTAACTAAATACGTACATGGATTGTATCTATCTTTGAAAAATAGGTTGATTCTGGGTTTGCAGAATGATAATTAGCTAGTCACTTTGTACTTGAATTGCTTAACTATGTAAGTAATTGAAGTTGGTCTTTATGATGGATTGTAAGGGGAAAAGACCCAAGTGATTCCTTCAATTCTGATTATTATTGTTCTTATTTTTATATTGGATGTGGAAAAGATGGATGGAGGAGCAGATGGGTGAAGTCAGACTGGAAAATCAGTGAAGGAAAAGCAGGCTCATTTAAGCACACGGCCGGCACATGGGCTGGTGATCCTGATGACAAAGGTTTGACTTTTGGAAGTCTCCATCTGTATGCATAATGGGTTGTTTTTTCAAAATATTCAATAGAAAATTGAGTAGAGTTATATTGCTCTATATACAGTGATTGCAACATTTATGCTTTCAAATGGAACTGCAAGATGCTAGGTTTATTGGTACTTGATGATTTGTTGCTAATATGTTTTCATGCTTTTCATGTGGGAACATAAAGTAAATGCTGCTGACTTGCAGTATACGATCACAAGTGTCAACAGCTTAAAGTAGTAAAATGAAAGTGGTATATTGTCAAGCTTTAGAGTGTCTGCTAAATGGTTACTCATCAAACTTTTTCCTCCTTTTCAACTTTAGAGTCAATTGCTGAATGCGGTTGACTAAGAATGTTGAAGGGCATTTGATCACTTCTTCTATTTCTTTTCTCTCCAAAGTGTAGTGCATTCGGTAGCTTATCTCAATATTCGCCTTTAACACAATTGCAATAAGAGGCAAGGAAATACTATGACACTAGATTTACTTAGCATGAGATAAGATGCTCTTGCAAGAGGAAGTAGAGGTTTTATCACCGGGCTTTCCTACTTCTAACCTAAGTTGCTCGGACAGGGGTGCGTATCTAGAGGTCGGATCCTTCGAGATGTAACTTCTAAGATTCAGGGATACAGATCCTAGTACAGATACATATGCGGGGATCAGGCTAAAAATAATTCAAAAAAATAAAAATATCTCAAAATTATGATAAATTTTGTGCAATACTTACGTATATATTGTAAAGTGTGGATTTCCTTTTTATTCTCAAGTTGTAGATAAGTAAAGGATTGATTTTTTAGATAAGGTATACTATTTTCTTTAGATTTACCCTAGTTTTGGTTCCGATTTTGGGAATCAAATTGTATCTCGTCTCAAATTTTTCCGTTCGTCTTGATCAAAGTACCCAAAATTGTTTGACCAAATCCTGTACGAATCCCATATCCATACCCATACTAGTGTCATGTCGACACGGGTGCGGCACCTAAACTGCCGTGTCGGAGCAACTTAGCTTCTAACCACCTAACAACGGAAATGTGGCATTTTATTCTTGTCCAGCTTGTGAAAATGGTATCATTACAGAAGCACCTAATCCGGTTAATCAATTGTATCATCAGTTTCGTAGCTTTGAATATTTAAAAAAAACTATCTGCTGCTTCATCATCTCTACTTTGCTGCAAAAACCATTTCACTTATACGCCATACTATAAATGTGTTGCATAGGCACGTGAAATACATACCCTAACTTTTCCTCATTCCATTCATTGGTCTAACTGTAAATGGTATCTTCTAAGGATGGTATTTTTCTTTATTAAGTTTTTTGAAGTTGATGATTTAGTGTCTAGATAAATAAGCCAATGGTGAAATCTCCTGATAGTGTGTTGCTATCATAATTTGGTTTGTAGGAGCAATCCACCTGTTTTCTGTTTTCTATTCTAACTCTCTAAAGCACAACAGATTTACAATGTTAGATGATTTCTAGTAATTGATTAAACCAATAAGGGGACCATTGAAGTTGACCAATCAAATAAAAATTTGAAGTCTTGGACGTACATATATATGTTGTTTGAGACAGGTATTATATCTTTTTCAAGGAATCTTCATGATCATTTTTGTTTGCAGTTTCAAGCTCTTCAGATTCAGATAGCTAATTCCTATTTGATGAAGTAAAAATTTGTTTGATGTCTCGTTACTTGATATAGTGAAAATAAGGAAGCTGTCTTCTTACTTTGTAAATCTCTCATACTCAACCACAAGTCCTTGTGCTTTTGTTTGGCTGATGAAGAATTCAGTGGCAGGTTTAAGATGATACTGATTTATGCAGGTATCCAGACAACAAACGATGCCAAACATTTCGCGGTCTCTGCAAAGATACCGGAATTTAGCAATAAAAACAGAACACTGGTTGTACAGTATTCTATAAAGTTTGAGCAAGATATTGAATGTGGAGGGGGTTATATAAAGCTTCTCTCTGGATATGTCAATCAGAAGAAATTTGGGGGAGACACCCCATACAGGTCATTTCTTGTTATGCTCAGAATGTGAACTTCCTCTTTCTCCATTTAAGACATACCATAATCTTGATATTTTTGATTGGCATAAGCATTGGTTTTAGTAGCATCTTTTCCCTCTTTCCTGTGAAGGATTTTTTGACTGGGCACTACCTCTTTTCAAATTTTCAAATATGGGAATTATGCATGAATTCTTGGTGCGAAATTTACATGTTATTTTGAAACATGCCAGTGATCTCCCTGATCCGATATCCCTTAGCAGCACAACCACTCTCTTTTTCTGGGTGTCTTACCTATGACCTGATTAGTTAAGGATCACCAGTTGGGTAAACATGAATTTTCATCAAATTCATGAGTGTTTGTACACTGAATATCTTAGTTCTAAGTGTTGCTGATAATTCAGTAAAAGAATCAGAGTCGAAAAGCAGTGCGAAGTAGCAACAACATACCCACTGGAATCCCATAAATGGGGTTTGGGAGGGTAATGTGTACACCGACCTTACCGTTACCTTAGAGAAGTAGAGAGTCTGTTTCCGATAGACGAAAAGTAGTGCGAAGTAAAGAATGCAATTCCTTATATGTGGAAGGGAAGAGCTGCTCCTCTATTTTACATATCCCCCAGTTTATTATTTGTGGCATCGTACTTTATGACCTGGAAGCATCCTTTCTAAAATATGTTTGCTATTCTTTCTTGTTGCTGCAGTTTTATGTTTGGGCCAGATATCTGTGGTACACAGACGAAGAAACTTCATGTTATACTTTCCTACCAAGGCCAGAATTACCCCATCAAGAAGGAATTAGAATGTGAAACAGACAAATTAACACATTTCTACACGTTCATTCTTAGACCGGATGCATCCTACAGCATCTGGATTGATGGTCGAGAAAGAGATTCTGGAAGTATGTACACAGACTGGGACATACTTCCTCCCCGCAAAATCAAGGATGTAAATGCAAAAAAGGTATACCAACTTGAGGTTAGGTGGTTTTGCAAAACTTAGGAATACCTGCCAAGGCCTAACTTTTTTTATTACGTGTGCACACTGGTCATAAATTTGGCTGAGAAAGAGATTCTCATTATAAGCTGATATTCCCTTTATCTCTTTCAAGCTGAGAGATTGGACAACTATTGTTTTTAAACTGCCTTCCGTCCCTTTACTACTTTGCAAAGTTTTTGGTACTTCTCTGGTGTTTGCCCCCTCACTTATTTCCTTGTTTTATAGCCTGCAGACTGGGAAGACAGAGAATATATTGAAGATCCCGATGACATCAAACCTGAGGTAATTTATAATTGTACGTGGCTAGGTTTCTGTAGTTTTTAGCTATTTGCCTTGATTGCAGACTTTCTTGGATCTTTTTACTCCAGGGATATGATTCTATTCCGAGAGAGATTCCAGACCGGAAAGCTAAAAAGGTTAGGTTTCAACTGGAACATAATTAACGGAAACCATGTTCATTTCACCTGCATTGTTGATGAGGTTTTATGTACTCCTTTTCTGAGATATGGTCATTCTAGAACGGCTTTTCCATTTAGCTTTATAAGTTTCTATATGTTTTTGCAATCTCTCTCTCTCTCTTTCTCTAATATATATAACTGTGCCTATGTGAGCTTCCATCCTATTAAATTTATTTTTATTATTGGTTCCAATCTGGATATAGGAGGGTCGTGGTAGATTGACAGTCACTTAAAAAATTGTAAAATATAGTTGACCCTACTAGTTTGAATGAGGCATGCTAGTTGTTGTAGTGAATGCCTCTGTCTCTCTCTGTCTCTCTCTCTCTCTCTCTCTCCATTATGTCCTTTTCATCTTTGCCCCACCTGCATTGCACTGCCAATATTTTTTGGTTAGCAACTGAGGTAGGAAAAAGCAAGATTCAAACAGATAATGAAGTCCTATTCAGTCCGATCCCACAAGATTTTCTTTCTTGTCATCTCTGTTTTAGTTGGATTCTTTCCATCTAGATCGCATCCCTATAGAAGAGGCTAAAGCTTCTTTGTAGTGACAGAAGGAGAGGACACTGGACAGATAGTTTTCTGGTTGATATGTTATCAAAGCGTAAGAAATTTGTCATATAAGATGCATGATATAGAGTGACGAGACTACATCTTCTAAGTTGATTAACCTATATATCAAAAATTTTGCTTTTCTTTTGATCAGCCAAATAACTGGGATGATGAAGAGGATGGTATGTGGAAGCCACCCAAAGTACCTAATCCAGCATACCGTGGTCCATGGAAAAGGAAGGTATGTGAAAATCCTTTTGAATGGTTGGTTATTAAGCATGACTTGGAGTATCTACCGATTTTATTTTTATGATGCAGAAAATTAAGAATCCGAACTATAAAGGAAAATGGAAGATCCCTTGGATTGATAATCCAGGTAGTCAATGTTTGCAATCATATCAAATTGAATTTTGATGCGTGTGACACTGCCATGAAGTTTTAGGAGATTATTGGAAAATAAACTCTGATGTTTCTCTTTGTTTCCAGAATTTGAAGATGATCCTGATCTCTACGTACTGAAGCCGATCAAATATGTTGGTATCGAAGTTTGGCAGGTAATATAGACCATCATTTCTTGGGCAATGTCATCTTCTCTAACAGCTAACTCTGCATTTTTTTTTAATTTATATTGTAACAAGTGGAATATAATATGTCGGAATGCAGGTAAAGGCAGGTTCTGTTTTTGATAACATTTTGGTGTGTGATGAGCCAGATTATGCAAAACAAGTGATTCAGGAAGTGTTTGCCAATAGGGAGGTCTGTACTTGATCCTCCATCTTTTACTGGCAATTTGCAGCTTGATTTCTCTTCTAGTGCTTAAGAATTTCTTAAACCATTCCTTCAGGCTGAAAAGGAGGCTTTTGAAGAGGCAGAGAAAGTGAGAAAAGCAAGAGAAGAAGAGGTAATGGTTCTTGCTTATAAGTAACGTTGTGTGTAACCTTCTTTTGCTGATGCATGAGTTCTAAAATGGTTGGAAATTCTCAGGAAGCTCAAAGAGCAAGAGAGGAAGGTGAAAGGAGGAGACGAGAAAGGGGTAGGGACCGACATCGGGACAGATACAAGAAGGTTAGTGTCTGTATATTCAGATTTTTAAATATGCTTTTGCCAGTCAGCTTCCTCGCAATATTTGGCTTTTCATTTGCCTTGTTCATCTCTCCTTCTTTTGTTCCTTAAGCCTTCCCTGTTAAAGATTTTAATGAAAAAGTTCAGTTAAAAGATGCAATTCCATGGGCGACTTATTATGCATGCTGATTTTCTTTCAGCGATCGAAACTTCAGAATTTGTTTGTCTATCGCTTTCTATACTAAAGTCCTCTTGGCAATTGGATCTTTACTTCCTCGTGTTTCTGAAGCCTAATTTTGCTCATTAGTTCCACCAGAAATACTTGAAGCTTCTGGCCTTTTGTTAAGTCATATATATATATATATGTATATATATATATATATATATATATATATATATATATATATATATATATATATATATATATATATATATATTTATTTATATATATGTGATTGTAGAAAACCAATTCAGTTTGCTTGATAAGTTCTTAAATAGGTGCCACTGTCAATAATTGTTTTGACATCCATGTCTCTTTGTTTTACTGTACATTTCTTTTGAAAATGTAATTTCTAATTTTTGATGTTATACTTTTCTGCAGCGCTATCACCACGATTATATGGATGACTATCATGTAAGCTCAGATATCTTCTCCTCCTATCCCACCTCTTCCACCCCTGTCTCTCCTAATCCAAGATAACCAGACTTATTCTCTAAATCTCTATTTGTCCATAAATGATTGCTCAGTTGCACTGGCCAATTTACAGAGTCTCGATATATGTGTACTTATTGTTCATTGGCCCAAATACTTCACAGCCTGTGAAGAAAATATTTTTGTTAATTCATTAAAAAGATTGATTCTTTGAAATTTGTATGGAGTTCAAATAATTATTAACTGGGAAGAAAATCATCACCTCTATTTTGGGCTTCAGTTTGAAAAGTGATGCTTTCAAATGGATAGATATATCCTTGGTTTGTTATATCACAACTGCAAATTGCACATTACTGTTGCAAACAAAATTTCTTGCAGGACAAAACTTTAACTGGTTGTTGGAACCATACATTGTCAATAAAATTCTCTGAAATGCTTCATTTTTTTAACGAAGGCATACTTTAAACTGTTTCATCCTTTATAGGACAATCCAAGTTGTATCTCAAATATGTTTTACTTAATAGATTTTTCCTGCAATGCACATAGTTTCAATATGTTGCAAGTAGAGGTTACAGTAATTACACAGTTAACTCACATTAGTGAAATTCAGTCATATCCAGTATAATTTGTAATTTTATATAGTACAACATGAAACAGAGGTTACTGAGACAAATTGCAACAAGGCAAGGAAATTGTTTTAATACTAGAAAAGATGGAACGATGAAGCGTAATGATCAACAATGTTATGAAAAGTCCTACTCGATAGGTTGAAACTAATCTGGTGAATGAATTAGTGCTTGGTAGATGAATTTCTTGTTTTGTTGGGCATGTTATACCTTGCACTTTCAGTGACATTAGTTGCTCTTCTTGTGTTGTTGCAGGATGAACTTTAAATTGGTGTTAAGACCATACTACATTTTCCACTCCAGAGATGTCGTTTGGATTAATGTGTTCCTCTTGTTGTATTTTGGTATTATTGTATCTATATTCTTCATAATACAAACTCATTAGGCATAAGAAATGCATTTTGTATCTCTGAAACTAGTATAGTTTGTGTTGAGAGCTATCAGCTGAGTGTCAAAGCTTGGTTAGCCCGACTATTCTGGAAATGTGTCTCCGAACAACAATATTGAAATTGAAAATTCCGTCTGCTTAATCATGCAGTTAACTGAGAGTGTGTATATGGTTCGGTTTGGATGCAGCTTTAGCTTAAAGATTTTGCTCATAGCTCTTGTGTTTCTATTAAAGGTTGAAAATTTGAGTAAATGAAGCAGGCATTAGACCATAAATACTATAGTGTTAGATTGAAAAAGCTACGTTTGGCTCACTTCTAAGGTTTTGGTCTAGTGGTAATAGCATAGTGTACCACTATAGCATAGTGTATGATGTACATCATGGCCTGGAACTTTGTTGCAGACAAGAGCTATTAATTTAAATGGAAAATTGTAGAGGGGCGAGTCAAGTATCTGCACGTTTCAAACTTAGCACTACTGGCTCACGAAGATTTCTTGATTATTAGAAATTAAAAAAAAAAAAAAAAAAAAAAGCAGATTTCTGGGCCGGTAAGAGTAACGACGACACGTGCGCAGGAGAAGACTACTTCGAAAACTAGATCTGCCAAATCCCTTACAGGTTGTTTGGATGGTCGTTACTATTGTATCGTATCGTTACTTTAAATATGATCTTTGTTTTTATTGTTACTTAAATTTTATTGTATCGTATCGTTAAATCCGTTGTTACGTAACGATGAAATGTGCCACTTTATATAACAACCGATTTGGTGGTGGTCGCGTCGTTACCTTGTCTTTTTCTTTCAATCTCACCCTTCATTATAATTAAATAATTTTATTTTAATGTTTATCCAATATTTTTATATAATAATTTTACCCCGTATCATCATTTTTGTTTATAATATTGCAAGTTTATTCTTCATATTAGTGGTGCGTGATATCATGAAACGACGTCAAACGATATAATCTATCCAAACATTGTATTCATCAAACAATAACAATACGATACATTATGAAACTATATGTAACAACCATCCAAACAAGTTGTTAATTTCCTCTTCTGATTCAAGTTGTCCGTTTTTTTAATAGGAATAAATAGTTAAAAAAAATTTTGTTTCTAAAAAAGAAAACCTAATATAGATCAAATGTATCATATATTTTATTATACAATACATACTTACTCATAGATACTTTGCTCATAAACTCGAGTTCTGTCACATAGTTTTCTCTTTCACGCCGACAATCAAGATCGATCTAGAGTTTCCCTCTGTATTTTAGGTTTCTTAGTGTAATTTGTTTCATCCAGCTGCTATTTAATGCAACGAAGCAGAGTAGTATATTCTATAATGGCCAAAGTAATTGGTTGTATATTCAATACAACTCTAATGCAGCAAAATTGTTGCCGGAAAACGGCAGAGGCTTCTCCTGTTGGCTATGAATTGAAGCTACTCATAAATCTCAAAGTAATTGGTTGGCAACGTTGAAAGCTTGAACCTGAGTTAACATCTCCTTCGCGATAAGTCTTCTGCGCATTTCTTTCTCCAACCCTTGTTTTCGCGTTTCAATTGCGTTGTTCTGCTGTTGGATTTATGAGATTCGAATATTTTCTTCTCTGGATCTGGTCGCTTTAATGAGCAAACCCAATTTTTTTTTCCTCTTTGACTTTTCTTATTTTGATGGTTTCAGAGACCCCATTTACTCTCAAGTTGACAACTTTCAAATATTTCATATCAGAGCGGAAACTTCAGCTTCACCATCGTGGATTTCAAAGAACTGGTTAGCTACAGAGATAATGTCTAATTTTGCTTCTGTAGTATCTTGTCAAAACATTTTAATTAAACTTTGCAACAAAAACGAAAGGTGGTTTTTTGTTGGTGAAAATGTTCAGGTGGTGTTGTCGCTGGCAGATGGTGTTGAAAATAGGTGGTGAATAGTGTTTATGGACTATTGAATGAGAAGTTGAGGCAGTAAAAATGGTAGAATAAGTTGAGATGATGAGGAAGGGGCGGTCATTGTGTTCACCGGTGTATTTTCCGATCAGATAGAAAATATAGGATAAAAAGAAGAGAGAAGAAAGAAACATTTCACACGCTCTACAGAAGATTACAATCACTACATAATGAGCCACTTTTTTAAGGTCAAAGTGTTTAATAGGTGTTGACCTTAGTTGAAGTGTCTAAATGAAAATTGGAGCCAACTTGGAGGGGCTGTCTATGTATTTGGCATTCTATATTCGTTGCTCTTTAAACACTGGTATTTGTTTGGGTGTCTGGATTTATGTTTCAGCCACATTATCTTGATTTCCACATTTGTATCACTTTCTAGTTTCAGCTGTGAAATAAGTAGGAGTCACGTGAGGCGCACGCGTGCAGTGAGGTAGTTAGGCAGTTACGAATCTGGAACCTTCCGGAAGTTAGCTATAGCTAACTCCCTTTCCCTTCCTTCCGATATAAGCTGAAGATTGAAACTATTGTAATGCACCATTGAATTGTGATTGATTTCAATAAAACTCTCTTTTTTCTCTGTAAATTCTCGGACTCAACCCAGCTAAGTGATCTGTTCAAGGGAAATTCTCCTAATTTTTCTCTTTAGTACACATAATTAATTTTTAATTCTGTTAGCGCGTATCATTGGCATTAGAGTCGATATTTCCTTGGACATGCAGAGTGAAAAATGGCAGAGCACAACACCAGAATTCAGGAACTTCGCCGAGATTTGGATGGCCTTCGAGGATTATTTGAAGGAATTGTTGGAAAAATGGAAGAACTACGTAGAACTATTGGATGAAAGACTTGCACATTCGATGGAGGAACGCAAGAAGATTCTTCTAACGGGTGGGGATAATCCACGACCTGCAGAGGAAGGTGTAACAACTATAGAATCTAGGGCTCATTGAAGGGAGGAATATAAGTTGCCTACTAGGATCCATCAGTTAGAGTTTCCTAAGTTTGACGGGATCGAGCTTTGCGACTAGTTGTATTGGCGCATGCAGTTTTTCGAGGTAGACGAAACTCCTGAAGCTTCAAAGGTGAAGCTGGTTTCTTGCCGTTTGGTTGGGAAGGCTCTCCAATGGGATTAAGTATTCATGAAGACTCGACTGTTAAGGGGCTGGCCTAGTTGGGGAGAGTATGTAAGATGTTTATATACGAGATTTGGGTCAGAATAGTTCGACGATCTAATGGGCGATTTGGAGGACCTTAAGCAAGTAACTTCTATACAAGACTATGCGGATTTGTTTGATAAATTACTAACTAGAGTGTAATTGAATGAGGAATATGTTGCTAGTTGTTTTCTGAGAGGTCTTAAACCTGAGATTGGCTTACTAGTCAAGATGTTTGCACCTAGATCCCTACAGAAAGCCATTAGCCTAGCTATAATTCAAGAACATACCTTACTCATACAAAGACAAGACTTGAAAAATGTTCTTGTTCTTTCTACCCCTAGGCCAACCCATAAACCTTTCACCAACCCCACCTACTCACAGAACCCACACCAAAACTACTCTAAACCAAATCCGATCTTTCCAAAAAAGCTGGAGTTCTTATTCAGGAACCACTAAACCATCTTATACAAATACAAGAATTTTGAGCCATGCTGATATAGATGAAAGAAGGCTAAGGGATTTTGCTTTCACTATGAAGAAAAATATGTTCCACGATATGTATGTGCAAAGAGGAGGCAATTATTTTCTATAGAGGTGGTAGAAATAGAGGAGGAAGAGAATGGTAATGAGGACAATTTTTTTGATCCTTCTGAGTTACTGAACATGGAAGGATTTTCCTTTGATGTCGACTTTGATGGGGCTATCCTACATCATGTCTATGTACATTCTATGATTTGTACTGAAGATTTCAGAACCATGTTCAGAACTATGAGGGTTACAAGATCAGTCAAAGGAAATGTAGTGAAGATTTTGATTAATACCGGCAACACTCACAATTTTATGGATCTTAATGCTGCAAAGAGATTAGGGTGTTATCTGACAATGATCCATCCTTTTGCTGTATATGTAGCTGATGGCAACAACATGTGCAGTAAGGACATCTATAAAGGATTCATTGGGAAGATGCAAATGGTTCATTTAATGTCTGACATGTTAACTCTTCCTCTTGGTGGCTACAATATGGTCTTGGGAGTGCAGTCGCTTGTAAAACTAGGTGACATCTTATGGAACTTCAGGAATCTGAAGATGGAGTTCAAAATTGGGGGTTAGAAGGTGTCATTAAGAGGTACTTAGTCTTCTTATAGGGATTAACAGGTACTTAATATTAAGAGGTGTTATAAGGTTGAGCCTTGCTTATAGGGACTAGAAGAACAGGCAAAAGTAGCAATGAACAAGGATGGACTGCATGATCTATTGAAGAACTATGATGGCCTGTTTAAGGTTCCTAAGACCTTCCACCATCTAGGTATCATGACCACAAGATTGTGTTGAAAGAGGGTACTTCTCATGTCAACATTCGACCATATAGGTATCCTACTATACAAAAGGAAGAAATTTAGAAAATGATTGAAGAATCGATGACTGATGGTGTGATAAGGAACAACACCAGTCCATATTCATCACCAATTGTCATGGTCAAGAAGAAGGACGGGAGTTGGAGAATGTGTGTGCATTATAGGGAGCTCAACAGTCATATAATCAAGAACAAATTCCCAATACCAGTGATAGAAAAGCTGTTGGATGAGTTACACGGTGCCAAGTTTTTCTCAAAGTTGGACCTTAGATCAGGGTACCACCAAATCAAAATGTGGGAAGATGACATTCCCAAAACTGCTTTTAGAACTCATCATGGGCACTTTGAGTTCTTGTTCATGCCCTTTGGGCTAACCAATGCCTCCTTTCCCCATCTCAGGAAGTCCGTCCTAGTCTTTTTTATGACATTTTGGTGTATAGCTCTTCCTGGGAGGACCAACTTTTGCATCTTGAGAAAACCTTTTAGATCATAAGAGCTAATGTTCTGTTTACAAAGAAAAGCAAGTGTGCCTTTGGAGAAACCCTTGTTCAAAGAGTTTCTCAAAGGCACACTTGCTTTGCTTTACAAACAGAACATTAGCTTTTAGGATCTGAAAGGTTTTCTCCAGATGCAAAAGGTGGTCCTCCTAGGAAGAGCTATACACCAGGATGTCATAAACAAGACTAGGATGAACTTCCTGAGATGGGGAAAAAAATTGATTCATCAAAAGGTAGATGGACCATTGGTTAGCTCAAAGGGCATGACCAACAACTCAAAGTCGCCATGATGAGTACTAAAAGTAGTCTTCGGAATGTCATCTTCCCACATTCTGATTTGGTGGTACCCTGATATGAGGTCCAACTTTGAGAAAAGCTTGGCACTATGTAACTCATCCAGCAGATCTTCTATCACTGGTGTTGAGAATTTGTTCTTGACTGTATGATTGTTGAGCTCCCTGTAATCCACACACATTTTCCAACTCCCATCCTTCTTCTTGACTATGACAATTAGTGATGAATATAGATTGGTACTAATCATGATCACACCAACAGTCATCAGTTCCTCAACCATTTTCTCAATCTCTTCCTTTTGTATAGTGGGATATATATATGGTCTAATATTGACAGGAGAAGTACCCTCTTTCAAAACAATCATGTGTCATGCTGTCTGGGTGGTGGAAGGTCTTTAAGAACCTCAAACATGTTATCATACTTTTTCAATAGATCCTGCAGTCCCTCCTTGTTCATTGCCACCTTTGCCTGTTCTCCTAATCCCCATAAGCAAGGCTCAATCTCATATTCTGCTACTATTAACCTACTAACATTATTGACAACTCAGCAAGTTCGGCCAAGAGTTTGTCCATCTGTCCTTGTTTCACTACATTCATAGAAGGAAGACTGAGTGCCTCTTAATGACACCTTCTGACCCCCAATTTTGAACTCCATCTTCAGCTTCCTGAAGTTTCATAAGATGTCACCCAATGTTACAAGCCATTGCACTCCCAAGACCATATTGCAATCACCAAGTGGAATAGTTAACATGTTAGACATGAACTGAACCCCTTGCAACTTCCAAATAAATCCTTTACAAATGGCCTTATTATACGTGTTGTTTCCATCAGCTACAGATACAACAAAAGGATGGATCCCTGCCAGATAACACCCTAACCTCTTCGCAGTATTAAGATCCATAAAATTGTGAGTACTGCCAGTATCTGTCACGACCCAAAATTCCACCTTAAGTATCGTGATGGTACCTAGTCTCTAGGATTAGGTAAGCCTAACACATGCTCAAAATTAACAAAATTTAACCAACTTAACTGCAAAACATTAACTGATAACTGAAATAACATAACTGAATCGAACCTCTGTTATACAACCCCAACACCGGTGGTACAGGGTCATAAGCTCTACTGAGAGTAACTAGGAATATCTATTACATCACTGTCTTAGAATGAAAGTAAATAGTAGTAAAGTAAAGCTCCAGAGGGTGACTCCGAGGCTTGCGAGCATAATGGCAGGTATACCTTGAAGTCTCTGTAGAAAATCTCAACAGCAGCTAGCTAACGACCGGCACACTCAGAGGTACCTGGATCTGCACAAAAAATATGCAGAAGTGTAGTATGAGTACACCACAATTGGTACCCAGTAAGTATCAAGACTAACCTCATTGGAGTAGTGACGAGGTTCAAGTCAAGAAGCCTACTAGTCAAATAACCTTTGCAGAATATCAATATAGAGCTAACAAAGGAAAAGCAAAGTATATAAATGGCAACAAAAGGTAATCATCAAATAAACCGCAAAATAATCAAAACATAGAAAATATACTAGTGAGAAGAAATTAAGGGAAAACAATGACAATTCTAATCATCAAATCGTTCCGCCACATGAATTACAACAAGAATCACTCCGAGGTACCACACCTCAACTATTAGAAGTCACAAGTCCTAAATCACGAATCATATACACATGGCATCTCGTGCCTACATTATCGATCACAACCTTACGGACAACTCACGTGTTGCACAGACAACTCACGTGCCAATAACATCAATATCCCGGATCCGCACGGACAACTCACGTGTCACTAGTAACAATATCTCATATCCGCACGGACAAATCACGTGTTGCATAGATAACTGACGTGCCAATAGTAATAATATCTCAGATTCGCATGGACAACTCATGTGTTACCAGTCCAATCCTGACACAGAAGGCAGATATACAAGAATACATGCACATAATCAATGAACAACAAGATTCATACTCTTGGACTGCTATAGATGACATGTTACACTGTATACATGTGCAAGTGTACGTTCATAGCTCGAATCAGCAAGTAATATCAAAGACACTGAATATCACATTGGAAATAACATATCAAATCACGTAATATGCATGATGCACATATGGAAGTCACACCACCACACGGATATCATTAATATTATGCCCCCAGGCCATCACATAACATCCCTGACATAGTCCCCCTTTTCTCGCCGCATGCGCAACAATAAAGTAAATGCCCACCTTGTCTCGCCACACGCGCATCAATAATTATCTCACCTTGTCTTGCCACATATGCAAACCCAATATATATATAGCCCGCCTTGTCTTGCCGCATGTGCAATATCAATAATAACAATAGCACGGCCGAACCTCGTGCAAACACCCCGAAAATCCTCTCAACAAATCCACATATGCCAAAATCTCAACAACACAACATATCAACTCGTACCACACGTGCCCGTATACCTCAACATTGCCAAAATATCAATACCAATATCACAACAACGCATAGCCTACGACTCAACAACAATGTATACAAGAGTCTCAACAACACAATAAAATGAAAGAATAAACTCAACAATGAAAGATACGACAGGTAATAACAACCTCAATTAAATAACTATAAGAATAAAACCGACAACGAAATATAGAACATGCAATAACAACTTCAATTAAAGCATATAAGAGTAAACTCGAAAATGAAAGATAGAACATGTAATAACAACTTCAATTAAAGCATGTAAGAGTAAACTCGACAATGAAAGGTAGAACATGTAATAATAACTTTAATTAAAGTACGTAAGAAACCTAAGAGTCCAAACCGGTCAATTTCCACATATAAGGCCCTGTGCACACTCATCACCTTATGCACACGTCTTACAAATGATCCAAATAGTGCAATTAAACCAAATCCTACGGGGTAGTTCCCACACAAAGTTAGGCATGATACTTACCTCAACTAGGCCAAATTAACATTCAAAAAAGACCTTTCTTTAAAATTCGCCACAACATGACTCAAATCTAACAAAAAACGTCTTAATATCATCAAGCAATACAAGAAAAACTAATTTCAATTAACAAAGCTAGGATCTTTACACAGTTCCCCAAAAGTCAACAAAACTTAATCCTGGGCCCACCGGTCAAAACCCGAGTCCAAGGGTATATCTCAACTACCCATAATACCACGAGTTCATATATGTATTTTATTTTGAAATGCGAGTCCAATTTGACCCTCAATCTCAATTTTTTATTTTTTCAAATAGTCAAAAGTTCTCTTCAAATCTCATGATTTAGATGTTAAATCTTATCAACAATCATGTATTATAATTGAAATTGGATTAAACTCACTTACCCAATAGATTGGAATTAAAATCTCTCCTCAAAATTGCCTCCCACGGAGTCTAGGGTTCTAAAATGTCATAAATGAAGTTAAGTCCCGTTTTCCAGCCCTTTTGTTCAGTTGTAGGAGTAGTAAATGCGACCAGGGGTTAGCAAATGCGAAACTTGCAAATGCAAAGAATCTATCGCAAAAGCGATGCCTACTGAACTTAGGGGAAATTGCAAATGTTACACAGACTTCGCATTTGCGAAGTCCTCCCCTTCCGCAAAAGCGATCAGTTGATCGCAAATGCGACCATCCCTGCCCAGGAGTCCCCTATGACAAATGCGATCCTAAGTTCGCAAAAGTGAACACTGCAGTTCCCGAGCCTACCTCGCAAATGCGATCCCCACCTTGCAAATGCGAAGTTCGCAAGTGCGAACAAGATCTCGCATTTGCAAGATCTGAAGCATCAACCCAAAAACCAATTGAAACTCACTTAAACACCCCGAAACGCATCTGAAACTCACCCGAGTCCCTGGGGATCCACACCAAACATCCACACAAGTACATAAACATCATACGAACTCGCTCATGCAATCAAAAAGACCAAGAATATAACACCGGAACCACGAATCAGACCTCAAAACACATGAAATTTCACAATGAACTCAAAAATCACTAGAATCACAACCAAGCGTTCGATTCCTATCAAACCAATTCGGAATGACGCCAAACTTTGTAGACAAGTTACAAATGGAAAAAATGGACCTATTCCAAGTCCCGAAATCAAAATCCGAACCCAATAACTATAAGGTCAAACCATAGTCAAACTTTTAAGCCTTCAAATTGCCAACTTTTGGCAACATAAGCCAAATCAACTTAGGGTTCTCCAAATTCAATTCCATGCATACGTCTTAGTACAAAATCACTATCCAGACCTAACAGAACCATCAAACTATGATCCAAGATCAAATATGCAAATGTCAAACTTCGTCAACTCTTCCAACTTAAAGATTCTAAAATAAGAATCATTCTTCCAAATAAATCTTGAATCACTCGAAAGCCAAAACCGACCATGCACGCAAGTCATAATACGTAATATGAATCCATTCAAGACCTCAAACCACTAAATGGAATGCTAAAGCTTAAAACGACCGGTCGGTTCGTTACATTCTCCCCCTCTTAAACAAACGTTCATCTTCGAACGTGCCAAGAGTCATTCCAAAGCCATCAAATCTCCATATAAACTTACCATACACATCCATACGGGCGATCCCACGTCACCCCAATCCACATAAGCCTAACAACACCATCTTTGCTCTTTAGGACACCTTAATACCAAATTCCAACATCCACCAAAGACCCGATTCTCTCATAAACACATTGTATCAACCTCAATCAAATGCAACAGCTCATGTATACATCCACAAAGTATATGAGCACGACGTAATACATCACCCATATGCCCATAGCAACAACTCTGACCGCAATAGTTGTCCATTACCAAGCCCGATAATGGTAAATATCCTCATAACGACTATAACCTTGTCCTAGACCTTCACAACACTTCTAATGGTGTAAGAAACATGTGAAAATCATATCTACTCATCTGATAAACAAGCCACACCATATACTACCTAGGCACATACATCGCAATCAAACCTATCAAGCATAACTCGAATATGAAAAGAGAAACACATGAGAGAACTATCAAACAAGTCAAACATGTACAACTCCCCCATCGGTACGAATCCATTCCACTAGGGAGAAACAATGCATACAAACCAATCACAAAAATATCCTCCTAACATAACTCCACCGTGGCACGTAGCCTGGTTTAAACATACCGATCAGCAAAGAACACAAGATTGCCGTCCTCAACTCGAAATCACAAGTAAGATAAATATTCCAAAAACTAAAAACCTTTTACTAACTCAATCACGTAGAACAAAACCACAACAAGTAACAGACTTTTCATACCTGTAGAGCACCCAAATCACAAGTCGTGGCCAAACCATCCAAAAATCATATCAAAACCTACTGTATTAAGTAATAGAAAGTCCACCCTAGTGTTATAACCCTCAATAGTGACCAAACTAGAATGATAAACACGACCTACCACAATAGAGCTCCTAACAGGTGAAGACACATAAACTGAGTACAAGAATCACGAAACATATCCATATGTGAATCAAGGTAGGATGACTTATACTGATAAATAGGACCAAATCAAAACAAAACTGATGCATCTCAATAAAAAACCAGAACCATACCTGTAGAGACATCATCTGGTGTAGCGGCTTCAGCCGTATCAGGGAACACATAACAGCGGGCCGGGCCTCCCCCTCCAGGATGCACTCTACCCACCTATTCCCCATCTCTAGCTGGCTTTGTAAGCGTCGTAGCAACTGGAATGAAACCCATAGCCTAAGTACTCTGCTGTGGTATACTAGCCCAGAGTCTGGGACAATCTCTCACCATATGCCTTATGTCCCCACACTCAAAGCAACCTCTCCGCTGATGTGGCTATGAAAGCTGTCTGGAATGGGTACTATTGGACCATGGTTAACTGAAGTACCATATGAAACCTGAAGCATTGACTGAACTAGACGACTCATAAAACCTCAACCTTGACGCGCCTTGCCTCTAAAATAGGGATTAGTGGATCCTCCCATTCCACGAGGCTTCTTACCTTCTCTATCCTCCCTCTCTAAACTGCGGATGTACTCGATCCTCCTAGAGATCTCCACCACCTGATAAAATAAAGTATCGGTCTCCAACTCCCGTGCCATCTCAAGTTTCAGACCATAATTGAGCTCCTCGATAAATCTGCAGACTCTCTCTAACAGTAGAAACCAAAGCAGGTGCATGACGAGATAACTCACTAAACCTCAGCATACTCAGACACGGTCATAGTCCCCTGCTACAACTGCTCAAACTCTATGCGCCAACGCAACCCTAAGGTTCTGTGGAACAAACTCCCTAAAAAATGGATTAGAGAACTGAGTCCAATTAAGTGGCACTGTGTCAATTGGCCTACCCTCCTCACAAGCTTGCCACCACCTATACACCGACCTTGTCAGTTGGAATGTAGTAAGGACAATCCTGCTCACCTCCACAAGCCCATAGAGCGCAAAATATGGTGATACTGGTCTAGAAAACCCTATGCATCCTCAGAAGATGCTCCACTAAAAGTAGAAGGAAAATACTTCTTGAACTTCTCAAGTCTCTTCTGATCCTCCTCTGATGCCACTGGCCTGACCTCAGGCTGAACTGCGATAACGGGCTATACTGGCACAACACTCGAAGTCTGACCAACATGAGCCTGTTGCACTGTAGTATGGGTAGTGGGAGTTTAAGGTCCTCCCCCAACTTGTGATGTTGATGGTGAAACTTGGATCAATCCCGCCAGAGCCAATGTACCAAACTTGCTCAGGAACTACTCTAAAGTCTCCTAAAGTTCTGAGGTAACAACATACATTTCAGGTGCCTGCCACCCAACTAGAGCTACTGGTGTCTCCTCAGCTGCTGTTCTAGTAGGTGCCCTAGTTGTAGCACGTGCTCCTCCTCAGCCTCTGCCCCGTCCTCTACCCGGCCTCTAGCAACACCAGCTCTGGGGGCATTATCATCAGTAACTGCAACTCGTGTCCTCATCATCTGTGAGAGAATAGAATGACAAAGGCTCAAACTCAAAAATCAATAAGTCCGCACGATAGGAATTAAAGAAGTGAAGTTTTCTAATAATTCCATAGCCTCTTGAAAATAAGTACAAACATCTCCTTATCGATCCGCAAGACTCCATGCTTATGACTCGTAGCACCTATGAGCCCAGAGCTCTGATACTACCAGTCGCGAAGCCCAACTCCGACAAATTTGGGAAATTTCAACTGATGGATCCTAGCAGGCAACTCATATTCCTCTCTTCGGTGAGCCCTAGATTCTGTAGTTGTTATACCTTCCTCTGTAGGTCATGGATTACCCCCATCGTCAGAAGAATCTTCTTGAGTTCCTCCATCGAATGTGCAAGTCTTTCATCCATAGTTCTACGCAATTCTTCCATTGTTCCAACAATTCCTTCGAATGATCCTCGAAGGCAATCCAAATCTCGGTGAAGTTCCTGAATTCTGGTGGTGTGCTCCCCATTTTGCACTCCGTAGGTCCAAGGAAAGATCGGTTCTTCTACCAATGATACACTCTAACATAATTAAGAAAGAATTAAATGTCCTAAAGAGCAAAATTAGGAGAATTTCCCATGAACAAATCAGATAGCTATATTGAGTCTGAGAATTTACAGAGAAGAGAGAGAGTTTTATTGAATCAATCACAATTCAATAGTGTATTACAATAGTTCCATCTTCAGCTTATGTGGTAGTTATCTATAACTAACTTATAACTAACTTTCGGAAGGTTCGAGCTCCCTAACTGCCTAATTACCTTACTGCACACTTGTGTTGCACGTGACTCCTACTTATTTCACAGCTGAAACTGGAAAGTGATACAAATGTTGAAATCAAGCTCATGTGAGGCCATCCTAGACAGGAGATTGGTTCCAAAAAATGGCAAGGCTACTACACAGGTTCTAGTGAAATGGTCGAATATTGTACGTGAAGACAATACTTGTGATGATTGGCAAGAGTTCCAGCTCAAATTTCCATCTTTCAATCCTTAAGGACAAGGATTGTTTCAGGGACAGAGTAGTGTTACGATCCACATTAGCTTGATTTTACATTTGTATCACTTTCCTGTTTTCAGTTGTGAAATAAGTAGGAGTCACGTATGCAGTGAGGTAGTTAGGCAGCTAGAACCTTTCGGAAGTTAGTTACAAGTAAGTTATAGCTAACTCCCTTTTCCTTCATTCCCATATAAGCTGAAGATTGAAGCTACTGTAATACACTATCGAATTGTGATTGATTTCAGTAAAACTTTTTTTGTTATGACCCAATTCCCACTACAGATCGATGGTGCCCAACGTCGCCGTTAGGCAAGCCAACGGTGAACTACCAACTTAATTATTCCTTTTTATTATTGTCAAAATCGTGAATTTTTATCAGATAAAGAATTTAGTGCATGAAAATCATGGAAACTTACAATTTAAATAGAAATATTAATAAAAGTGTTTCAATACTAAGCAAAACCACAAACAAATTTTAGAACATCCCAAAACCCAGTGTCACGAGTACATGAGCATCCACTAAAGAGTGCAATAATAATACAACATCTGTCTGAAATATAAAATAGACAGGATAAGGTAAATAAATAAGATGGAGACTCTGTAGGCTGCGGGCGTAGTGTAGGGAGCAACTCACCATGAAGTTCCCTCAGTAGTTGTGCCTACGCGCCAAGATGGACAACAGATGAACTTGTCAGATCATGCACATTTAGTCTAGACGTGTAGCATGAGTACGTAAATCAACGCATATCGAGTAAGTATCCAACCGAAATCCAGAGAAGTAGTGACGGGGAAGTCTGCATCAACACTTACTGGTGGTCCAATAAATCAATATGATAACTCATAACAAATATGAAGCACAACAGTGGCAGTGAAATAAAAACTCTAACTAACATAATCCTCCAAAATTTATTCTAACGATATAAATCTCTCAAATCTCATATGCTATCTCAACAGAACAGAAACATCACATGTACTCTCAAATGGATAAGGAATACAATATAAATGCCAAGTCTAAAAATAGGGGGCATATCACGAATGTTTGGACTCCTAGCGGTATCATGCACGATTATGCCGAGGTCGTACGACCCGATCCAGAGTGGTGTGTACACTGCCGAGGGTCGACCTGTGCGAACCAGAGATGCATCTCAATATACTGCCGAGGTGTTCGGCCTGATCCTCAAGAAAGGAAGAAACTTGTCGAGTTACGAGTCACGTGCTTACAACACAAGTACATGAGCATAAAGTAATTATAACTTTTACCGTTTATCAAATATCTTACAAAATGACTCAAGGTGATAAAGATCGGCCCAATATACTCCCAAATCAATTTCCATTATAAATTCAATTAATTAAGCTAGCAAATTGAGTTCGAATAATTTAACTATTACATGATAAAGTCCTAAGTCTACCCGGACATAAACTTGTTTTAGCTATGTACGGACTCTCATCATTTCGTGCGTACGTAGCACCCACAACTAGTAGCACATAACAATTTGATACCTACGGGGTAGTTTTTCGCTCAAAAGGTTAGACAGGAGACTTACCTCACTTCGAAGTTCCAACAACAGGCTCCAATGCCCCTCTAACTCCTCAATTCAAATCCAAATGATCCGGAACTAGTCAAACAACATGCAAACCAATAAAAATATACTCCAAAACTTAAAATTAGTTAATTTATGACAACTCCCAATTCCGCTCGAAAATTCAACAAAGTCAACCCTCGGGCCCACGTGCCCGAATTCTAAAAACTCATGAAGATAATCATTACCCATAACACCACGAACTCAAATACATAATTTATTCCTAATTCCATGTCCAATTTCGTGGTCAAAATCCAAAAATACCAAATTCTAGGTTTTCTTTCAAAATCCCACAATTTCTACAAATTTCCATATTTGAATCCATATATAACTCATGTATTTAGCTTATAACAAGTGGAAAAGACTTACCTCATAATAGATGATGAAATTTCCCCTCCAAGATCTCCAAAAATCGCCTAATCAAGTGAAAATGAGAGAGAAATGAACCAAATGCGTATAAAAATCAAGTCTACCCAGGTCCTTCCTCTTTGCAATCGCGGAAAGAGCCTCGCAATCGCGAAGGCCAACCATCCTTGCCCCAAGATTCCCTCCACGTGAACGCGAGCTCCATCACGTGATCGCGATTCACAGCCATCCAAACCTCCAGTGATAGTGCTCCAACCTTCGCGAACACGAAGGTATAAACTCCCAACTCAGCACTTCCTCATACGCGATCGCGACACACCTCCTACGACCGCGTAGAACAACTCTCCCGCAACAGCTCAATCTCAACAACCCTATGCGTTCGCGACTTCTTCCACGCGAACGTGAAGAACCTCCTGCTCAATCTTCACAATCGCGAGACCATTTTCGCGATCGCGTAGAACAAAATTCCACCAGTCCACTTAACCCTTCGCGATCGGATGCATACCAAACACACCAGAAGCCAGTAGTTGCACAACATAGAGGAATGGTCCAAACTCATCCTGAAACACACCCGGCCCCCGGGACCCTGTCCACTCATACCAACAAGTCCCAATACCTTATCCAAACTTTATCGAAGGCTCGAAACACCGCGAATAATATCAAAATCATGAATCAACGATCAAAAGTCTTCTTTCAACTTTCAAACATTCAAACTTCGACGAACGTGTCTAAATCATACTTAAACTTTCCAGAATGGCGCCAAACTTTACGTACTAGTCATGAATCATGATACGAACCTATTCCAAGGCTCGAAATTCCAAATGGACATTGATAATGACAAAGTCTACTTCAAATCAAACTTAGGAAATTCTAAAACTTTCAAAATGCAACCTTTCCATAATAAGCGCCGAAATGCCCAGACCACCCGATACTCAACCCGAACATACGCCTAAGTCCGAAAATCATCATACGAACCTATTGGAACCTTTAAATCCCGATTTCAAGGTCGTTTACTCAAAAGTCAAACCTTAGTCAACTCTTCCAACTTAAAGCTTCCGAATTGGCAATTTTCTTTCTGAATCAACTCCGAACTTCCCGAGATTCAATTTCGACTATGCATACAAGTCATAAAACATGAAGTGAAGCTACTCGAGGCCTCAAACTACCGAACGGCGTGCTAGAACTCAAAACGACCGGTCGGGTCGTTACATTCTCCCCCACTAAAATATATGTTTGTCCTTGAACGTGCCAAGAACTGCTCCGGAGTTGCCCAAAATCGTTGTTTAACACCTCGTGCACCTACCCGTGCCACCACAACCGATGTGAGCACATTAGCTCGAACCAGACTGAAGATCCTTCATTTTGCCTTAGCCCACAAGCCTTAAAATAAAATTCCAACATGCGGAATTCTCAACGAGACCTGATTATATACAAGCACCGTATCGATCCCCACATGCTGTACCAAACATGATCATGCAGCCATGATGAATCCACACAATGCACCGGATAATTCGTATGCCCATGTTGATTCGAGCGAGTTTGTTTTATGTTTACGAACTTGTTGGTATGTTTGGGCGAGGCCCCGGGGGCTTCGGGTGCTATTGGAGCGTTACATAGAACTTGTTTGGACTTGGAACCATGGCTGAAGTAACAGAGCTTCTGGTGCAATCAAACCTATGAGGATATAGCCGCAGGTGCGTGCTCGCAGAAGCAAGCCAAGGACCGCATAAGCGCAACGGAGTGGACTGCCCAGTGTCGTAGAAGCGTAGAAAGGACCGCATCTGCGAAGGTGCGGATGCGAGATTTTGATTGCAGAAGCGGCCTGGGACTGTGGCCTGTAGATCGCAGAAGAGGACGGAGTTCCTCAGAAGCTGACTCGCTTCTACGATGAAAGGACCGCATATGCGAGAAAGGGCTGGCCAGGCTTGTATCGCAGATGCGACGAAGCTTCCACAAAAGCGGGAGACCGTCCGCAGAAGCGATCACTGAAGGCAGTGAGATTTATTTATGACGGACTTAGGCTATTTTTGTTCATTCATTTCACTTCTTGGACGATTTTTGGAGCTTCTTAGAGAGGGATTTTCACCTAGCTATTGAAGGTAAGTAATTTCTATCCAATGTAAGTTAAATACATAAATTATGGGTAGATTTTAACATGAAAAATTATGAAAATTTTGGGTTTACCTAGGTCTTGATAAAAATGGGATTTAACCACGAAAGTGATTATGGAATTGGGTAGCAATTGTATACTTGTGTTCGTGAGGTTATGGGTGACATTATTCTGCGAAAATTTCTGGAATCCGGGCACGTGGGCCCGGGGGTAAATTTTAAGAATCTTCCAATTTGGATTGGGTAATAATTAGATTATGAACTTTTGAGCACGTATTGATTAAGTTATATGATATTTGGCTAGTTTCAAGTCGTTTGGAACCAATTGAGGATTTAGAGCGGACTTGTGGACTGGAAAGTGCACTTTGAGACAAGGTAAGTCTCGTGCCTAACCTTGTAAGAGGAAATTTACCCCATAGGTGATTTAAGTTACTATTTGCTTCTAATTGTGGGGGATACGTGCACACGAGGTGACGAGAGTTCGTGCGTAGCTACTAATTATGCTTAAATCCGGGTAGATTAGGATCCAAAACATGAAATACCTGTAATGTCTGCACCCTACTTGTTAATTACAGTGCCTATAAAGTATCCTCTCTTCTAGTGGAGTGAGCCGAACGCCTTGGCAGTATAATAGATGCATCTATGATTCGTGCCGCTAGACCCTCGGCAGTGTACACATTATTTTGGATCAGGCTGTACGACCTCGCCATAAATCGTGCGTGATAATACTCGGAGTCTAATTATACTTGATATTATTTTATGGCTTGAGAGGTTATAATTATTTAATAACAAAAATTGACTTGGAATTTATTATTAGTGAAAGAATATTTATTCACTTCTTGTTATTGAGTTATTATTATTATTTACATAACCCATGCTTACTTAGAATTTTGTATTTTATTATTAGCCCATAGTAAGTGTCGATGTCGACCCCTCGTCACTACTTGTTTGAGGTTAGACTAGATACTTAATGGGTACATGTTGTTTATGTAGTCATGCTACACTTTTGCACTAATCGTGCAGGATCTGAGGCAGGTGCATCTGGCGGTCATATTGGCACGCACCCCCATTACCCCGAGGCCTAGTAGTGAGCTGCTTCCTGAGCCGTTCTGCAGCACCTAGAGTCTCTCTTTTTCATCTATTTTCTGTCTACTTTATTTCAGACATTTGTTAGAGTTTTGTATATTCTACTATTTGCTTATACACTTGTGCCACCATGTCTTGGAACACATAATAGTAGACTTTATGGGTTTGGGGTATTTATGTCACTGCATTTGCTCACTCATTAGCCTTCGTTTACTTTATTAATTTTTCTACTCCTCATTTTCTTAATAATGGAATTCAACTACATGAAAATTTTATTAAAAAGAGCAATTACATGATTAGTTCACCGTTGGCTTGCCTAGCAGTGACGTTGGACGCCATCACGGCCTATAGGAGAAACTGGGTCGTGACAGTAGGCATCATCATCATCATCATATCGTACCCGGGCGTAATAGGCTCGGTAAAAATGTTCCCGACCATCATCAGGTTCGGTAAAATCGTACCTGGCCATGTGGAGCTCGGTAAAACCCAATTGATCAGTGGTTGCATAGTAGGTGCCGTACCCGACCGACTATAGCGCGGCTTGGTAGAGTAAAATAGATACATATATATAATGCATGCTGCACTCATGGAATCATGTTCTAAACCTTTCAGAGTGACGTAGGGTCGTTGCACCTTCGATTAACATTATGGAAATCCATACCATCAATATGGACCTCAATAGGATTCAAGGATCATACACACATGCTTAGAATAAATTTATAAGGAAATAACAACATGGACAACCTTAGTTGTTAGATGTAGATCCGCTATGAAGTAGCATATCGTTTACGTTCATTTCACTTTAGATCATGCCAAAAGAAAGAATGAAGTGCCTAACATACCTGTATGATCTCTTCCTTATTCCTCCACGAAGCTCAACACAACTTCATGCATCTACAACAAGTTAAATGATATTGTTGTCAACGTGTAATGTCGTACCATCGTATTTGGGTAGTCATATAACTTACGGAAAATTGGGCAGCAACTCCCCTGTTACAAGGGACTCCTTCAATACCATATACAACAACAACCAGAGCAATACAATAAGAACAATATCAGCAATAGGGTACCGAATATTTCATTAACAGGTCATCAGAATATCATAACAAGCGGCAAGCTCGGATTGAATCCCTTTATCGCCTTTCAACCTCATTATCATACATTAGTTAACTTAACAACATGTCCAGCATGATACCAAGCACAATTGGAGGACTTCCAGCCTCCTATTAATCACCTAATTCACACATAAACAATCTATCAATCCAACAACAACGATAAGTACAACTTTCAATTGTTATGTTGTCCTTTATCTTCTTATCACAATACCAACGGCAAGTTCGGTATGTAGACAGTGTATTCATGAAGAAAACAACATAAACAAGTCATTTTCCCAAGGTTTCCAACCATTTAAAGTTCATGGAAACAACCTTTCCAAAACAATCCATTAAGAACAATAACATCTCAAATTATTTCAAGTCTCCTCTTGTAGTATCTTGCTCAACTAATGCAACCAACATACAAAAAACATAAAGCACATGTAGTAAAGTATTATACATACCTAAACCAGAAGCAACCACTTGGAATTTCAGCCAAACACTGCTCATACCAAGCCTTAATGACAACACAACCTCAAAGAGGTATTGTTCTTCACTAGAGCTAACTTTTGATGTTGAAATATTGTGTAATCCATTTGCAAGACTTGAAATAACCTAGTATTGATATGAAAACCTTGGTAGAGTATTTTACAGAATTAAAACAACCCCCCCAACACGAGCTGGAACCATACCAAAATCAGCAACTACAAGAAGAACAAGAAACTCACTAGCGCCACGGGATTCCCAATACTTGATTTGTGTTGTATGTCCTTTGTTTGGGTCTTAGGTCGTGAGAGAACTTGAGAGAAGGTTTTTAGGTGTCTAGGATCTGAATAGAATGAAAAAGAATGAGTGAAAATGGGCTGTAGTCATCACATACATATCATGATATCTCAACCACCTAAGTGGATCCCATAGCGAGATGCTTGCGCAGTCTCGCAAAAATGCAAATATCTCTCTACTCTGATATACGGTTTAATGCGTTGGGAACTAGACTCACAAATCTTAAATTTTGTGGGTGTATCACTCCGTAAATCAAAGTACATTGAGAGAAAACCCCAGTGACATTTGACCTAATTTTCATTAAAATTTATGAACGTAACTTCTGACGACTTTCGTCGACTTTGCTTCACAACTCGCTTGACTTCAAAACTTAATACACGACTATCATACGACTAAAATAACTCATAATATTACCTTCTTATCATCTTAAGCACCCTAGTCTCACCACAAAAGTAAGGCTTATAACATTCCCAACTTGCTGACTTTCGACGAAACTTATTTTCTTCGATTCGATTAGCTTCTTAACCTTCTAAACCTCACGATAGTTCCTTTAAACTTGTTTTAACTCATCATTATCTTTGTAAAGGTCCTTCAACTCTCCGGATCATATTGATTCACTTAATATGAATTCAAACATGAAAGTATGGGGTGTAACATACTCTATATGATCGCGTGTCATTTCCCCCCGATCGCGATGAACAAACTTCTATTAACTCTCCCCAACTCTTCCAGACAGCCTATAGTATATCAGTCATAACGTTTTGTACAAAACTCCAAATGAAAAACGGTTCAATTTTCTGAAAACTAGACACAAAGGGCTACAACTTTCATTTTGGATCACCTTCAAATTCCTTATAGATTGCAAGATATAAGCTTCTAAAGTCGGGTCAGTGACAACAGAATTTTCCTCTACGCGATCGCGAAAAGCCTTCCGCGATTGCGATTCACATGCCCATTTTTCCCATTTTACTCTTCTCGATCGTGACCAATGCTACGCGATCGCAGTGCACACTGCCGTAGCAAAAAATCAGCAACTAAAAATGGCCTAGAAATAGTCCGAAAACACCCTGAACCTCACCCGAGCCCCTCGGTACCCCGTCCTAACATACCAACGAGTCTCATAACATAACGCGGACTTGCTCGAGGCCTCAAATCACATCAAATAACATCGGAAATATGAATCGCACCTCAAATCGAACTTAATGAACTTATGAACTTTTAACTTCTAAGACTCGCACTGAATCATATCAAATCAACCCGGAATAACGTCAAATTTTGCATGCAAGTCCCAAATGATATAAAAGACTATTTCAACTCTCGAAATCACAATCCGAACACGATATCAACAAAGTCAACTCCCCGTCAAATCTCTCAACCTTCCAAACCTTCAACTTTTCAACTTTCGCCAAAATGCATCAAATCAAACTACGAACATCCAAATCTAAATCCGGACATATGCCTAAGTCCAAAATCACCATACGAAGCTATTGGAATCATCAAAATACCATTCTGGAGTGGTCTACACAAAAGTCAAACTCCGGTCAACTATTTTCACTTAAGCTTCTAAAACAAGAATTGTTCTTCCAAATCAATCCCGAATCATCCGAAAATCGACCTACTATACACGTAAGTCATAATACATGTAAACCATCGAACGGAACGCTAATTCTCAAAACGACCGGTCAAATCGTTACAATTACATAGTTCAGTGATAACAACTTTGTGACTTGAGCACTGAACATCCCAAAAATAGACATAGAGCCCATTTGGATAGGCTTACTTTAAGTAGCTTTTAAGCCATAAGTTAGGATTTCTAGCTTTTGGCTTTTAGCTTGTTTTTGTCATTTTAGCTACTTTTTTTTACTTTATCCAAACACTACAAAATGACTTAAAAGCTATTTTGACTTAAAAACACTTCAAATAAATCAATCCAAACAGGCTCCTAGTTATTAGCAAGAACTTACACTCTACTTTACCTGAAACCACGAGCATTATACAAAAATGTACACAGATTTTAACGTAATATGTTATTATGAGTCTTTCTCATTTTTCTTCTGTACTTTTTTTCATTTCCCCCCTTTCATATTTACCACTGCCGTTTGGTTTAGCAAAATGTACAAAAGGTTAATCTTCAAATACTAACACAAAGTCTCCAAAAGAAAAAAAAGAAGAAGCATTTCCTGAAAACTAATTATTCGGAGACAATTCTCTCAAATTATTTTCCAAATCCTTTGTACAAAAACTAGTTTGACAAAGACCAAACCAAGTCAAAATCACTTCTGAACATTTTCTTAAGAAGTTTGGCTGTGTTCTCAATAAAGAGCTAAAGAAGTTGTTATCAATAAAGTTACTTCTAAAAGAAAAGAAAGCCTCTTTTGTACCTTCGTCAACTATTGTTTCTCTCTTCCTTATTCCTATTTTCTTTTCTTAAATTATGTATATTTAGATCCCAATTAACCCACAGGAAGCCCGGTCTTGATTTTCTTCAACACTAAGAGCCTGTTTGGCTTTGCTGATTTAGAGTATCGGATAAGCATTAGGTGCTGAAAAGCACTTTTAAGTGTTGAATTTGATTTAAAAAATAAGCAGTTACGTGTTTGGATAAAAGTGCTGAAATTAATAATAAGCAGTTGAAGAACTGGGTATAAGAAGAGTTTTGTTCTAAAAAGAAGTATTTTAGGGATAGAATAGTAAATATTTTGGTCAAACCTAAAATGCTTATAAGCTGAAATTTGATAAGTTGGGGGAGACCAACTTATGGCTTTTGGCTTATTTTTGGCTTATAAGCACTTAACTTAGAGTCCGTTTGGCTTAGCTGATTTAGAGTAGCTGATATGCATTAGGTGCTGAAAATCACTTTTAAGTACTGAAGCTGATTTAAAAAATAAGCAGTTACGTATTTGGATAAAAGTGCTGAAATTAATAATAAGCAGCTGAAGAACTGGGTATACGAAGAGTTTTGCTTTAAAAAAAAGTATTTTAGGGATAGAATAGTAAAAATTTGGTCAAACCTAAAGTGCTTATAAGCTAAAATTTGATAAGTTGGGGGAGACCAACTTATGGCTTTTGGCTTATAAGCACTAAACTTATAAGCACTTTTAATTTTACCAAACGCGTAGATAAGCCAAAAAGTGCTTATAAGCCAAAAATAAGCCAAAAGCCATAAGTTGGTCTCCCCCAACTTATCAAATTTCAACTTATAAGCACTTTAGGTTTGACCAAATTATTTACTATTCTATCCCTAAAATACTTCTTTTTAAAACAAAACTCTTTGTATACCCAATTTTTTAGCTGCTTATTATTAATTTCAGCACTTTTATCCAAACATGTAACTGCTTATTTTTTAAATCAGCTTCAGCACTTAAAAGTGCTTTTCAGCACATATGCTTATCAGCTACTCTAAATCAGCTAAGCCAAACGGGCTCTTAGCCAAACACCCTCTTATAAGCACTTTTAATTTTACCAAACGCGTAGATAAGCCAAAAAGTGCTTATAAGCCAGTTTGACCAGCTTATAAGCTTAGCCAAACACCCTCTAAAAATGAGGTCCCAAAATTGGACATAAATTTAGTCGTACGTAATTCTAAGTTTGACTACTATTTGATTTTTATGTACAACATATGCTACGTTGGCGTGTTTGATTTTCACTGATACTACATGAATAGTGTAATATATTTTCTCGCGTATTAGTAACCTCTGACAATTACGTTATATTATTCTTAGACGACTTAGCTAATTAAGCCAGTAAAAGGCTATGATATTACTTACGAGGATTTAAGTTTGTATACATTGTCTGTACAAAGTATTTTTACTAATTTAACATGTTATCGTAAATTGCTTATCACCTATACCAAGTTATTAATGTCAATACATAAAACTTAAATTCTAATTGAAAATATTGCTCCGGCACGCCCTCAAATAATTATTAAACACGAAATATTACAGAATAATGCCATAGTTGTGAAACATTTTCATCCTTTCAATTAGTATGATCATCAAAACCTAAACTACTTTAATTTATTATCTACTTTTTTGTGGTTTACCTTGGCTTTCTTAGAAGGCTTTGGCATTGCTTGAACTTGTTTAGATCCCAAAGTAACATGCTCTTCTTCAGAATTTTGGGGTAAATTCCAATTTAACTCATCATCAATAATATCCCAGTTGATATTCTTTAATTTCTCAATCATTCCATCTGACAACACAACTCTTGAAGCACTTCCTTCTTTAATCACCTTCATCCTGTCTCCTCCTAATTTACACATTACAAAATTAAGAACAAACTAATCAAAAAAGGGAAAAATAAAACAAATGTTTTTTTTTTTTTTTGTATGTATATTGTCCTATAAAATTATATTGTTTATACATGTTCACCAAAACTAGCTAGATCTATATATCTTTGGTAAGTTTGTAACATTAGTTTCTCACTTCTGATTTATTTCCGAAAATATTCTATAGACTATGCATGGCTGGAAAATGTATTGATACCTTAAAAAAAGTTATTAAGTTAAATACTGACCATATACATAGCAATTGTTAAAATAATTTACCTAATTTGCATGTCAAGATTAAGAGCATGTAACTCTTCAAATATGGGACCTCTGAATTCTAGAGATATTCGTCTTATTTCACTACATTCAGCTCATTTACTTTTTCTTTTTTTTCTTTTAATCTAGTTATACGATACACATGTTGCGCGTGTATCCCGTCTCAATAAATATATATTTTAGATAAATCACATAAATACTATATTAACTAATTACATTTGAGTTATAAAATAATTTTAAGATTTAAGTGTGAGTACTTGAAAATGTCGATTCTTGATTCTGTTTAGCAACTCAATAAATGAAGAAACTGTGATAATAGAAGTTCTCAATCATCTTAGTCAATATTTTTAACTTAAGATTTATTCATTACTGTAGTTTCACAAGTTGTCGTGCTTCTTTTTATTTTCATCAAGAGCACAGAAACTCTCGAAGATTTAAGAGATTTTAAAAAAAAAATCTTTTTGAAAAGTGTATATTCTTTAGTTCATTTAGTAAACACATACAAGATCAACGGACAACAAATCTTTTTTTGTCACACAAGCAAAATGTGACATATTTTATTTCTTTAATTAATAAGAAGTACTGTAAAAATTATAAAACAACTAAAATAATAAATGAATTTTGAGAGTTTGGCCAAACAGGCTCATGTTCAATCAAGATTCACAATTAAGAATACCAAAATAAAGATGTATTTGTTGAGTACGTGAATGCAAAATTTAGTTATTAATATAAATACACGAATGCAAAATTTAACTATTAATATAAACACGTGAACGCAAAGTTTAACTACTATAAAAAGTTTCTGCTCAAAGAAGAACCTGAAAATCCTAAATTTTATAGTTATTGCTCGAATACGATAAAGTTTTGATGATGAAAACGTAGAATTCTAGCTTTTTTATAGAAGTTTTTGGGTATATAATTTGTAACATGATATATATATATATGTAAAGTTTAAAGGTTTACTAGAAAATAAAGACTCCTAAATAAAAAAAAAATCAAATTGCTCATTTTTACCTAATATTTTTTGAAGAATTAATCTGTCAAAAGTTTATTAACTAAAAAATTTCCTACGGTACTTTCCTTTGAAAGTGGATAAAATTTTCCCAAGTCAAAAGACGAAACTAATTTATTTTTAGTTGAATACGAAAACTTTCCTAGTTTTAGTTGAAAGTGCTTGAAAAGTAAGATCTAAAAGAAATTGAAAATAAAGTTCTAAATATTACGGGAATAATTAAATAATTATTCCTAAATAGTAGAAAATAAATTAAATGACTATTACTAAATATAAAAAAATAATCAAATGATGATTTTGTCCAGTGTGAACTCTACTCTTAAGGGTTAAAAAAGACGATCGATATTTCACTAATAATTTTCGTGCTTTTAATATAAAATATAGATAAATAGATATAGATATAAATATTTGGGTGTCTTACTCTGTGTGTGTGGGGTTCAATATATAGAACCCATCTTGTTTAACATAGACAGTAGATACACACATATGAAAAATTCTAAAAAAAAAATACTGATACAGACATTAATTTTTGATTCACATACCCAAAAAACTCCACATTAATTATGCTTACAATATCGAATCTATATATAGGTTTAGATTAGGTTAGTTTTACTTTAATTAGGATCCTAAATAGTCCCAACTACTAGTTTAATCTCCCAGTAAAATCAGGAAAGAAACTTTGTACTTAATCCTGTGGATTGTGTGCGTTCATAGAATGTCGGGAAAAAGAGACCTCAAATCATAGGTTGAATTAGCAAAGCAAAGTGTTGAGAAAAAACAATAACTAGCAAAGGAAGGTAGGGTAAATCAGGACTGTGAACGCCCAGCCCTACTATGCGAGATTTTCTTTTTTTTGGGTTAAAAAAAAAAGATTCCGCATTGTTTTTCTTTTTCTTTTTTAATTTCTAATAGACTGTATTCGGGACAACTTGTGTCCCCACCATGATTGTTCCATTGGGTATACATTACATTCTATTAGTATTGGTGTGAGGTGATTGGTCTATCAAGGTTTAGGCACATGAAAGTAACCACCTATCGTTTTGATAGCGGAGTACCCTTATCGTTTGTTAAATGGTTTACAGATACCCTCCGTCCATCTATCCGTCTAAAAAAGCACACGACGTTAATCCTATTGTTAAAATTACCCCCACGTCTGATGGCAAGAACTTATGAGCCTTCAATTTAATGACGTGGCGGTTTTTTACTAGACCATGTGGCAATCTCGGGCTAAAATAAAAAAAAATGGGTCTTATTTCGACCCACTTAATTACCTGATCCGACCCTAGATTTGTTACCTGGTTCGTAAAACTACATTAACCCCACCGATTTTCAGTCATCTTCTTCTCCCTTAGGTTATTTGAAAAGCTCATATCAGCTTCCGCCCCAAAATTTTCTCCTTTTCGATCGACTAATTATTGATCTTTTCCTATAAAGCTTGATTTTGTGTGTGAACATTGTGCCTGTATTAAATTACTTTACAGTTCAATTAAATCACTCATCGGAAAACTCAACTAGCCGGAAAACAAATAATTTCGCTGAAATTATCAGAGAAATTAAAATGGCACCGTCGACGAACAGTTTAATTCTATCGCTTAAGGTCGTACTAATATCAATTGGCGCAGTTTCCTTAGCAATGGTATTAAAAGCTTCAATTCCACGGGGTTTTTTACGAATTCCCAACCATTTGAAGTGCCCTTATAGCTTTGCTTAAACATCCGATCTCTTTGTTTTTACCAATGGTATAATCATCGTCATCGCTGGCCCTTCTTGTTCCTCGGACCATAAGGAGCCCAGCTCATCGAGCAATCAATTTTAACCGTTGATTACTGCTAGAACACCTCCACAATCAGATTTGATAGCGATTACGCAGTTGGAGCATCACTCAGTCAAAAGTGAAGGAAGTTTGAGGCAGCCGCGCCTGTGCCGGTGACCAAACTTTTTACGCAAGTGTTTGAGGTTAAGCTTGTGGTAGTGAATGGCTCCAGGGTTGTGGATGCGAATCCAGAAGATGAATGTGCGAAAGATGAGCCTCTTGACAGTGATGCGATTATGATTTCGAAATATGTTGTGGCTTCGTTGCGGGAAGTTAAAACTAAAATTGACAGAGAAACCTTTGGTTTCTTCAAACCTAGAGTCGGAACAGGCATGTGGGGCGAAATAAGACCCATTTTTTATTTCAGCCCGAGATTGTTATGTGGCCCAGTAAATAACCGCCACGTCATTAAATTGAAGGCCCGCAAGTTCTGCCGTTAGACGTGGGGTTAATTTTAATAATAGAATTAACGTTGTGTGCTTTTTTGGACGGATAGATGGACGGAGAGTATTTGTAAACCATTTAGCAAACAATAGGGGTAGTTTAGGCCCTTTTCCGTTTTTGTAGTAATTTTAAATCTTAGGTGTTCTAATGCGAACCTTTTTGTGTGTGTTTTCTTGATCGACACAATTACTAGAAAGACTTGTTGATTAGTTTTGTAGTTAATGAAAAGTTTCTCTCCCATAATTTTCTCTTACCCGATATGTTTTTCGTTTTCACCAAATTCTAATATGTTATCAGACCCTTGAACTCTTCGATCGATTGATGATCCTATTGTTAATTTGAGTGAGGTTTATCAATTTACTTAACGTTATGGCGACTAGAGGTGAAGAGAACTCAACTATTGACCCCACACGTCTTTACTTTTTACACTGCTCAGATTATCCAAATATTAATTGATAAATACAACTGTAGCAACAAATTTCGCATCTAATCAAAACAAGAAATAGCGTAACAAATGTAAAAAATAATAAGGGTTACAATTTCTAGAATACTTCAAATTCAAAAAGAGTTTCCTTTTATTCTTTTCTTTGGATTAATGCAAGAATTTTTGAACTCATATATTTGGTTTGATTCGATGGCTTGAAAGAATGATCTTGAATATGATGGATTTGTGTGATTCAAGGGCTTGGTGGCTTGATCTTTAATTTGACGAACTTGGATCTTAATTTAAGTGCATAAATGCTAAACCTTGAATTATAATCTTGACTTTGAATTAAGGACTTTGACAACTTGATCTGGAACTAGTGTTTTCGGCCAAGAATAATTTTGAAGTTTGTCACAAACAAGAATAAGAGATTCAACTACCACAAATGGATTATCTTCAACCCCCACTCTTCTAATCTTGATTTGAACTTATTTCTTAAACCTGAACATGGATGTTCTTCAGACCTATCTCAAGTAGCTTCTTTATTTATGGTGTTCTTCTAGACCGAAATAGATCCAAGATTTAAAGTTATGGATTTTTATAACAATCTCAAGTTAATACTACGATGACATTCGTATTACTGTCAAATTTTTTGAAAATTTCTTAAAAAAATACAGGATGAAGAAAAAAGTAGTTGAATTCACGTAAACCCCCAATCAATTCATTATAACCGCCCCTGCTTCTTGCTTATGGAGATCCCTATTGTTATAGTAGTGAACAGGAGTTGTAGGAATTTTTTTATTTTGTGCCTCATACAACTAACACTAGTTATATAAGACCTCTATTTTGTCTCACATGTGGACCTAAAGATTTGGGTGCACAAATTGTGGGACAAAAAGGGGTCACACAAAACTAATGTCAGTTGTGTGAGTCACACAATAAAACTTCTCGGAGTTGTAGTGATGATAAACTCCTTTATTTTGATTTGATTGAACCTTTCGGATTTCCAACCAATCAGATTGAGCCGATAACTAGTTCACATTTGATTGGCGAGAACATGTTACTTGTGTATACACACTCTCAATGGCCTTTTGATTTAACTTGGGATAACACATTGCTTGACATGTGACATGATCCTATTGGCTTCATCATTTGACTTAGCGCTCTACGTCATTTGACGTATATCTCAGGCAGTGACAGACCTAAAATTTTATATAAGTACAAAATCACAACCGTCAATTGTATAAGTGTACCGGTAAAAAGAATTTGACACGACACATAACCTCAAAATGATTTATTTTTTTAAAAAGTTGGGAAAAACAAAAAAATAGTAACAAAAAAAGGCTATTTACTTTTATTATTTTTAAAATTATTTATATAAATTAACAAACTTTACTTCAGGAAATTTAGCAATTTTAATAAAAAAAATATTTAACCAACTGAAAAAACTTACGGTAAATCTAAGAAATTTTACCAACAAAGTTGCTGCAAACAAAAAACAATGAAAAAGAGTTATAAACTAAACTAACTAATACAAATAATTAAAGAAAAAGAATTATATACCAAGCTAAAATTCTCAATATAACACAAATGAATAATTTTGACATAAACTAACAAGTATTTTGCTAAAGCAGTCTCATGTTTTATAAAAAATTATAAAAGTGAACCAAAATTCACTTTGTTGAAAGATTTGAATTTTCTAAAGTAAAATAGAGTTTAACAAAAATAGTTTTTATTGTATTTATGCAAAGAAAAGAAATCATATAAAGAAGCAAGAAAAAAAGACAAATATAAAATGATTTGAGTTCAATGCTTTGGCAAAGGATCAAATATGTGACCTTGGCCATATTTTGAACCGCTTGACCGCTGCTCTGCCCCTTCTGTTTATGTCAAGCAGGTTCAAGTTCTTTTATATATACCCAAATTTTATTTTTCTCATGAAATTTACATGTAAAAGTAATAATTTTTTTCTACGAAGGTCGAACCGGGTTCAACTGAACCCCTTCCCATAAGGTGGGTTCGCCCCTGATCTTAGGCTAAAAAGATGTCCTCATCATTTGAAGCCCAAATAAATAGGTTAGCCCAACAGATTGGACTTCTAATTAAATTCATATTTTGAACTTAAATAATTAGTTCAAGTATATTAGCATACAATATTCATTTGAACTAATATGTCTTGAAACTTAATACAATCCAAATTACTTTATGAATTTAAATTCAATAGAATTTAAATGTCTACAACAAGATTTGATGAAAATGATCGTGGAAGATGGAGGAGAGTAGTACTCACGGCAAAGAGGCAGATCCAGAATTTAAATATTTGGGTTCGAAAATTTTTTATTTAATTTACTGAATTCGAAATCTATTATTTGTATCTATATAATAAATTTTTAAATAAATATAGGTTCCAAGTTGAAGATACGAGATTCGGATAAACTCATAAATCCTACGCTAGATTTGCGCTGCTTATAGAAGAATAAGCTAGGTTTTAAAGGCAGGAGTTGTTAATCTTGGCTTTGTAGTTCTATTTCATAAGAAATTGCTGATAACGTGCTTTACTTGAAATTAACTATAGATTTGTGAACTGAATTAGAAGATAGATTCAGGAGCCAAGTTGCGTAAAACATAAGTTTACAAAAGTAATTGAGTGGACTTGTACAAAGAGTAAATGATTTAGCTATCTCTTGCACAAAGGTTGGAATTTGGTATGAGCTAGATGAATTAAACATATTTCGTTAGGTGCAGTTGCTAGTTTCTCTATAGAGCAAAGACCAATAAAATAATATAAATAAAAATGAACTACTCATTCAATTTGTAATGACACTAAATGAGTTCTATTGTTGAGCTGAGCTTATATTGGTTTTGATGATTAATAAACAACTGTAAAATAACCAGGTCTTTTGAAGATTGTTGATTAGAAACATTTTCTAGTTCAAGTTGGTTTGATCCGAAAAGACAATTTCTGTTAAAAGTCTGATTACTTTAAGAGTTGAATTCATGGGCTGAAAGTATGGTAATATAGTTGGAGGAATTCGTATTCAACAAGGATTCATCAATTTTGAAAATACTTATATTGCAAGGAAGACACGTAAAAGATGCTTTTAAGGAAATAAAATAAAATCTTTTGAGGATTTTTTTTAAAGAGGTAACCAAATTATTTTAGGTCTTCGAGAAAAAACTAGAAAAGGATTCGGCCAACCTCACTCCTATATAAAGCATTATATGGATACTACTTTATTAGTTTGAAAGAAATAAATTATAGTATCTAGAACCTCTATCAAAGGACAGAACAATTATACGAACTAGGTGAATTTTTCAAAAATAAGTTGGATGATCAAGGTACTATAACTTGGAATAAGGCAAGATTAGTGTGGAGGAAACTTGGTGGTCCAGTTGGAATCCAAACAGAAGAATTGCCATTCAGACTTCTTCTGATGAATTGGTGGCTAGTAAAAAGCCACAATAGAGTACAGAAGCAAATCAATCACAACTTGCCTATCATAATTTGTTGGATCCTGTGGAAAAATAGGTGTAGTACCAAATATGGAGGTAAATCCTCATCTCTGACTAGAGTTTTGTTCTCCATCAATTCTGACATCAACTTGATGATGAGAGCCAGCTTCCCAGAATTCAAATGGCCTCTCAACTGGCAGAGCTATATCCATTTGTTGAGAACATCATCCATCCAACTCTCACTACTCTAGTAGTCCTGAACAAGCCAGTCTATGGCTTTGTAAAGATCAACAGTGATGGAAGTGCACTCACAAACCCAGGAAAGATTGGTGCAGGAGTGATTATTAGAGATCACAGTTGTTCATTCATCCATGTCATTGCTGCTCCTCTAGGTGAAGGTACCAACAACTATGCTGAAACTGAAGCAGCTCTCTTAGGAATCCAGTGGTGTCTCAACAATGGATTCACTAAGGTTCACCTAGAATCTGACTCTGTCCTCCTAGTTCAGTGGTTGGGCAAAGGACAAAACCACCCTTGGTCTTTGAAAATGAAACTTCAGCAGCTCTCTTCTCTATGCAACCAATGTTGAAAGCTTCAGATGTTCACACACATTCAGAGAGGCCAACTGCCCTGCTGACTCACTATCAAAGCTCAGCCATGAGCTCTCAACTTTAGCCAATTTTACCTCTGTCTCGGATCTGCCATCTCAAATCAGAGGACAAATCCTTCAGGATTATCTGGGTACCCCTGCTTTCAGACACAAGAAAACCACCAGGTTATTGGTACCTCAAAATAATGCAAGTACCTCAGCTTCATCTCATGGCTATGGCTGAACCTATTGGAAGGAGGGGGGTACATCTATCAGTCCAAATGGGGAACAATAATCAATAGGTGAAGGCAAACACTGTCATTGCTAAATTTCTTTTCTTTTATGCAGGTTTCATCCTTCTGGGAATGCACAGTTCATTGACTTCTCCTCAGAGTGTGGTATCAACAACAATGCTGTTCAATTTCCTGAGGATTGGCCAAAGGACTGGAGCATATCTCACTGCACACACGTCACTTAATCATGAGCTCAAAAAACACAAAACCAGCTCTCACACCTGTAGGGAAAAAGGCAGAAACATCCAAAAAGAGTTGCAATCCCAAAGTGCATCATCACACACCCTCTATCCTATCCCTACACTTGCTCCTAGAACCCACAAGAACCTAGAAGCAACTTTTTCTAATTTGAGAACCAAAAAAATGTCTGCAAACAGCAGAAGTAGGATCTGGGCAGAAATGACCAATTTTTCTCTAACTCTGGTTTCTTTTTTGTAGGTGTCACCCCATCCTTGATGATTATTCAACTGATGTACTCCGAGAATGTGGCATTAGCCCTCATGATGCTCACTCTCCTGGGAGCATATCCATTGGAGGCAGTAGAAATTCAAGCTACTCTGTCAGCAGTCTTAGTCTTAAATGCTCTTGGACAATTCAAGCCTTTGGAAGTTTATACCTACTGTTCATGCTCAACCAATTGACATATTTTCAGAGTGTGGTATTAGCATCTATGATGCTCATTCCACTGGAAATATATCAATTGGCTAAAGCACAACACCACTGGAATAAAGCCAATAGTCAAGCAATAACAAAACTTCCCACAAAAACCAAAAAAGCATCAGTTTCAGCAGTAAATAAACCAGCTGAACAACCCCTCCCATCACTTCAATGCATCAGTTTTCCCAAAGAATCTAATCACCCCTCCCAAGTCAAGTGTGCACTACAACACAGCAGGGCTCCATGCACCTGCAATAGAGTTTCCTCACCCTCTGCACACCATATAAACAACAGATACAGCCATACAACTAGTTGCAGTCAACACAAGAACCTGCAACTAGTTGTTCATAAAAAAACAGAGATGCCAGCAATTCCCCTCCACCCATACTCACTTCCAGATCCCACAAGAACCTGGAAACTGAGTCCCCTTTCACTAACATGTTTGTTATTGTTTGCAGGTACATGGAGTAGACTTGGTCAATTGATGCACTTTCAGTCAGTGGTATCAGTATCCCAGATGCTCATTCTACTGAAAGTGCACCAAATGTCCCAAGTCACAATTATCTCCACACATACACCCCGGCTTCCCAACTACTGGATGTAATGCACTGCAAACAACACATCCAAGAGGCCTTCAATACTCAGTCAACAACAGTTCCAAACATGCTGCCTTGGGTTTGTTCTAAGCAACCACTTCAGGAGACACTCCATTATCCTGTTTCAGTACAGCAACTCCATCAGCAACAATATGCCATCCACACAGTTAATAAGCAGGAAACACCTAGGGACCCAAACCTAGCCACCATGCCTAGCTACCCCACCAGTTTTAAGCAATAAAAGTTTAGCCTTGGCAATAATCAGAAGCCAGTTGAAGATCACAGGCTAGCTTGGACAAATGAAGCAAGCCAATGCTCACTCCCTTCTGTCATCAGCAAGAAGCAGCAAATCTCCAACCCAATTCATGGAGCCTTTTAGATAGCTATCTTCAACCTAGCTTTCTTTGTACTTAATGTCAAAGCAAGGTTGAAGATAGCCTCCCCCCCCCCCCCCCAGCACCACATAGTTTTTGTCATATTCCTTAGGGAACTTCTACACTTTCATTAGATGTAGAATTATTTGTATATGGAAGATGATCTTCCAACTCACTACCTTGGTAGATTTAGGATCACTTGTTCTTTTTTTGTATAGTTGACCTACGTTTATTTCAGCTTGTTTTTGTATATCTAATTACCTATCTTTGTGAATAGATAATTGGAACATCATTATAGGTCTAACCTTTCATAGTGTACAGGATCCATTTGGCTGTCATGTTTGGACAATCAAATGCCCTTTCATCTTATTTCTGGAGGTCAGGTTTATGTCCCCATCCATTGTTGTATTTTATGTTATATATAAAAATCAACCCTAGGCACAATGCCTAGTGGATTCTGCTAAAAAAAGCTCTAACCCTTTTCAAGAATATAAAACCTGAAAAGCAGTTAGTGACGAAGCAGAATCTCAGGGTGAAAGGCTGAAGTATAAGGCAAAATAGAGGATGTAGAAAATGTTGCTAAAGGAATTGGTGGAGAAGCTGGAATTCCAGAAGTTCATCTGGAATTCTAGAAGCTGGACAAATATGTTTCTTTGTCCACTTTCATAAGTTCATGAGGGGGAAGCATCCCTATTCTACTCTAACTTTCGTTGTTAGAGGATAATACTGTGAATACCACAGTGAAGGGGGTAGAACTTACCTTCAATGCTGAGGGTCTGGGGCAGATCTGAGCGTTCGTACAAATGAAGTTTGCATGATTGGTTTAATATAAGGAAAGAAGAAAAAAATAATTCATACTTAACTGCCATGTACATGTAGAGAAGAGATCCCGATGAGGCTAGGAAGGTGTATAAAGGCAAAATGTACACATTTCATAAATTGTTATACGAGTTTGTAAAGAAGTGTGTGTTTCTGGAATCTAAAAGGAGGAATGAGGGTACTGGCCTGAATTTGTATCTATTCAACTTGCCATCATTAATGATTAAGCACATGGATAGGGCAACTACTCCATTAAAAAGGAAGTATGCACTACCTTTTTGGTTTCTTGGTTACTCAAGTGTTTGTTCACTTTAAGGTCTCAATAGAAGTAGGAAAGAAGAGGACCAAAAAGGATACATTTGACATAAAAAACTGCATGGGTGTGACCTTCTGGACAAGAAACCGGGAACTAAGGGCAATAATCTGATCACTCAATTGATCAATGATCTAAAAGAATCTAAGAAGGAGAAGAAAAGGCTGATGAAAAGATTGTCTCTTTGCAAGGTGAAAATACGCGGCTGTAAGAGAAAACACAACAAGATCAACGAGTTGTTTGTACTTATGCAAACCTTACTCACCCTTTAAGCCTAGTCCAAACCTAGTCTCTTCTAAGATCAATCCGGGTTTTACTATTTTTTGTACTTTTTTTTAACAATATTAGCAGGTTTTTGTATAATTTTTTTTTGGTTTGGGCTATTTTGAGGCTTAATTGGTACAAAAATTAATAAAATTCTCTTTTTGGTTCAATGAATTCTCAAAATGGATAATATCCTCAAGTTAAACGTTTGAGCTCTTGATTTATGTGCATGTTATTGTAACCCAAGTTCCCATGAGTTTAATATTGAAAATTCTTTGTTTTGATTTTACTGACACTTTTTTCAACGATGCCAAAAGGAAAAATTTAAGGATGTGCATATATACTGAGATCAACGGACCTAGTCTCTATGTATTAGAATGTCCTATCAATGCTCAGAAGTTGTCTGTTTGCAAGAAAAACGATGAACCAATCTGGTTCTTATGCCTAGACATCAAAGGTGAGTTCTACACTTATGTAAAATAGACGCCTTGAAGGAAAATTATTGACGATGAAACTTATTCTTATGTGAATGTTGCACATGAGTTTTTCTTCATCAAAAAGGAAAAACTTGTTGAGCTAAGATTATATTGGTTTGGATGATTAATAAATAACCGTAAAAGAACCAGATTTCTTGAAGTCCATTGATTAGAAGATAGAAGTTGTTTCCTAGTGTAAGTTGCTTTGAGCCGAAAAAATGATTCCTGTTGAAAGTAGGATTACTTAAAGAATTGATTTCATTGGCTAAAAGTATGATAATAATTAGAGAAATTTATGGTAAAAAAGGAATCATCATTTATGAAAATACTTACATGGCAAGGAGGACCCATAAAGAAGTTTTCAAGGAAATAAAATAGAATTCTTTTAGGATTTATTTTCCTTAAGAAGTAACAAATTATTTTAGGTCTTGGAGTATAAATTTAAATGGTATTCGACAAACCTCACTCATATATAAAGAATCATATTGCTACTATTGAAGGTTTACACTATTTCGCACAGTTCATAGAATTTTTCCAAGGAAAATAGCAATTCATAGCAAAAGGCGCTTTCAAGGATTCAAGCTGCTCAATTAAAGTACTTGTTCTAGAAGATGAAATTCTTTAATTCCTTAGTTTCTGAATCTTGATTCATTAACCTATTTGTGTTATTGAGAAGTATAATACTAGGTGAACAATTTTGAAGAGTTTTGTAACGACCCGTTCAGTCGTTTTGTGTAATTACGCCTCATTGTTTCTCTTCTTTGTTGTTCTAGCAATGTTTTTGTAACGACCCGATAGGTCATTTGAGTACTAGATTCCCTTTTTATGTTCCAAGACCTCAAATAGCTTTATTTTATGATATATGACTTGTGTGCGTGGTCCGTGTCATTTTTCGGAAAGCATATGAGTGAACTTTTAAAAAAAATATGATTTTTGGCTTTAAAAATGACTTGAGTTGACCACGGTTAACGTTTTTGGTAAACGATCTCGGATCGATATTTTGACAATTCCGGTAGGTTCAAGTAATATTTTTGGATATCTATGCATGTTTGGTTGGGTTCCCGGATGACCTGATGGCATCTCTGCGCATTATGTGAAAAATTGGAAAACTGAGTTTCAAAGTTGAAAATCTTTAATTTTGATGAGTGAATCTTGTTATTTGATATTATTTTGGTGATTTGAGACAGTGAACGAGTTTGTATGATGTTATTACACTTTTATAAATGTTCTGGTTGGAGCCCAAGGGGCTCAGATGAGTTTCAGATGTATTTTGGAGTGTTTGGGAATGGCTGAGTATCAGATGGTGCTAAGAGTCTACAGACCTCACGTTTGCGAGGTCTTGCTCGCAAGTGCGAGCATCGCTTTTGTAGTCGACGCATCACATTTGCGAAGAGGGTCTAGGGTCTTGCACTTCGCATTTGCGAAGAGGGGCTTGGGGCTGGCACTTCGCATTTGTGAAGTTAGTATCACATTTGCAGACAGGGAGGGCTCCGCATTTGCGATGGTGGTGTCGCATTTGCAACACTGTGGACTTGGGGGCGGCTTCACATTTGCGACGAATTGTCCGCTTTTGCGGACTGCCCAAGGTTCTTAATTGCGAGATTTTCTTCGCTATGTGATAACTGTGTAGATCAGAAGCTGATCGCATTTGCGACCAGTAGTTCGCTTTTGCGATAGTCGCCATTGTGAACAAAAGTTTGCAATTGAGACATCTGCAGCTGGGTAAAAGTTAGGAAATTGGGGATTTAGCTCATTTTACACTATTTTTCAACCGTAAACTCCATAGAGACGATTTTTGAAGAGGAATTTCTTCCCAAATTCATTGGTAAGCAACTTTAACTAGTTTTCAATTTATTTCAATTACTTTTCTATGAATTCTATCATCAAATTTATGAATTTCAAGGTAGAAATTAGGGGGTTTTGGTAGAATTTAGAAATTTTGTAAAATTGAGATTTTGACCTCAAATTGAGGTCGGATTTTGAAAGAAATCACATATCCGATCACGGGGGTGAAATGGTAATTGGGTTTGGTCTGAATCTTGAATTTCGACCACGTGGGACTGGGTTGACTTTTTTTAACTTAATTAAAGATTGAATATTTTTTATTCGTGGGTAGTTTCTAAATCTTGCTGTGAATGTTTTGAACGATAATTGGCTCGATTTGGTTGGTTTGGAGGCTTATTCTAAAGGAATAGTCGTGGTTGATTATTTATTGTGTTCCTGAAAGATGTAAGTGTTGTGGTTAACCTTGACTTGAGGGAATTAGGACTTGATGGGTTTATTTTCTATGTGATTTATGTGTGGAGGCGGCGTATATACAAGGTGACAAGTGTATATGCATTGTTATGGGTTCAAGCAAGGGGGTGGGTTACTTAATTGCATGTCTTAAATTATATCATGTCATCATTTAATCCATGTTGTTACTTGTCACATGCCCTAACTGGTACCTATCCTTAAATGTTAAATATGTAATTTCACCCGTTACATGCCTCTATTTGCTATATGTTTCCATGAATTCATGCTCTAATGTATTACTAGATAGTCGTTTCCACTTGTATTTATCCTCTACTTGTTTATTTTCCCTACTTGCTTCCATTTGACTTTACTATATATAAATTGTCTTAGAGACTTTATTCATTTAGTTCCTTTTTATGCGTTACATTGTGAGATACGCCATAGCTGGTTGTAGTATTGTACATGTATATATTATATATGGGATCGAGTTGCACGTCTCAATGGTATTGATATTACAAATATGGGATTGGGTTCCACGCTGCAACGATATTGATATTATATATATGGGTTCAGGTTGCACACTCCAATGATAGTGATATTATATACGGGATTCGGTTGCACGCCGCAACAATATTAATATTATATAAGGAATCGGGTTGCACGCCACAATGGTATTGTTATTATATTTGGATTGGGTTGTGCACCGAAACAGAGAAGTTATATTATGGTTATTCTTGGCTGTTGGTATCATTATCGCGTTGTGTTGTGAAGCTGAGTACTGATGATATTTTGGGGCCCTCTGTTGTGCATTTCTTATTCCGGTTCTCATGTTAATTGTTGTTTCTCGATTCTATTATTTTTTTACTTATATTCGTACAAGTTTATAGTAAGTGCCTTATCATAGCCTCGTCAATACTTCGTTGAGGTTAGGCTCGATAGATACGGAGTACATGTGGTCGGTTGTACTCATACTATACTTCTGCACTACTTGTGCAGATTCCAGTGTTAGTCCCAACGACGCTTAATGGAGATTTCTCGGACCCGATCTTATCAAGAGACTTGAGGTAGAGCTGCATAGGGTTCGCAGACCCTGAAGTCCTCTTCCTATCTATTTTAGCGTTTTATTTCATTTCAGACAATTGTATTTTATTTCAGATCCTATTTGTAGTATTTAAAAGCTCATGCACTTGTGACACCAGTTTCTGGTAATAGACTAGACAACGATGTTTATGTATTCTATTATATATTTTGAGTATTTCAGACTTATTTCCTTAATAATCCGCTTTGAAATTATTAAATTGGTTAATTTTTGGCTAATGTTGGCTTGCCTAGCAAGCAGATGTTAGGGGTCATCACAACCCCGTGGTTGGGGATTTGAGTCGTGACAAGTTCGTATCAGAGCAGTAGGTTGCCTAGGTCTCACGAGTCATGAGTAAGCTTAGTAGAGTCTTGAGGATCGGTGCGGAGACATCTGTACTTATCTTCTAGAAGCTATAAGGCTTTAGGAAATATCACTTTCTTTCTTTATCTATCATGAGACTTTATTCTATCATTTAGTTTGAATCATTCTTCTCGTATTCTCTCACATATGGTGAGGACATGTACGACATCCACATCTGATCAAGAGCCGGATCCCCTAGTTGCAGCCATTACCAAAGGTAGGAGCGCGGACCAATGTAGAGCCAGAGCTCAGCCTAGAGCACATGCAACAACACATATTGTCAAGCCTCAGATCGAGCAGGATGAGGAGATTCATATTCTAACCGTGCCACTAGGATCAGTTCAGGTGCCAGAGGGGTTCATTGCCACCCCAGTTCTTTAGGACGCCCTAGTCTGCCTGCTTGGACTTATGGAAAGTGTGACCCATGACGATGTGGTTCTTATGGCACCAGCCGTCTCTCAGGCGGGGGGAGGAGCCTAGACTCCTGCTACTCACACTTCAGAGCAGATGGCTTATGGTATCAAACCCTAACAACTCTACCGGTTGGGGAAGTTCATCCTGCTGTTGCTACACAACCAAGTGAAAGACCCGCAATTTCGGGTGAGGGGCAGAAGAGGTTGGACAAGTTCACCAAGTTGTTTCCCCCTCAGTTTGGTGGTACACTTTCTGAGGACCCCAAGGATTCCTAAACCATTGCCATGAGATATTGCGCAACATCGGTATAGTGGAGTCCAATGGAGTTGACTTCATAGTGTTTTCAGATGCATGGTTCTACCAAGAGGTAGTGGCAAGTGTATGTTCAGGCCAAGTCGACAGGTTTACCTCCTTTCACTTGGGCTGGGTTCTCACAGTTCTTCTTAGAGAAGTTCATTCCCTTCAAACACAGAGAGGACTTCCATAGTCAATTTGAGCGCCTTCAGCAGGGTAGCATGACCGTTAATCAGTATGAGACCATATTTGTGGATTTATCATGCAATGCAGCTATCCTGATCCCTACTGAGAGGGAAAGGGTGCAGAGGTTTATAGATGACCTTACTTATGGCTTCAGTCTGCAAATGGATAGAGAGACCGGTGATGATATTTCCTTTACTTGATTAGTGGAGATTGCTATGAGTATCGAGTGCATCAGAGGTATCATGCTAGGGAGACAACGTCTGACAAGAGGCCCTATTATTTTGGAGGATTCAGTGGTGCCTCATCTGGAGGCTAGTGTTCATTTGGTAGAGGCTATCCTATCAGGTCGGTTCAGTCACCTTTATAGGTTACACATGTTTCTTCAAGCAGTCGTGATGCTAATGGGTCTCATCATGAGCAGCTACATTTCAGTGCACCTTCAATTTCCATCAGTGCACCACCGATTTAAAGCTATCACATGGTTATTCGGGCTATGAGGGTTAGTCTTAGATTCAACTACCATGCCAGCCGAGAGAGTGCTTTGAGTGTGGAGGTATGGATCATATCAGGAGGTATTGTCCTAGATTTCAAAGTAGTATGCCACAACAAGGTACTTATGCCATGATTCTGGGACTAGTTGCTGCAACACTCGCATAGCCAGTGAGAGGCGGGGGTCAGGCAGCTCGAGGTGGAGGTCACACAGCTATTGGTAGAGGCCAGTCAGTGAGAGGTAGTCTGAGAGGTTGAGGTCAGGTTGGTGGGGCTGAGCCCCGTTGCTATGCATTTTCAGCTAGACCTGAGGCGGAGTCATTTGATGCAGTTATTACAGGTATTATTCCAATCTTTATAGAGCTGCTTTCGTGTTGTTTGATTCGGGTTCTACATATTCATATGTGTCTTCATATTTTTTTTCACATTTGAGTATGCCACGTGATTCCCTTGATGAACCTGTTTCTATGTCTACACCGGTTGGAAATTCTATAATATAGTAGTTGATCGGGTGTGTTGGTCTTGTGTTGTTAATTTTAATAGGTATGATACCGTAGTTGATCTTCTATTGTTGGATATGGTGGATTTAGAGGTTATTCTTGGTATGTATTGATTTTCATGCCAAGACTGTGACGTTATCCATGTCGGGGTTGCCAGTTTGGAGTGAGATGGACTCTTGGACACTCCACTAGCAGGTAGTTTCATATTTGAAGGCTTGTCATATAGTCGAGAAGGGTTGCTTGGCGTATTTGGCTTATATCCGTGAATCTAATGCCGAGATGCCTCCTATGGATTCGGTGCCGCTGGTGAGTGAGTTCCCAAAAGTGTTTCCTACATATTTGTCGGGTATGCCATCCGACATGGATATCAACTTTTGCATTGATTTAGTTCTGGGCACTTAGCCTATCTCTATTCGACCGTACTATATGGCTCTTCCTGAGTTAAAAGAATTGCAGGATCAATTGTAAGATGTGCTTGATAAGGGATTCACTAGACCTAGTTTCTCACCTTCGGGTGCACCAATGTTGTTTGTGAAGAAAAAGGACGGATCGGTGAGGATGTGGATAGATTATTGGCAGTTGAACAAGGTCACTATCAAGAACAAGTATTTGTTGACGAGGATTGATGTCTTATTTGACCAGCTTCAGGGTGCCAAGGTGTTTTCCACTATAGATTTGAGATTTGGCTACTATCAGGTGAAGATTAGGGTATCAAATGTCCCTAAGATAGCTTTTCGGACTCGATATGTTCACTACGAGTTCTTGGTGATGCCATTTGGCTTGAATAATGCCCTAGCAACCTTTATGGATTTGATGAATCGAGTTTTCAAGCCTTATCTGGATTCCTTCGTGATCATCTTCATTGATGATTTGATTTACTCACGTAGTTGAGAGGAGCATGAGTAGCACCTACAGATTGTACTTCAGACTTTGAAGGATCGTCGATTATATGCCAATTTTTCGAGATGTGAGTTATGGTTAGACTTGGTTGCCTTTTGGGTCATGTTGTACCTTCCAAGGGTATCAAGGTGGATCCAAAGAAGATTGAGGCAGTTCAGAACTGGCCTAGACCTACTTCAGCTATAGAGATTCGAAGCTTCTTGGGTTTGGTAGGTTATTATCGCCGGTTTGTGGAGGGAGTTTTCATCTATCTCAGCCGCATTGACCAAGTTGACCTAGAAGGGTGCTCTTTTTAGATGGTCCGACGAGTTTTCAATAGCTCAAGACTGCATTGACTACAACCCCAGTGTTGGTCTTGCCTACATAATCAGGATCTTACATTGTGTATTGCGATGTATTGCGTATTGGGCTTGGCATGGTATAGATGCAGAACGGTAGGGTGCATGCCTACGCGTCTCATTAGTTGAAGTTTTATGAGAAATTATCCGGTGCATGACTAGGAGTTGGCATCCCTTGTTCACGCACTCAAGATTTAGAGGCACTATCTATACAACGTTTCACGTGAGGTCTATATTGACCATCAAAGTCTCCAGCACCTATTCAACCAGAAGGGCCTTAATTTGCGGCAACGGAGATGGCTAAAGTTACTGAATAACTATGATATCACCATATTATATCATCTGGGGAAGGCGAGTGTAGTGGCCAATACATTGAGTAGGAAGGCAGAGAGCATGGACAATTTGGCATTTTTACCGTAAGTGGAGAGGCCTTTAGCCATGGATGTTCAGGCTTTGGCCAACCGATTTGTGAGGTTGGATATTTTGGATCCTAGCGGGGTTTGTACTTTTTTTTGGTGGCACAGTCTTTGTTGTGGGAGTGTATCAAGGCTCACCACTTTCACGATTCTCACTTGTTGGTGTTGAAATACAAGGTGCATCAGGGTGGTGCTAAGGAGGTTGTGATTGGAGATGATGGTGTTATACATCTTAAGGGCCGGATTTGTGTTCCCAATGTTGATAGGTTGAGAGAGTTGATCCTTGAGAAGGCTCACAGTTTGCGCTATTACATTCACCTAGGTGTCAAGAAGATGTACTGTGACTTGAAACAACAATATTGGTGGCAGAAGATGAATAAATATATTGTCAGTCATGTTCGGTGTTTGACTTGTCAACAGGTGAAGTATGAACATTAGAAACCAGGTGGGTTGGCGCAGATATTGGAGATACTAGAGTGGAAGTAGGAGCGCATCACTATCGATTTTGGTGTAAGCTTACCATAGACCTCGAAGAAATATCACGCTATTTGGGTTATTGAGGACCGGTTTACTAAATCCGCACAGTTCCAGTGATGACTTCCTATTCTTTAGATCGGTTGGCTCAGATTTACATCTCAGAGATTATCCGCATGTACGACGTGGCCATTTCTATCATTTCTTACTGGGGTACGCAGTTCAAATCACATTTTTGGAGAGCCGTGCAACGTGAGTTAGGCACGCGGGTCGAGATAAGTATCGCATTTCATCCTCAGATGGATGAACAATCCGAGCGTAGTATTTTGATTTTGAAGGACATGTTGCGAGCAGGGGTCAGTAGGACTAGTTTTTACCTCTAGCGGAGTTTGCCTACAACAATAGTTATCAATCGAGCATCCAGATGGCTCCATACGAGGCCTTATATATGAGGCGATATATGAGGAGTAGATACTCATACCTTTTTACTACTCTAGGTACATTTCTATGTCCGTTCAAGGACAAACGTTTCTTTTAGAGTGGAGAATGTAACGACCCGTTAGGTCGTTTTGAGTACTAGCTTTCTTTTCTGTGTTCCAAGACCCCTCGTAGCTTTATTTGATGATACATGACTTACGTGCATGGTTTGTGTCATTTTTCGAAAAGCATATGTGTGAAATTTTAAAGAAAATATGATTTTTGGCCGTAAAATTAATTTGAGTTGACCACAATCAACTTTTAGGTAAATGACCTCATATCAGTATTTTGACAATTTCGGTAGGTTAGTATGATATTTTTGGACTTGTATGCATGTTTGGTTGGGGTCCCGGGTGACCTAAGGGCGTTTAAGCGTATTTTGTGAAAATAGGAAAATTGAGTTTTCAAAGTTGGAAATCTTGAGTTTTGATGAGCTATTATTGATATTTGATGTTATTTTGGAGAAATGATCCCTACTTGAAAAGGCGGAGACAGATTGTTGCGACAAATCGAGTTTCAAAAGCCCATTTATCAATCACATTTTCAGGCACACCAGTCAAAGAGCCATCGGACCCATGAGAGTCCCCTTTTTTGACTAATATACAAGGCCTTTGCCGGGATGTCTTTCATCAAGCAAAAGAGGGGCAGTAAATGGAATAAACTAAGCAAGAGATCAACTAACCAAGAGAATGAACTAATCCCAAGGGATGATCTCAGATTGAAATCCAAGGCATGGTCCCATTGAAAGCCCAGGGAATAATTCCTAAAACATAAAAAAAAATAGGATTTAAATAAAGTCCAAGGGGGTATGATCCCAATAAAGATAGGATGGATTGTCAGTAATTTTGGACGAAGCAGCGGGCATACCAGAAATGGATTGTAAGGAATGGTAGATGGAGCAAGGATGCATAGCAGGCTTAAAACACGACACAAGTAGGACGCACTGAGGCCGAGCTTTCCTCTACTACTCATTGGAGCTAGCATACGAAATTTTCCGTTGAAGGGTTCAACTATCATTAATTTGAGTTGACCACAATCAACTTTTTGGTAAATGACCTCATATCAGTATTTTGACAATTTCGGTAGGTTCGTATGATATTTTTGGACTTGTATGCATGTTTGGTTGGGGTCCCGGGTGACCTAAGGGCGTTTAAGCGTATTTTGTGAAAAATAGGAAAATTGAGTTTTCAAAGTTGGAAATCTTGAGTTTTGATGAGCTATTATTGATATTTGATGTTATTTTGGAGATTTGAGATAACTAGCGACTTTGTACGATGTTATTACAGTTGTTTAAATGTTCGGATTGGAGTACAAGGGGCTCGGGTGAGTCTCAGATATGTTTTGGAGTGTTTTGGAATGTGAGTATCAGCTAGTGCTGAGGGTCTGCAAATCTCGCATTTGCAAGGTTCTGCTCGCAAATGTGAGCATCACTTTTGTGGTCAACGTACCGCGTTTATGAAGAGGGAATGGAACTTTGTATTTGCGAAGTTAGTATTGCATTTGTGGACAGAGAGGGCTTCGCATTTGCGATCGTGTTGTCGCATTTGCGACACTGTGGACTTAGGGGCAGCTTCACATTTTCGAAGAATTGTCTGCATTTGCAGACTGCCCAGGGTTTGAAACTGTGCAGTTTTCTTCGCTTTGACAACTGTGGAGCTTGGAAGCTAATAGCATTTGCAATCAGTAGTTCATTTTTGCGATGGCCGCAATTGCGAACAAGAGTTCGCGATTGTAACATCTGTAGTTGGTAAAAGTTGGGAAAATTGGGATGTAGCTTATTTTACACCAATTTTTAACCCTAAACTCCATAGAGGAGATTTTTGAAGAGGAATTTCTTCCCAAATTTATTGGTAAGCAACCTTAACTAATTTTCAATCAATTTTAATTGCTTTTGCATGAATATTATCATCAAATCTATAAATTTCAAGGTTTTAGGGGTTCTGGGTAGAATTTAGGAATTTTATAAAATTGAAATATAAAACTCAAATTGAGATAGAATTTCGCCATAAATCACATATCCGGACTCGGGGGTGAACAGGTAATCGGAATTTGGTCCGAATCTCGAATTTCGACCACGTGGGCCCGGGTTGACTTTTTTCTTGACATTTTCAATTTAGTTAAAGATTAAACCTTTTTCTTTCGTGAGTAGTTTCTAAAGGTTGTTTTGAATCTTTTGAACGATAATTGGTTAGATTCGGTTAGTTTGGAGGCATGTTTGAAAGAAAAAGTCGTGGTTGATTGTTGATTGTGTTCCACAAAGAGGTAAGTGTCGTGGTTAACCTTGACTTCAGAGAATTAGGACTTGGTTGGTTTATTTTCTACGTGATTTATATGTAGGAACGACGTATATACAAGGTGACGAGTGTATAAGCATTGTCATGGGTTCAAACATGTGGGGTGAGTTACTTAAGTGCATATGTTTTCAATTATATCATGCCATCATTTAATCCATGTTATTACTAGTGACATGCCTTAATTGCTACTTGTCTTTAAATGTTAAATATGTGATTTCACCTATTACATGCCTCTATGTGCTATATGTTTCCATGAATTCACGCCTTCAGTTATTGCCCGCTCTTATTTTCTCTATGCTCTTACATGTTAATTACTAGATTGATGTTTTCACTTGTATTATGCCTCTACTTGTTTATTTTCCCTAGTTGCTTCCGTTTCGCTTTACTATGTATATCGAATTGTCGTAGAGACTTCATTCGTTTAGTTCTCTTTTTGCATTACGTTGTGAGATACGTCGTAGCTGGTTGTAGTATTGTACATATATATTATATATGGGATCGGGCTGCATGCCGCAATGGTATTGATATTATATATATAAGCTCGCACACCGCAACAATATTCATATTATATATATGGGATCAGTTTACACGCCGCAATAGTATTTATATTATACATAGTTTCGGGTTGCATGCCGGAACGGTATTGATATTATATATGGGATCGAATTGCACACCGCAACGATAATGTTATTATATGTGATCGGGTGGCGTGCCGCAACGGTATTATTATTATATGTGATCGGGTTACGCGCCGCACCAGAGAAGTTATATTATGGTTATTCTTAGCTATTGGTTTCGTTACCGCGTTGTGTTGTGAAGCTGAGTAGTTATGATATTCTGGGGCCCTCTGTTGTGTATTTCTTATTCCGGTTCTCATGTTAATTGCTGTTTCTTTATTTCGTTATTGTTTTCTACGTATACTCGCATAGGTTTATATTTAGTACCTTGTCATAGCCTCATCACTACTTCGTCGAGTTAGGCTCGGCACTTACGAAGTACATGCGGTCGCTTGTACTCATACTACACGTCTTCACTTATTGTACAGATTCCGGTATTGGTCCCAGCGGCACTTAGTGGAGATTGTTCGAACCCGTTCTTATCAAGAGACTTGAGGTAGAGCTACACAGGATTCATAGATCCTGAAATCCCCTTTCTATCTATTTTACTGTTTTATTTTGTTTCAGACAGTTGTATTTTATTTCAGACCCTGTTTGTAGTATTTTAGAAGCTCATGCACTTGTGACACCAGTTTCTGGGATTAGACTATACTGCAATGTTTATGGATTCTATTATATGTTTTGAGTATTTCAGACTTATTTCCTTAATAATCTGCTTTTGAAATTGTTTAATATAATTGTTTAACTAATCTGCTTTTGAAATTGTTTAATTGGATAATTGTTTAACTAACGTTGGCTTGCCTACCAAGCAGATGTCCCGTGGTTGAGATTTTGGGCCGTGACAAGTTTTAATTGATTCACGAGTGGGTTTATTCAGTGTTTGTTCTCTTCATGTTGAAAGTTTGCTAAGGAAAACCATTCAGTGACCAAATCTGCTAAGTCAGAGTTGAGATGCCCTTGCCTGTTTGGTAAAATGCCTGAAAGAGAATGAAATTATGTTGTGGGTAAATTTCGAGTCGCGTTATTCAATGAACTAAGTTTAGCATCTTTTAGTACGTTTATATAGTAGGCTGTTGGGTGTATTTCTTTAGATCAAAGAGCCTCCATCTTATCATAAAAACTCTAAAACTGTAAAAATACTCATCTAGTTGAAATGTTGTAGGAAGTAATACGAAATTCGCTGAGTTGTTTCCATGATAAATCATCACCTACTAAAGCTCCCGCATTATTAAAATAAAAAAGAGAAAGGAAATAAATTGAGTATAGATCAGCACTTTAGAACAAGAGATGAAGACATAACCATATTTCTTTTTTCCTTTTCATTACACTTCATTGGTTCTATTCAACTATATGCTTAAAGTCGAAGACCATCGAGGGAGAGGGATTGAGAGATTAAGGGGGAAGTCACGTTGCAAGTTTTTAATTAGTTAACGCATATGATTTGTATTTACTATAGTAACACAAGGATGTACCTTATATTTAGACCATAGTTCAGGGGTGTTTTTAGTCAAAAACTCTCTAAACTACCTTTATCAATCTTTAAATGTCTCACTTTAATTAACTCCACTAATTAAAACAATAAAGTTAGAATAGAGAAAAAAAGTAATAAATCATTGTTTTTTTTTCTCTTCTAAATTATCAAATATTTTGACACGAATTGAGTTCGCCACATTGATACTTGGGACAAGATAGAGTAACAAATATATGAAATTAAATGCTTATATGAGCAAATGTAACCCTAAATGACAACAAATTCCAACTACTCCGCACGCTTATTAAGGTCATCTTGGTTCTCTTGAGATGGTTTTGAGATTTTCTGTTGGGATGCAAACTGTTGTTTTAGTGCATCCCGATACAAAACATCATCCCAATTCACATTCTTTAACTTATCAATGAACTCATAAGACAAGACAACACGAGAAGCTTGCCCTTCTTTTATCACTCTCATCCACTCTCTTTCTGATCTTGACATTCTATATATCACTTCAAAAAACAAAAGACTACAATTGCAAGAAACAAAAGGGGGAGAGAAGATTTTGGTTTGGGAAAAAATTGCCTTTGTCTTATGGTATTTATAATACAAGAAACAAGTAGTTTAATTATGCTACATTTCTACGTATCTATAAATTTGGTAACTTAATAATTTTATGTATTCACTTGGACTTTCCTATCCATAATTGTTATTCTTGGACCTTAATAGTTGCCATATATACATTACAACTTATGTACAGCTACAAAGATAATAATTTTCACCTTAAAAAAAGTAGTTAATTTATGCATTAACTATATAGTACAATTACCATAAATTCTGTAATTGTTATGAATAACTGATTAGCCAACCCCAAATATGGAAGCTAGATGGTGAATAAGCTGATATTTCCTGTTAATTCTGGAGAGAAAATTTTAATTTATGGCCTAATTTATAATGATGATCCTAATTTACCTACTATATTTTGTATTCAACCTTATTAGACGTTGAAATGTCAAATTTGTTAAATTCCTATAAAAATAAATAACTTGGTATATTTAAGGGCACCACAAATTTGCAAATTTCGTCCAACTTCAGCATCTGACTCGGACTTGTCTTTTATAATTTGATATAAATCTACTGTTTTTCTATAATAAGTGTTGGCCAAATATAGCATTTACATTTACCTCCATTCCATTATATTTGTCACCGTTTAACTCGAAATTAAGATGTTAATTGATTTGTTTACAAACTACTACTTCTAGTCTATACAACAACAACAACAAGATACCCAATATAATGCGACATAGTGGGGTCTGAGGAGGTTAGTGTGTATGCAGACGTTACCCCTACCTTTGTGGAGGTAGAGAGGATGTTTCCAATAGACCCTCACAATAATAACAAGAAAACAAGACGGGACCACACCGAAAAATTATGTAAAAGCAGCATACACCACAAGATAGTAAGATGATCTGTTGGCCCAAGTAAAGGTTAGTTTTGAAGACTGACAAAGGAACTCAGGCATGAACCAGGACCATCTCTCAGGTCCATCCCTCAGGTGCACAAAAACGGGCATATTCGAGCATGTGGGATGCACGTGAAGGAGATAAGCTTAACTTGGTGTATTTAATATCTCCTGATCGAAAAGGTTGCATAATTGATAAGGAAAAGGACTCCTTAATCAAAGAGAACATTATCCAAGATAGGGAAGGAGTTAGAAGTTGAGATCAACTAGAACTCTTCCACTAAGGAAGAGTTGCATCAGAACTCTAGTTATTTCTTCATCTACTAACTCTATAAATTGCAGGATGTTCTCACATTACATGGGTTGCACAAAAACATAGAAGTTAAACGTGTATTGAGAGCAAAATAGCAAGGCTTTTTGCAAGCAGTTCGTGTGTGATTCAAGTGTGCAAACCTGAAGCTACATGAACCAGATTGAAGAACCAGCTCCATAAAGAGTTTATGTGTCTTTCTTTATTTCTAGTTCAATTGTAGTATGTGTTTTATATTTTACCTTTCAGCTTTATCTAGAGGCAATTGTAATAGGTACTCAGAGTATTCAAGTTAGAGTTAACTTGAAGTTGTCGCAACAGTTAGAGGCTGTGTGCTACAACTGGATTAGAGGTAATCCTTAGGTTTACAAAGAGTTTTGTAAATGCTGTTTTGGCTCAGTGATTTAGTGAAGTGTTGGGAAAAATCCTACTGAGTAGTAGGTCGTGGTTTTTTCACCTTTTGAGCCGGGTGTTTTCCACGTAAAAATATTTTTGTTCTTTACTTTCTACACTTATTATTCCGCAACAGTAGCGGAAGGAACACATAGAAGAATTAGGTCCTTCCATAATCAGTTTAAGCGAAAAATTGGACATCACACAAATCACCCCCCCCTCTTGTGTGGTATTGAAGTATAAAACATCAATTGGTATCAGAGCAGGTTATCCTTGAAGAGGTTAACACCTTAGGAATAGATCAAGATGAGCGCACCACCTGGAAGCTAGGAAGGGCAATCCACTGCTAGGCCCCCACTCTTTAATGGTCAGTACTATTCTTGGTGGAAGAACAAGATGAGAGACCACATCATAGGAGAAAACTATAAACTCTGGGACATAGTCACTGATGGTCCTCTGGCTACTACAAAGAAGAATGCTGAGGAAGTGGACGTGCCACAGACAAGAGCTGACTACACTGCTGAAGATTTGAAGAAATGGGAAAAGAATGCCAAGGCCAAGAAATGGCTTGTGTGTGGACTAGGTCTAGACGAGTACATCAGGATTCAAAGTTGTACCACTGCTAAGGAGATATGGGACACTCTACAAGTGGCCCATGAAGGAACTCCTCAAGTAAAGAGATCAAGAGGAACACTGTTATATTCTCAATATGAGAATTTCACCATGAAGGAAGGAGAAACTATCAAGGAGACGTACACAAGGTTCACAACACTAACAAATGAACTTAAGTCTCTTGGAAGAATTATCCTTGAAGAAGACAAGGTTGAGAAAATCCTGACAAGGGTCTTACCAGTAACTTGGGAAAGCAAAATCACTGCTATTCAGGAATCAAAGAACATTGCTGCTCTCAAGTTGGATGAGATGATTGGAAATCTCACTGCCTATGAACTGAGAAGGCAAACCATGAAAATGGATGCACCCAAGAAGGAAAGGAGCATGGCTCTCAGAATAGCTGAAGGTGCAGATCTAGAGGATAATAAAATGGCCATGATCACAAGGGCTTTCAAGAAGTACCTGATGAGAGAAAGGGTTCTTCAAGAGGTACAACCTTCAATAAACCAAGGGCTCCTGAGAAACAGACCAACGAAGGGTGCTACAAATGTTGCAAGACTGACCACATGATCAAGAATGGTCCTCAGTGGGAAATCGAATGGAAGAAGGAAAGAGCTGAATGAAGGAACAAGTTCAACCCAAGAAGAACAAAGGATCAACAAAGGCTATGGTTGCTGCCTGGGGAGAAAGCTTAGATGAAGACTCAGAGGGTGAAGATGGAGATGAACAAGCACTTATGGCAATTGGAGAATCCGATGAGAAATTTGAGGTAAGTATAATTCATCTCAAAGACAAGATTAAATTTTTGTCTAAAGAAAGTCTATCTGAGTTACTCTTGGATATCATTGATGAATCTGAGGATGTAAACAATGAAAATGAACAGCTGTCTAAGGAGTGTGTGATTTTGAAAGCTAAGTGCAAAAATCTGGAACTTAGGGCTAGTGAAAGTGATAGTAAAAATGCTGAGATAAAGAACCAAGTTCATAAACTTGACACCACTATCCTAGAGCTAAGATCTGAAAATCTAAAACTGAAATTAGGAATAGGTAAAAAGAAAGCTGATCACACACAACTCACATTAGAAGAAAACCTAGGAAAAATGAAAGACGAGTTGTACAAAATAGATTAGCAAATAAGAGTCCTTAAAGAGGATCTAAGCAAGGTTAAGCACGAGCTAGACAGAACTTGTAAATGGAATAGGTCCTCCGATTCACTTTCATGGCTACATGAACATCATAGTAGCAATAAGAGAGGACTTGGCTACGGGACCACTGATCCTAAGTGGGATCCCAAAAGCAAGTACCTCATACTTCCTGAGAACATAATCTGCACACGCTGTGGTAAGACTGGTCACTATAAAAGTGAATGTAATGCAAAAGAAAAGGCTAGTCAAAAGAATAAAATATTTGTTCAAGGGAAAAACAGGCTGCCAGGTTGGGCTAAAAAGAATCTGATTCACCCTTTTGCCTATAGAAAGGGACCCAAACTAGTTTGGGTTCCTAAAACTAACCCCTTATTTCCTTTTACCGGTCCAAGTGAAGGGGAGCAGCCAAATATGGTACATGGATAATAGTTGTTCAAAGCATATGACTGGAAGCAAGAACCAATTCCTTTCACTTGAGGACCTCAAAGGAGGTAATGTCTCCTTTGGAAATGGAAAGAAAGGTGAGATCATTGGGGTTGGAAAGGTAGGTAAGACTGATTGTTACTCTATTGAGAATTTCTACTTGATAGATAGCCTAAAGTATAGTCTAATCAGTGTATCAGAATTATGTGATAGAGGTAACTTGGTAGCATTCACCTCTACCAAATGTTTTGTGATTAATCTTACCACTGACAAGATTGTTTTGCAGGGAAAAAGAGTAAATAATACATACATTGTAGGTTTGTCCACACTTTCAGAAAATAAACTCACTTGCTTAAGTGTATTGGACAATGATCCCCTCCTTTGGCACAAGAGACTTGGACATGCAAGTCTGAGTCAACTCAACAAATTAGTCTCTAAGGATCTGGTGATAGGACTGCAGAACATCAAGTTCAAGAAAGACAAAGTTTGTGAGGCTTGTGCAAGGGGGAAGCAGGTAAGATCCTCTTTTAAATGCAAGAAAGTGGTAAGCACCACCAGAACGATGGAACTGGTCCATATGGATCTCTGTGATCCAATGAGAACATTAAGTAGATATGGTAAAAGATATGTGATGGACATTGTTCTTAACATCTAAAGATGAAGCATTTGACATGTTTACTTCTTTTGTTAGAAAAACTCAGAAACAACTAGGTAATCAACTTGCATCAATTAGGTCTGATCATGGAACTGAATTTGAAAATGCTAAGTTTGCTGAATTTTGCATGCTACATCATAAATAGTTGCATGACTAGACCTCTTGTTAAAAAGATTCCCTATGAGACACTTAAAGGGAGAAAGCTAAATATATCCCATCTTAGGGCATTTAGATGCAAGTGCTTTGTGCACAATAATGACAAAGACTCCCTAGGTAAGTATGATCCCAAAAGTGATGAGGGAGTATTCTTGGGATATTCTTCACATAGTAAAGCTTATAAGTTATACAATAAAAAAAAACTATGTGTGTAGAAAAAAGGTATATGTTATTTTTTTAAAACTAACATTCTTTCTGAGAGGCAGGAACAAGATAATAAAGAGATTGGGCTTATAAGAAATTCAAATGGTGAAACCACAGTCCAGCCTGAAGATGCATCACATGAAGGAACAGGTGATGGTACAGGTCCTTCCACCCAGGGCAACATGACAGGGGGAACTGACTAGAGAGGAACTGATCCTCAAACCTCGAGGGAACCTATCCATGAACCTATTCCTCAGTAACAAAACCAGGAAGGAACATCCTAAGAAATTGACACTCCTATTGCAACATCCACAAAATTGGATATAGATGAACCTGGTTCATCTGTTGATCAGAAGTTGTATAGGGGAATGATTGTTTCTCTTTTGTATCTTACTGCTAGCAGACCTGACATTGTTTTCTGTATAGGTCTTTGTGCTCGATTTCAGGCAAATCCAAAGAAGTCCCACTTGACTGCTGTCAAGAGAATATTGAGATACTTGAAAGTCACCACTGACCTTTGCCTTTGGTATCCAAAAGGTAGTAATTTTAACCTAGTGGGATATGCTGACACTGACTATGCATGTTTCCTTGTTGATAGGAAGAGCACCTCAGGTATGACACACTTCCTTGGTTCATGTCTTATGTCATGGGCTACCAAAAAGCAAAGTTCGGTGGCCTTATCTACTGCTGAAGCGGAGTATGTTGCTGCTGCTTCATATTGTGCTCAATTGTTGTGGATCAAACGGCAATTATTGAACTTTGGAGTTGATATTAGTTGCATCCCTATTTTCGTGATAACACTAGTGCTATTAGTATGACAAAGAACCTGGTTCATCATAAGAGAACTAATCACATAGATGTTAGGCACCATTTTGAGGGACAACTATGAGAAGGCTTGATCACTGTGGAGTTTTGTGCTACTAACAAGAAAATTGCTGACATCTTCACAAAAGCCTTAAGTAGAGATCACTTTGAGAGGAACATGTTGGAATTAGGGATGATTAAGATCACCTAAAAGGACCAGTTCAAGGTTAAAAAAATGAAAACAAATTGGAAAAAGTTGGTTAGAAAGTCTGTAAATTGTGTATAATTAGATTAAATCTTGCTCAGTATCATACTTTCTATAGTATACTCTTGTGCCATGTGTTAAAATGACTCATTAATCTCTAATGATATTTTCTCTATTTTGGCAAATTTAGACTTACACAAGAGAATTATCAGTGAAGAACCTGGTTCATCAAGATAACACGGTATGTTTTCTACACTCTGCATAATTTGAAATAACTATATTTGGATCATGAGCAGAGTCCTACCAAATACCAAAGTTCTTTTGAACTTATCCGTTACAAGTGAACCAGTTACGTTTAAGACTCTTGAGCGTATTAAACTACCTTGATTCTTTTAAGTCTGCTACTCAGGAGGAATAAAGTGGTTCTTCCGAAATTGAACAAGTATCTTCTGATTCTAAAGTTTCTCCTGAGGCAATTTCTAAAGTTGTTGCAAATTTGGAGAATAGATTTGTAGGATCTATAGCAGGTGTTGAGACTACATAATCTGGAGAAGTTGGTGGTTAAAAAAAAGAAGAGCAAGGGTGCTAGGAGTACTGTGAGGGGAAAGGGGTCAAGAGTGGCTGATTCTTCACCCACTCATGTGAGTTTAACCAAAGATGCAGGTGCAATGGTTCTTTGGGGAGATGAACCTGGTTCATCTGTAGAGAAAACCCTCGTAGACCACTGAAGAAAGTGACTGAAAGCTATAATCCAGCTAATTAATAGAGTTGTCAATGGCACCAAAACTCATACCATTCCCTATGGCTTCATTCTCAAAACTGTGCTTGCACATTTCAATGTACCTATGAAAAAGTGGGAAGTTAGTACAAGCATAGATCATTTTTGGGTTAATACTCTGCTTGCTTGCGATTATGAAGTCAATGTCACCCCTAAAGAACCTAGTTCATCCAAAAAGGTACCAATGAATAGCAAGGTCAAAGCCTTGATACAAGAAAGTGGGACTAAGGATGCTGAGATTGAGAAGCAGAAGAAAAGGTTGGTTGAGGTGGAAACTAAGAGAGATGCTCTCAGAACTGAGCTGGCAAGAGAAAAAGAGAAGAATGATGGCATTCCTTAAGGTATGCTGAAATTCCTCCAAGTCAAAAACCAAGCACCTAGTTCTTCCAAGCCTTAAATCCTAGCCTATAGTACATCAACCAGTGACCCAATTCGGGACTTTTTGTTTCTTTTGCTCATGTTTTCAGTATTTTTATTTCTTCTTATGCTTTGTGGTAGAATCTTATCAATCATCAATGAAATTCACTATTTTTACTCTAACTGTTTGTTTATATTTCTTTGATGGTTAAAATTCTTAGCTTGATCTATGACGATTAATCCATGATTGCATTTGAAGTAGCCCCAGTGGCCATGAGTAAGCTTTAAAATCTGGTTATCTCACATTTTTTATGCAACTTTGCGATGATGCCAAAAGGGGGAAAAAGGTTGTGCTTTAAACAATTGATGTTTAGACTTTGAACAGTGATGTTTATAACCTAATGTACCTGGTCCTTGATGATAAGTGATAAAAAGGAAAAAGCTTTCTAACTTTGTGTTGATATTGAGCTGAGTTCTGGAAGGGCCTAAGTATATGAAAAGCACACAGTTTGTCATCATCAAAAGGGGGAATTTGTTGGCCCAAGTAAAGGTTAGTTCTGAAGATTGACAAAGGAACTCAGGCATGAACCAGGTCCATCCCTCAGGTGCACAAAAATGGCAGATTCGAGCATGTGGGATGCACGTGAAGGAGATAAGCTTAACTTGGTGTATTTAATATCTCCTGATCGAAAAGGTTGCATAATTGATAAGGAGAAGGACTCCTTAATCAAAGAGAACATTAACCAAGATAGGGAAGGAGTTAGAAGTTGAGATCAACTAGAACTCTTCCACCAAGGAAGAGTTGCATCAGAACTCTAATTATTTCTTCATCTACTAACTCTATAAATTGCAGGATGTTCTCACATTACACGGGTTGCGCAAAAACACAGAAGTTAAATGTGAATTGAGAGCAAAATAGCAAGGGTTTTTGCAAGCAGTTCGTGTGTGATTCAAGTGTGCAAACCTGAAGCTACATGAACCAGATTGAAGAACCAACTCCATAAAGAGTTTTATGTGTCTTTCTTTATTTCTAGTTCAATTGTAGTAGGTGTTTTATATTGTACCTTTCAGCTTTATCTAGAGGCAATTGTAATAGGTACTCAGAGTATTCAAGCTAGAGTTAACTTGAAGTTGTCGCAACAGTTAGAGGTTGTGTGCTACAACGGGATTAGAGGTAATCCTTAGGTTTACAAAGAGTTTTGTAAATGCTGTTTTGGCTTAGTGATTTAGTGCAGTGTTGGGGAAAATCCTACTGAGTAGTATGTCGTGGTTTTTTCACGTTTTGAGCCGGGTGTTTTTCACGTAAAAATATTTGTGTTCTTTACTTTTTACATTTATTATTCCGCATCAGTACCAGAAGGAACACATAGAAGAACCAGGTCCTTCCATAATCAGTTTAAGCAAAAAATTGGACACCACACAAATCACCCCCCCTCTTGTGTGGTATTGAAGTATAAAACATCATGATCGAAATTTAAAAACAACGACAGGTATTCAAATAAGCCTACTATCAAACAAATGCGAGGGTACGTACTAACACTGCCAGTATAAATAATCTAGACTACCTAACCTACTATTCTAATCTTCGACCTCTACACCTTCCTATCACGGGTCATGTCCTCGGTCAGCTAGTTGCCATGTCATGCCTAATCACCTCACCTCAACTCTTCTTTGGCCTACCTCTACCCCTCTTAAGGCCCTCCAATGTCAACCTCTCACACCTCCTTACCGGAGTGTCTATGCTTCTCCTCCTCACATGTCCAAACCATCTAAGACGTGCTTCCCACATCTTGTCCTCAATAGTGGCCACACCCACCTTGTCCCGAATATTCCAAATCCTATCTAATCTGGTGTGCCCGCACATCTATCTCAACATCCTCATCTCTGCTATCTTCATCTTCTGGACGTGGGAGCTCTTGACTGGCCAATACTCAGCCCCATACAACATAGCCGGTCTAACAACCGCTCTATAAAAAGTACCTATAAGTTTTGGTGGTACCTTCTTGTCACACAATACACCGGAAGCAAGTCACTATTTCATTCATCCCGCCCCAATATGATGTGTGACATCTTCATCAATCTCCCCATTCCCCTGTATAATAGACCCAAGGTACTTAAAACTTCTCCTCCTAGGGATGACTTGTGAATCCAGCCTCACTCTCACCCCCCCTTCCACTACCTGAGTAGCACCACTAAACTTACACTCCAAGTATTCTGTCTTGGTTCTACTCATCTTGAAACCTTTAGACTCCAGGGTCTCTGTCCATACCTCTAACCTCGCGTTAATACCGTCTCGCATCTCGTCAATCAAAACAATGTCGTCTGCAAAGAGCATGTACCACAGCACCTCCCCTTGGATGTGGCGAGTCACTACGTCCATCGCCATGGCAAACAAAAAAGGGCTTAGTGCCGACCCCTGATGCAACCCCATCATGACTGGAAAATGGTCTGAGACCCCTCCCACCGTTCTTACACAGGTCTTTGTTTCTTATACATGTCTTTAATTACTCTAATGTAGGCCACAGGTACCCCTCTAGACTCCAAACATCTTCACATAACCTCCCTCGGGACTTTATCGTAAGCCTTTTCTAAATCGATGAACACCATATGCAAGTCTCTCTTCCTGTCTCTATATTGTTCCATCAATCTCCTAACTAGGTGAATCTTCCGTAGTCAAACGCCTCGATAAATCCAAACTGGTTCTCGGTAATAGACACCCTTCTCCTCACCCTTAGCGCCACCACTTTCTCCCACACCTTCCTAGTATGACTAAGTAGCTTAATACCCCGATATTTATTGTAATTTTAGGCATCACCCTTACTCTTGTACAAAGGAACCATTATGCTCCATCTCCACTCTTCGGGCATTTTTTTTTTCCTAAAAAAGACATTAAGTAACCTAGTAAGCCACTCCAAGCCCGCCCTGCCCACACTCTTCTAAAGCTCCACCGGTATTTTATCTGGCCCGGTCGCTCTGCCCTCCTCAACTCTAATCCGCCTGCAATACCCAAAGTCACAACGACTCTCGGAGGATTCCAAATTACCCAGAACAATGTCTCTGTTCGCATCCTCGTTTAAGAGACTATGGAAGCAAGTCTGCCATCTCCGACAGATATGCGCCTCATCCAACAAAACTTTACCTTCTTCGTCCTTGCTGCACTTCACTTGATCCGAGTCACGAGCCTTTCTCTCTCTCACCTTGGCTAGCCTAAACATCCTCCTATCCCCCCGCCTTTACCCTCAAGTTCTTCGTATAAATGACTAAATAATGCAGTCTTAGCCGCCGTAACTGCTAACTTCGCCTCCTTCCTAGCCAACTTATACCGCTCCCTATTCGACCTCCTTTCCTACTCGTCACTGCTTTCCACTAGCTTCAGATACGCCACTTTCTTGGTGTTCACCTTTCTTTGAACCTCTCCATTCCACCACCAGTCTCCGTTGCGACCACCATTGTAACCCTTCGAGACCTCTAGGACCTCTCTGGCAGCTTCCTTAATGCACTGCGCCGTTGTGGTCCACAACAGGCTCGCATACCCACTACTCCTCGAAGCTCTGATAGTCAGCAACTTAACCCCCAACTCCTGCGCTTTGTCTTCAATCAAGGCTCCCCACTTGATCCTAGGTTGGCCATACACCTCCCTCTTCCTCTTATTCCTCGTGATCTCAAGGTCCATGACCATGAGCCTATGAAGGGTCGTGAGCTTCTCATTTGGGATGACCTTGCAATCCGTGCAAAGACCTTTATCGAACCTCCTGCAGAGAAGATAGTCAATCTGGGTCCTAGCCACCGAGCTTCGGAATGTGACTAAGTGTTTCACTTTCTTCGGAAAATTCGAGTTTGCTATCACCAAACTATAAGTGGAAAAACTATTAGGTAGTAACTGAAAAGTTAACTGAAGTGAAACCTAGAAATTAACCATTGATCCAATTTGATTGAAAATCCTAAATATGAGGCGAAGATCTCACACTAATAGTTAGTGAAATTGAGAAAGAATAATCTTAAGAAGATTCGTTATTTTCTTAATGTCACCATACAAAGAAATAATGAAGTACTGTACAAATTAAAAAGGTTTGGAAAATATAATTAAAGCACTTCCAGTGTAACCATAAAAGGAAATAATGTAACTTTTGCTAATTAAAAAGTAACAATATTTCTTAATTCGTTGAAAACATGAAATTGAAACAAAAATATGTAAACTTGGAAAGGAGCTAGAGTTAACTTCTTTTTAATGGCCCTACAAAAGAATGTATTTCTGTTAGAAAAGTTAAATCAGGAACACAAAAAATTATAAAGTTTTTAAGGTTAACACCAAATACAACCCCAAAAACTAATGATAAAAGTCATGAGTTACAAGGAACAAAACATAAGGTTGTCTGATAAAAGCATAATAATTTTTAAAATAAGGAACAGTAAAAGAAAGTTAGACGGTGAATCTAATGGCTGGTTGCGACTCAAGCAATGCAGCTTACCGCAAAGTCTCCAAGTCAACTCAGCTCCCAAAGTGCTTCAATAATAATGGGACAAATCTGCACGAAAATGTATAAATATAATAAGAATACACCGATCAGTACTCAATAAGTATCACTGATAATTTTTCCAACAAATTAGTGGCGAGAATTTAGTGAAAATAATACTAACTTTAACCATATGAGAAGTTTATATACATAAGAAAAATAAAATATGTAAACAATGTATAAGAAGTATAAAGTCTAGGCATGAAATGTGACGTATGCTTTCCTCAAGTAATAGAACTAATGTATATGCTAATGTATCTAAACAATATATAAAAAGATGCACGAAGTAGCATGTGTATAAAATACGTTAATAAGAGTATATGAATGTCTATGCATAATAAATACTCTATCTTTACATCAATTCGACATTCTCCATGTATCCAACAAATCTACAGGCACACTACTGATAAAATTCTGGCGTTCAGTAACTCTAGAGGGACGAATCCATCTACATATACGTAATATCATAACAGCATGGACCCATCTCAACATGCTTGCATGGCCAATTCACATGCATAAAAACAACTGCATGGACCAAGATCAACGTGCCGCAATTAAGTTAAGAGCAAAATCAATATGCAAGTTTGAATGCAAGACTAATAAGTACACTAATGTAATCCAACGTACATAAATCTCTATTATGTTAAACTAGTGTCACGACCTAAATCTCACATGTCCTGATGGCGCCTACTCGCAAAACTAGGCAAGCTGAAAATCACAATAAACCACCTATCTTTAAGTTTGAAAACATAACAAAATAAGTTTAAGAGTAAAATCTCATAAATACTGATACGAAAATACCGCAATTCAATACAATATTCCCCCAAAGTTCGGGTGTCACTGAGTACATGACACTACTAGAAATCCGCCAAAAACCGACCAAAAAAACCGACCAAAGTTGGTTGGTTATGGCCAATTACCGACCAAAACGCGACCATTTACGTGTGGACGGTATTTTAACGGTCGGTTAAGAATACCGACCAAAGTTGGTCAGAAATTACCGACCAACGTTTGTCGGTCAATTAAATTCAAAGAAAAATATTGCAAAAGAAAAACCGACCAAAGTTGGTCGGTATTTCAATTATGTAATCAAAAGATTCACCATCTGGGAATCGAACCGGGGTGTGTACTGTGGGAGGATAATATTCTACCACTAGACCATTGGTGCATTTTGTTTTAAGATTGTCTTTTTATTTATTTATACTCTTTAATTGTATTTTCGCACGAAAATAACCGACCAAAGTTGGTCGGTTTTGTTAAAAAATAAAATTACCGATCAAAGTTGGTCGGTTTTTTAAAATGACCGGCCTAAGAATACCGACTAAAGTTGGTCGGTTTTTTTAATATTAATTTTTATTTATTTTAATTGAAAAACCGACCAAAGTTGGTCGGTTTTTGGAAAAATAAACTTTGCGGGACTCAAAAATAGTTTTCCACATTTTTGCGCCAAAGAAAACCGACCAAATTTGGTCGGTCAATGACCGACCAAAGTTGGTCAGTTTTTCTTGGTCGGTTTTTGCTGAATTTCTAGTAGGGTGAGCATCTAAATGACAACATAGTCTGAATGCTAAAAATATTGTCTAGAAAGATAGAACAGTACAAGTAAATGAAAAGAGGGAGAGTCAAGGTCTGCGGACGCCAAGGCAGCTACCTCGATAGTCTCCGACAGACAAAGCTAGCAGCCGCCATAATCGAAAGTACCTGGATCTGCACACGAAGTGCAGAGTGTAGTATGAGTACAACCGACCCAATATACACAATGAGTAACAAGACTAACCTTGGGCTGAAAGCAGTGACGAGCTCAATAGATACAGTTCATACATAATTATCAGTACAGAAATGTCGACATGCTTTCAAGTTTATCAGTTTAAGCTCAAAACAGATAAAATATGCCAAGTGTGACCGAAATGATGAATGATACATCTCTATATCTGCGTGTCAATTATGCATGCCAATTGTAATGCCGCCCAGTGATAAAATCATATGCATACTCTCGGAGTATCAATTCCCCCGGTCCTCTCAGTCACCCAATCCTTACAGTCTCTCAATCCTCCCAATCGCTCGGCACTTGCGTTCGGCACTCACACTCAGTAGGTACATGCGCTCACTGCTAGTAAGTCAGACTCCGAAGGGGCAGATCCAGCCCAAATAAAGCCTGTTGTGACGTGCAGTCCGATCTCATAAATGTCCTCAAATCAGGCCCTCGGCCTCACTCAGTCATCATTCTCTCCAGTCTCTCGGGCTCACGAATATCATGACAGTCAGCCTAAACAATGATGATATGATGTATCACTATATGGCAACAGAGACTAAGATATGATATGCAAATGATAGGTGTGACCGAGTACATAATTTCAAATTAAGCAAGTAATTCAACAACACGACCTCTGTGTGTCCCAACAGTACCAGCATATAGCTAAGCATGATTTGTAACATGAATCACAACTCGATTTCTCTAACACATGGAGAATATATGGATAATGACAAGGTTATTTGACTACACAGTTCCATGGAATCGACCGAGTCACCATTCCTACAATACACGCTCACACACCCGTCACCTAGCATGTGCGCCACCTCAACACCAACCACATAACACATAATTCAAGGGTTCATACCCTCAGAATCAAGTTTAGAAGTGTTACATACCTCAAATCGCGCAAATCTCTACTCCAACAAGCCCTTGCCTCGCGAATCGACCTCCAAAGAACTTGAATCTAGCCACAAATAACTCGATACAATCAACACAAGCTATAGTTCCATATTATAAAGCTAAGTTCTTAAGAAAAAGTCAAAAAGTTAACCTCGGGCTCACGTCTCGGAATCCAACAAAATTAATAAAATCCAAAAACCCATTCAACAACGAGTCCAACCATACCAAATTACTCGAATCTTCACCACTCGACATTCAAATCCTCAAATTAAAAGCCTATGAAGTTTCTATAATTTTTTCCAATTCAAAATACTAATTAAATGATCAAACAATGAAATATTCATGTAATTTAACCAAATTCGAGTTAGAATCAATTATCCCAATCACTCCGTTTAATTAAATTCCTCCAAGAGTCGCCCCAATCCGAGCTCCCAAAATCAAATTATGAAATATAACTCAAACCCTCGCTTTTGAAAACTTATATTCTGCCCAGGGATTACAAATCGCAATTGCGGAAAATCCTTCGCGTTTGCGAAGAATAAAATCTTCAGTAGCCCAAATCCTTCTACGCGAACGCACAAATCAGGTCGGGAATGCGGTGATCAAACATCCCTGACCTACACGATGGCGGACAGGCTCATGTGATCGCATTCCTTTCCTCTTCGCGAACGCGACTTAACCCACGCGTTCGCGATGCACTGAAAGCCAAAGCTCCACGATCCCAGACCTTATTTCGTGATCGCATAGAGAAAAATCCCCAGCTGGCCAAAATACTCTTCACGACCGCAATCCTCCTCTCGCGATCACATATAAGGAAACCAACACCAGCAAAAATCAGCAGTCTTCAAGTTCCGAAACGTGCCGAACATGGTCTGAATCACACCCGAGGCTCCCGGGACCTCAACCAAACATACCAAAAAGTCCTAAAACATCATACGAACTCGCTCGAAGTGCCAAATTACAGCAAACAACACTAAAACCACGAATCGCGCATCGATTCAAGCCTATTGAACTTATAAACTTCTAACTTTCAAAACTAATGCCGAAATATCCCAACCCAACTCCGATTGACCTCAAATTTTTCACCCAAGTCATAAATGACACAACAGACCTATTCCAACTTCCGGAACAAAAATCCGAGCCCAGTAACCACAAATTCAACTCTCAATCAAACTTCTCAACTCTCCAAACTTCAACTTCCAACTTTCGCCAATTCAAACAAAAATCACCTACGGACCTCCAAATGAATATCCGAACACAATCCTAAGTCCAAAATCATCACACGGAGCTATCGGAACCACGAAAATTCCATTTCGGAGTCATTTACACATAAGCCAACATTCAGTAAACTCTTTCAACTTAGGCTTCCACCCTTGGGACTAAGTGTCCCAAAACATTCCGAAACATCTCCGGAACGAAACCTACTACTTCGACAAGTCACATAACAAAAATTGGCTACAACACTCAGAACGACCGGCCGGGTCGGTACATCCTCCCCCTCTTAAACAAACGTTCGTCCTCGAACGGGTCTAGAGTCATACCTGGAGTCTTAAATAGGCGTGGATATCTGCTCCACATCTCCCGCTCGGTCTCCCAAGTAGCCTCCTTGACTGGCTAGCCTCTCCATTGCACCTTCACTAAAGCTATGTTCTTTGACCTCAACAATCGAACCTGCCGATCCAAAATGGCCATCGGCTCCACACCATAAGTCAAATCACCATCCAACCGAACCGTGCTGAAGTCCAAACATATAAGACGGATGCCGACATACTTTCAGATCATGGAAACACGAAACACTAGATGAACACCCAATAGACTAGGCGGCAATGCAAGCTTGTAAACCACCTCTCCAATCCTCTCAATCACCTCAAAAGACCAATATATCGAGGGCTCAACTTGCCCTTCTTCCCGAACCTCATAACACCCTTCATGGGTGAAACTCTGAGCAGTACCTTCTCAACCACTATGTAAGCAACATCACGAACCTTCTGATCAACGTAGCTTTTCTGTCTAGACTGCACCGTGCGAAGCCGATCCTGGATCAACTTAACATTGTCCAAAGCATCCTGAACCAAGTCAGTACCCAATAGCCTAGCCTCACCCGGCTCAAACCAATCCATCGGAGACCGACGCCGCCTCCCACACAGAGCCTCATACGGATCCATCTGAATGCTTGATTGGTAGTTGTTGTTGTAGACAAACTCTGCAAGCGGCAAAATTGATCCCAAGAACCCCCAATATCCATGACACAACCGTGTAGCATATCCTCCAATATCTGAATAGTACGATCGGACTGTCTGTCCGTCTGAGGGTGTAATGTCGTACTCAACTCAACCGTGTGCCTAACTCTTGCTGCACTGCTCTCCAAAAGTGCAATGTAAACTGCATGCCCCGATCTGAAATGACGGACACCGGCACACCGTGAAGGCAAACAATCTCGCGGATGTAGATCTCAGCCAATCGCTCCGAAGAATAGGTAGTCCCAACAGGAATGAAATGCGTGGACTTGGTCAACCGAGCCATATTTACCCAAATAGCATCAAACTTCCACGAAGTCTGTGGGAGCCCAACTACAAAGTCCATGGTGATACGCTCCCATTTCCAATCCGGAATCTCAAGCCTCTGAAGATATCCCCCCGTTCTCTGATGCTCGTACTTCACCTGCTGCCAATTTAGGCACCGGTCTACAAACCCCACTATGTCCTTCTTCATCCTCCTCCACCAATAGTGCTACCTCAAGTCCTGATACATCTTTGCGGCACCCGAATGAATGGAATACCAAAAACTGTGGGCCTCCTCAAGAATCAACTCATGTAGTCCATCCACATTGGGCACACAAATCCAGCCTTGTATTCGCAATAGCCCATCATCCCCAATAGTAACCTCCTTGACATCACTGTGCTGAACTATGTCCTTAAGGACAAGCAAATGGGGGTCATCATATTGACGCTCTCCGATACGATCATATAAGGAAGACCAAGAAACCACATAAGCTAGAACCCGACTGAGCTCCGAAACATCTAACCTCATGAATTGATTGGCCAAGGCCTGAACATCTGATACAAGCGGTATCTCACCAACAGGAATAAATGCAAGGCTGCCCATACTCGCCGCCTTTCTACTCAAGGCATTGGCCACCACATTCTCCTTCCTCGAATGATACAGAATGGTAATATCATAGTCCTTTAGCAGCTCCAACCATCTCTGCTTCCTCAAATTTAGATCCTTTTATTTGAAAAAGTGCTAGAGACTCCGATGATCCGTAAATACTTCACAAGACACACCGTAGAGATAATGCTTCCAAATCTTCAATACATGAACGATGGCTGCCAAATCCAATTCATGAACTATGTAGTTCTTCTCATGGGGCTTCAATTGGCATTAAGTATAAGAAATCACTCTACCCCCTGCATCAAAACACACCCAATAGCAATCAGAGAAGCATCACAATACACTGCATAAGAACCCGTCGCTAAAGGCAAAGCTAGAATTGGAGTTGTGGCCAAGGCAGTCTTGAGCTTCTGAAAGCTCTCCTCTTACTCACCTGACCACCTAAATGGAGCACCCTTCTGGGTCAATCTGGTCAAAGGTGCTGTAATGGACGAGAAACCCTCCACAAAGCGATAATAATATCTGACCAAGCCGAGAAAGCTTTGAATCTCAGTAGCTGAAGATGGCTTGGGTCAACTCTGAACCGCCACTATCTTCTTTTAATCCACCTTAATCCACTCACTGGACACCACGTGCCCCAAGAATGCCACCGAACTGAGCCAAAACTTACACTTGGAGAACTTGGCATAAAGTTTCTCCTCCCTCAACCTTTGTTGTACAATCCTCAAATGTTGTGCATGCTTCTCCTGTCTACGTGAGTACACCAGGATATCATTAATGAACACTATGACAAACGAATCAAGATATGGGTGGAATACACTATTCATAAGATCCATGAATGTTGCTGGGGTGTTGGTCAGCCCAAAAGACACCACAAGAAACTCATAGTGACCATAGCGGGTCCTGAATGCCGTCTTCAGAATATCCAAGTCCTAAATCTTCAACTGGTGATACCCAGACCTCAAATCAATTATAGAGAACACCATCGCTCCCTGACGCTGGTCAAATAAATCATCAATGCGTGGCAAAGGATACTTGTTCTTGATTGTAACTTTGTTCAACTGCCCATAGTTGATGCACATCCGCATAGTACCATCCTTCTTCTTTACAAACAGAACTGGTGCATCCCAAGGCGACACACTAGGCCTAATGAACCCTTTATCAAGAAGCTCCTGAAGTTGCTCCTTCAATTCCTTCAACTTTGCTGGTGTCATACCGTACGGAAGAATAGAAATAGGCTGATTGCCCGACACCAAGTCAATACCAAAATCAATATCCCCGTCGGGTGGCATGCCCGGCAGTTCTGTAAGAAATACATTCAGAAAGTCTCGCACTACTGGAATAGAATCAATAGTAGGAATATCAGCACCAACATCTCTCATAAAGGCCAGATATGACGGACACCCTTTCCCAGCCATCCGTTGGGCCTTTAGATATGAAATCACCTTGCTGGGAACATAATCTAGAGAACCTCTTCACTCGATCCTCGGCAACCCCGACATTGCCAATGTCGCGGTCTTAGCGTGACAATCTAGAATAGCATGACACGGAGACAACTAATACATACCCAAAATCGCGTCGAAATCAACCATACTAAGTAATAAGAGATCAACTCTAGTCTCCAATCCTCCAATGGTCACCATACACGACCGATACACACGGTTCACAATAATAGTATCGCCCACCGGCGTAGATAGATGAACAGGTGAAACTAAGGGCTCATGGGGCATATCCAAATAACGAGTAAAATAGGATGATACATAGGAATAAGTAGAAACAGGGTCAAATAATGCGAAAGCATCTCTGTGGCACACTGAAACAATACCTGTGATCACTGCATCTAAAGCAACAGCCTCTGGCCTGGTAGGAATAGCGTAGAATAGCCCTCTAGGGCGACCTCTATCTTCCCGAGCCCTCCCCGAGCTAGCTTGGCATGTGGTGAAGTAACTGATGCAAAAGTCATAGCCTGACCCCTCTGATGAACTGGACCTCCCAAGCGACAGGGACACTATCCTACACATGCCCAAACTCCCCGCACTCGAAGCAACTCCCAATTGGTGGTGGGGGACTGAATCGGGCCCCGAGAACCAGAATAATTACTAGAAGGACCTGGCATAGATGAACCTTAAACCGATAGAGCACATGATGAACTCTGAGCTGGGAGAGCACTGAGAGATGACTGACCCGGACGAGCACTGTATGAACCATGGCTAGCTGATGCACCATGATGAACCGGACGAGCCATCTGAGTGGGCCTATAAGGACGACCCCTATTGTGGTAGGACTGTGCCCTAGAAGGAACACCACTGAAACCACCCGAACCACGAGGCCTCTTGGCCTCCCTCTCCTCATGCTCCTAACCACGGACCAGCTCTAGCCGTCGAGCAATATCAACCACCTCATCGAACCTAGCACCTGATGCATTCTCTCGAGTCATAATTAAATTCAATCCATAGCTGAGGCCATCAATGAACCTCCTAATCCTCTCCCTCTCTGTGGAACCAACCAGATTGTGTGATGAGCAAACTCTGAAAATCTCATCTCGTACTAGTTCACGGACATACCCTTCTGGCGTAGTTGCTCAAATTGCTAGGCACCTCCTCCATGCAGGTCGGTGGCACAAACTTCTCCAAGAAGAGAACAGAGAACTCGTGCCATGAAAGTGGTGCAGCATCGGCTGGACTGCTTCACTCGTAGGCCTCCCACCATCTAAAGGTTGTCTCCGTCAGCTGAAAATTAGTAAATGAGGCCCCACTAGTCTCCAGAATACCTACCGTACGAAGAATACGCTAGCAACTATCCAAGAAGTCCTGAGCATCCTCTAACTCATCCCCACAAAATGCTGGATGCTTGAGTCTCCCAAACCTCTCTAGTCTCTTCTGCTCCTCATCACTCATAATGGCACCCACCTGGGCCTGAGCAGCTACAATCGGCTGGGCTGGTAGTAACCCTAGTGTCTAAATCCCCTGCATCACCTGCTCTGGAGTACGGGCAGCGGGATTGTGAGCACCTCCCCCGACCTGAGAAGTGGCTGGTGTGGCCAAAACTGAAACCGCTTAAGAAAGGCTAGTGCAAACAGTCAATATCTGGGCCAAAGGCTCCTAAGGCATGGAATCACAATGAGCACAGTTGGTGCCTGAGCTGGTCCCACCGGCTCAACCACATCTGGAATCTACTACTGAGCTGGAGCAATTGGTGGATCTGCAGGTGCTACTTTAGTTGTTCTACGAGCTGCACCCCGGCCTCTACCGCAACCCCGACCTCTCGTAGCCCTAGCTGGTGATACTGGTGGCTGCCCACTCGATCTGGTAGCACGTGTCCTCACCATCTGTGAGGGAATTGAATAATAGAAGTTTAGTTTCCAGGATCAACAAATTCGCACCACAAGAATACAAGAAATTGAAGCTTTCCTAATGGTTCGGCAGCCTCTCGAAGATAAGTACAGATGTCTCCGTACCGATCCACAAGACTCTACTAAACCTGCTCATGACTCGTCAGACCTTTGTAACTAAGGCTTTGATACCAATTTCTCACGACCCAAATCTCACATGTCGTGATGGTGCCTATTGCAAAACTAGGCAAGCTGAAAATAACAATAAACCACGCATCTTTGAGTTTGAAAACATAATAAAATAAGTTTAAGAGTAAAATCTCATAAATACTGAGTACATGAGCATCTAAATGACAACATAGTCTGACTGCTAAAAATATTGACTAGAAAGATAGAATAGTACAAGTAAATGAAAAGAGGGAGAGTCAATGTCTGCAGACGCCTAGGCAGCTACCTCAATAGTCTCAGACAGATAAAGCTCCAAAAGCCAGCATCCGCCGTAACCGGAAGTAACTGGATTTGCATACGAAGTGTAGAGTGTAGTATGATAATAACCTGTCACACCTCCTTTTTTACCACACCCCCGGAAGGGTATAAGTATAAGGAGTTTTTCCAATTAGAGGACAATCGAAACGGGATTTGTTATTAAGATTCAGAGTCGCCACTTGGGAGATTTATGGTGTCCTAAGTCACCGGTTTAGAATCACGAATCGAGGAAAAGAATGACTCTGTTTTACAGTCTGCGAACCAGAAATCCGGGTAAGGAATTCTGTTAACCCGGGAGAAGGGGTTAGGCACTCCCGAGTTCCGTGGTTCTAGCACGGTCGCTCAACTGTCATATTTGGTTTATTTATCTGATTCCAAAACATGTTTTAGCTTATGCTTTTTAACTTTGAACCGCTTTTATTATTATTATTTTAAGAAAATTGCAACGTCGTTACAACACGTCTCGAACCACGTCACATAAATGCACCCATGGTTTTTGACATATTTTAACTTCGTTGGGATTTGGATTTGGGTCACATAAATGCGCACCCGAGTTTAAGAAAGTAGATTGTTAAAATACGCGCCTAAAGCAACTACGCGTTTGCACTTTGCGAGGGCCATGGAATTTGCTAAATGGCACGCCTCGAATTCTATGGATCAATACAAGATTAATTAAATGAGGGCCATGCATTTGTCATTTTGTTCGGCACGGCGCACCTCAATTTTAAATTAAAAGGATTAATTCAACTACTTTCGGAGGGTCATAACTGTGTCTTATCTAGTATAGCTAGCCTCCCAATTATTTAATAGAAATTGGTCATCTAATACTAAATGTAACCACAGATTTTATACTGACTAAAACTTATATGATAGAGGAAATTATTTTAAAGAGGGAAAGTTCAATTCAGCATAATGAATCAATAGCCCAATGAAAGGAGGCGGTCCAGGTCTCATCTGAAAGAGATAGTCCCATTTGGGCCCACAAATGAGACCAAGTTCAAAAGCTCAGCGCGTCTGAGTGAGGGACCCAATATCGAGTCCCTACAGGCCAACATCTGCGCATTTCAACATACAAGACCAATCGCTGGGGAAATACATGTGCAACCAACCTCTGGACTCATTTCACCTAGCAGTAGGCAAACACAGCGTTCTAAATGAAAACACTGCAGATTCGAAAAGCCTTTGAAGATCCAAGTTTAATAATTAACTATAGGCCATCTTTAACTTCCCAAAGCTCAAAACTAACTTGAAATACATGATTGGGGATTTAAATCTCGAACAGACCTCATATGAACAAGACCTTATTCAATAAATTAACAAATTATCATTTTCTCACAGTCAGTTCAAACATGAAATCTGCATTAGGGATACCAACTAATTTCACAAAACCAATTTGTCAACTATCAAAAACACTTCAACAAATCTGGCATCTCATCAAACCATGATTCATTGCTTGAATCATGATCCTTCAAATTACCAGATCTAAAGGAATATGAAGAAAAATGAAACTAAGATTTTTACTATATGAAGGCGAGCGTGCATGAGCACTGAATCATGTGAAGCAAGACTCAAGTCCATATTACACCAAACTTAAAGCAGAACTAGGCTACTGCATTTTTTGGATAACTAACAGATCTTTCACATGTTCAGGGGTAAGGGGGTAAGAAGCATAACTACTAATAAGGAACAGAAGTAATCCAATAAAATACATATAATCACAATCACTACTCAAAACTTCATAACTCCATTTCTGACTCCATGCCAAAAGCTTTACATTGAATGGACAAAGAGGCGTGTACCTGATTACAGCAGTAAACAAAACAAACTATGAGCTCAGATGACAGCAGCAGCAGTAAATCAAAATACTAGAACTTCAACAACAGCAAACAATGTCCCAGATTCATCCAAACCTTAACTCAAAACTCAACCCAGATTTTAAAGAAGAACAAATTCAAGCTATTTTTCACACCCGCTGAACCTAAGACTGCCTTGACAAATTGGAATTCCAAAAAATCAGAAATGAGGTTCAATGGAACAGTGATTTTCTAGCTATTTTTCAGCTGTTTTTTTTATTTTTAGGATTTCTTAGCTCCTCAATTTTTCTCAGATTTCAGAATGTGTAAGATGTGTATTTTTTGGATTTTCAGCTCTTCAATTCTTGCCTTGAAAGGCAAGAATGATATGCCTTTATAGGCCAAGCCATAGGGCAACCCTCAGAATCAGTTTTTACCCCCTTACCCCTTTTGAACTTTTATTTTAGCCTAAGTGCCCCTAGATTTCTGACTTTCTACCCAAGTTAAACAACTAAAAGCATGTAATTCTCCTAAAACCCCCCACTAGAAGCTTCTAAATCTGTTACCAAAGATTCTCTCCAATAAAATTCCTAAAACACCCTCCCAATCCCCTGAAATTTACTCCAGAAACCAACATCTATATGGGCCAGCCCAAACCAAACAAATAGAGCTCTAAAGCTGTTGCGGAGCTAAGCAAATCAAAGGCTCAATATCTTACCCTATTTCGAAACTCCCACCATTATGACCCAAAACCTTTACACAAAAACCCAAATGAGCAAACAATAATGAAAAGAGAACCTGATGAACCAACCCAACTAAAACAATATTGAATTAATTTAACACCCATTACAGTATAGCGAAGCTCAGATTAATCATGAAAACTCAAATCAAGCACACAAAGTTCAGAGAAATCTGGATACTAAAATTAACAATGATGATCCTAAATCGATGCTAATCATTATACTAACACGACTCCATCATAAAGACACTTTCAGAACAGTAAGAGAAAAACAGATAAACAAGAGACGAGAAAGGAGGGGACAGTGATGANAACGAAAAACTAAAGGTAAAGGAAAAAGAAAACGAAAGAAGAAGTAACTACGAAAGAAAGAACAAACGACTGGCTTGAACGAACTCCGGCATCTTCGATTCGACTCGAAATTGATATTGACCGCATGTTCTCCTTGAGAAAAACCGAACAATATTGATTTCAAGACTAATCGTTCCTAAGAGCTTGAAGACTTTGAGAGATTCCCTTCTCCATCGGTTTCGGACTGAAAACGGGTCCGATTTGGCAAGGATTTTGGGAAAAATGGTGACAGATTAGGATGCGGGGAGGGGTGATGGTTGCATGGCCGGATTTTGGGTGGTGGTCGAGCTTTGCTGCCGGCCGGAGATGGCGGAGAAGCAGAGGCGGCGTTAGGGTTCTGGCAAAAAGATGAGAGAGTTGGTGAACAGGAGGAGGGGGGGCTCTTGTTCTAAACTGATCTCTAAGCTGAGACATGTAATTAAAGTACGAGGAATCCTCCCCACCGTTGGATGAGTCACGATTAACGGCCCAGATCATTTTAGATTCGTTAACTCGGAACGACGTCGTTCCTGATGGTGAGGAAACCGAACTGTGTTGGGTATAAAGGAGAAATGCATTGGGTTCGGAATTTGAAATAAGATAGGCCCAAATTCTGATCCAATTCCCTTCTTTGATTTCAAAAACACATTATCCTAAAGTTTTTTTTTGTTTTTGTTTTTTTTTCTTTTTTTTTTCAAAATTAAACTAATTCCTAAATTACTAGAAACTCATTAACTAAAATAAAAGCACTAATTAGACCTAAATGATAGTTAACGCAATTAATCACAAACAAATTAAAAGGAAAACTACTTAAAAACTAAAGTGCAAATTACACCATTTTGTGATTTTTCCATTTTATAAAACAATTGACTTTCTAATTAATTCTAAAATGCAAAGTTAAATCCTAAATGCACATGCCAAGTATTTTTGTATTTTTCATTAATGAAGATGCACAGACAAAAATGCAAACAATTAACATGAAATGCCACGAAAATCAACAAAAAATAATGAAAAGAAATTATTTTGTTTGAAATTATGGGAGTAATTCATATAGGGCAAAAATCACGTGCTCACATCTGCCCCTCTTTGCTCGGAAACACGAAGAATTTTCGTGCAAAGATAAGTGAGCGGATACGAGCGATTTTTGCCCATTTGAATACTTCGTGGGAAGCATTTTTGAAAACCGTCTGACCAAACCCTGCTTCAAAGGTTGCCTACATATCCTTGGCTAAAAAGGAATCAGATCAGTGTAGTTCGGGAAGGTTTGGTAGCTGGGACTACCAGGAGCTGTGATTTCACTGTTGTTGTTGCTGCTACTGCTCGCTGTCCTCCTTATTACACCGTGTCAAAATAAAAAGAAGCTAGCCTAAGCTATGAGTTACAAAAAGGTCCTATCTATGTCTCCTAACTTGCTCTTTGTGTTGCCTTGAACTTGTATTCTCCCACTGGAATTCTTGCGTTGTTGCCTTGCATTGTGATTGTAGATGTTTCGCCATTCCTCCGAGTGATGCTTGACCACTGAGATTNGAAACTTCGAAAGTATTCCTTCGTTATTCCAGATGGGCTCCTGATTGCTGATCTTGAAAGTATTCCCTTGTTCTCCAGGTGGGCTCCTGACTGCAACAAAATAGACAAACAAAGAAAATTTTCTACCCAAGTTTGGACTAGGAAGATTTGTGAGTTGTTAGCAAAATTTTAAACCACTTATACTACTGATGCAATGATGCCATATCTCGTGTAGTGGTTCATTAGACTCTTGCTTGAATGCCAAGATCTCATCTCGAAGTGTAGCCATGTGTTCGGGAGAAAAAAACTTAGCTATAAATTTTTCCGCCAACTCATCATCAGTGTGAATTGAATGGTTTGGCAATCCTTCCAACCAATCTAAAGCTTTCCCCTGTGGAGAGAAGGGAAAAAGCCTTAGCCTCAATGCATCCTCGGAAATATTCGTTTGCTTGCTCCCCTAACAACTATCCACAAACCCCTTCAAATGTTTATAAGCATTTTGAGTTGGAGCAACGGTGAAGAAACCATGTTGCTCAAGCAAAGTGAGCATCACATNAGGGACTATTGCAATAGAATATCCTTCGTTGGGTAATACCTAGTGTGGAGATGCTCGTGGTGGAGGTGGGGGTGGAGAGGGCACATTGTCACGAGGAACTCATCCTCTTCGATTGGCTTGAGGTTCAAGAGGTACCTCCTCAACTTGCTCATCCTCGCCGTCCACATCCCGCTAAGGCACATTTCTGAGATCATTGTTCGCCGCCATGGTTGTACCTAAAATTTCTCTCACAAGTTAGTAACACAGAAGGAAAAGAAGATATTCCAAAAACAAAACCAAATATATAGCTAACACCATTTTAACTCCCCGACAATGGTGCAAAAAATTGATCCACGTCCAATCCGCACTCAATAGTGAGTGGAAACGGACGTAGGAAGAATAGTACCCAACTGTCGCGCCCCTTTTTTTCTCGCGTAATCGGGTTTCGACATTTTGATGACTCCTTTGAAAGAGTAGGGAAAAAAGAATTGGTTGAGTCTCCACCTAACGGATTAAGGTGCGTTAGGGAACCTAGAGCAGATAACTCATGTTATACCAGTTTGCGTCACTAGAGATCGGGTAAGAGCTTGAAATTACCTTGTGGGAAGGTGTTAGGAACCCCTCGAGGTCCACAACGGTGGGTCCTGGCTGAACTTAATTTATGAATTAGTCTAATAAAGAATGCTAGAGAACTACTTAATAAGGGATGGGGGGTCCTAAATTTTTTAGCCTAAAGGATCACCCCGTGCAACATAAATAATACTTTGTAACTCCCTCGAGCTGGGGTGTTACTCATATTATTCAGCGGAAAAAAACTATCATCTCCTACTACCCGATTACTATCTTTAAGTTGTTACCTAAAGCGCTCTAGTCAGTTCTAGTGCGTTTCATATGCGTGCCCTACCCGTCCCTTACCTATAGTCCTGGAGGCATTAGGACTAAAATTTGGGATAGTTCTAGACTGAGCCTAGGTTGCTCAAAATGTAAAAGACTAGGCGACAAACAAAACATGTTAGGACTTGCAAATACAAAGCAAATATGGGCTCATGTTAACCTCCGCACATAAACAGCAAATACACGCAATTAATTGACAATCTTTATCGATCTTAAAATCCTATTGGCAGGATATCTATGTGGAAATAGGCAAGTGATGTTATATAGAAGTAGTTTCATTGAGGCGAGTATTAGGACCTATTATTCGCCTACTGATTTTAATGAATATCGTCTGGGCACTTCAAACAGTAATGCATCATGCTTACAGAATCCAGAATTATTATTAAGTCCTATAGGCATATTGTCTAAGTGATTGACAGTGGCGATTGTATTCGGAACCAATTAGTAAAATCCTATAGGCATGATATCTAATGTCGAAATGCTTTCAACCCTATGAGCATGATTTTTAGATGCACACTGATTTTAGCTTCATTGGCATGTTTCACAGCCTTGTATTTCCCTTTAATCCTATGGGCATGCTTTCTAATTACTGAACCGACTTAAATCCTATAGGCACGATCTCTAGGTTTCAAACTGATTTCAATGCTATAGGCATGATATCTATTACTGAATTGGTTTAAATCCTATAGGCATGATATCTATCAAGCAGCACAAGGGCAGAAATTGCACACATTCTCAGAAAACAATTGGATCAAACATTGGGGTTCTATAGGCATGATTGCTAACACATATTGATACGTTCAATAGGCAGGATTTCTAAAACACATTGTAGAACTTAACAGTTTTGACAAATGAGCAGAATTAATAGCATAGATGAATCCCTATAGGCATATTTCTACCCAGTTTAACAAAGTTATTACAGACCAAATAATGAATGAATTACATAACAGTAATAAAATACACTATAGGGAGCCTTCGTTAAGCCCAAATAAACCTTGGAACCAGGCCTTCAAACCAATCAACTTCGAAGCTTATTTCATTGGTAAATCATAGCCAAATATGAGTGTCTCACCCATAACACATGTAGAACCAGGTTTCCAATGTGTCAAAGTTCCCAAGGGCCTCAGGGACCCAGGGCAATGCTCACACCAGAACCACGCACTCAGCAATGTTTTAAAAGAGATTAGGAACCAGTTCCCAGTGCGTCAGAGTTCACAGGAGTCTCACATGGACCCTGAGCAGTGCTCACACTGGGTGGTTGAGGATAGAACCTAAGGGACTAAGAGTGGAAAACTTTAAAAGAGCAACAACATATAAAGAGAGACAGATTTAAACAGTTTTGATTTCAGAAGAAAACAAAGTTTATGACATGGAACTTGTGGACAGAACTGCACACAGAAAACAAGCAAGGTTCATGCTCAAACACACAATTCAAATGAGTTGAAGTTTGGTTAACAGTCTAGTTAAGCTAGGTATTCAATGCTAGTATTTAGGACAACCTTGTTAAATCACAAAAGCAATTAGGCAAAATAGTCAGGTTATCACATGAATTCAGAGGGATACCAGACATGTTAGCAACAATTTGACGGGGCATATGAATTAAGTAACTAATCTGTAAAGTTAGGATAAATTAACTAATTACACGTTGATAATACCCTAAAAATGCAAAGTTCAGAACAGGTTATTCAGGATTAGCAAACAGTGTGCATGGACAAGTTAAACATTAAGCTAGCTTTTAAAAAGGGTTCATATTATTCAAAACAACCAATCTGAATTAACAGTGTTAACTATAGGATTGAAAGAAAAGCATGTGGACCGGCAGAATCATGCTTAGAGAGGGATCTTAGACATGCTGGATTATAAACACAGATCAGGAACACATAAAAATGGTATGACAAAAGGATAGTCACTCACCAGTTAAGCGAGCAAAACCAGAATAATACCACGAAGTTGAGAGTCCAGAATGTTTGGCCTTGGCTTTCAGCCGGCCAAGACCAGTAGTAAGCGAGAGAACAGAGAGAGTATAGAACCAGAAACTTTAAATTTTTTAGTGAGAGTCTATAGAGTTTGAGTCTGTCTAAAGGGGAAAGGGAGAAGGGTTTAAATAGTATTCAATTAGGCGAGCAAATACGGAAAGAAATCAAACACACATAAGTAAGGAAAGAAATTAATCACAGAATTAATTGAAGTCTAGTTTTAGGAGAAATAATACAGAGTTCAGTAAATTATCAAGGAATAATAGCGTGTAATTAGGCGAGTAACACTTAGAATAAGGAAAATATAATATGGAATCAATTAACAATCAGTTTCAAGGAAAAATAAGGTAAAAGAATAAAGAAAACACGGTAGACTGAACAGAAATAAGGGAAATATTAGTCCCATATGAGAAAGGAAAGAGTATCGAAAAATCAGTAAAAGTTTCGAACCCTAGTTTTAGGTAAACCTTCACAAAATCGGCAGAAAAATAAGGCAATGAATCACATAGTGCATACAATGAATGTAGACAGAAGATTAATCAAAAAAAAAAAAATAGAATCGAACTAGATTTGGTTCAATCAAAGATCTGAAACCCTAATTTGGGTAAGTAATGGAATTAACGGAAATAGGCAGATTCATGCTTAATGGAGTGAATATAGACGAGATAATGCTAAAAATCAAAGTTTGAACCAGTTTAGGTTCGAATCAAAGAGAATCTGAAACCCTAACCTTTAGGGCTGCGTAAGAATCCACAAGAGATACGTAAAACAACCGTACTCACAAAGAACACGGGATGAACACAGATAGAATATACAACAGGTTAAGGATATTGAACCAGATTTGGTTCAAATCAATTAAGATCTTCTTGCCATTTTAGGCTAGCCATTAGGAAATACCAAAATCGGGTAGCCAGTAAGGAGAAGGGGCCAAATAAGGTAAGGAATCATGGATTGATTCCATTTTTGGGTTTAGAATCAGGGAGGTTTGCCTGACGGCGTTAGGGTTTTTAGAGGAAGAATATGAAGGAGAGAGAGTGTATAGAGACGGCGGGTTGGGGTAAAAATGATTAGGGTTTGGGCGGATGGGTATAATTAAAAAGGGGTGAGGTGATATGAGCCGTTGATCTTCATAGATCAACGATTGTGATTTAAAAAGGGAATTGGGTCGGGGTTTTAAACGGGTGTGGGTCTGGGTATTGGGTGTTTGATGTGGGCTGGTGTATTGGGCTGGGGTAATTGGGTAGTGTAGGTTATTGGGCTAGGTCCGAAATTGGGGTTTTAGGGGGCTACATTTTAAATACCAAATTTAACAAATAAATAATTTATAAAAAAATAATTAATAAAATAACAAAAATATCACTTGTGCACTGAAAACTGATTTGAAATAAGTTACTTAACATTATAAAAATATAAAAAGTCATTTTTTGTGTAAATAATGTAATTATGCATATATATGGGCTATTATGTCAAAAATATGCAATTTTAGCCTAAGGATGCAAAATAAGTATATATAAAAAAATATTTAAAGCTTAATATGGATATAAAATAATAAAAAATGAAATAATAAATCATTATTAAATTATTTGTGATGCAATTAATAATTATTTATATAAAAATGCAGGAATAAATTGATTAAAGGCCTTTAAAAATTATAGAAAATTGTGGAAAAATACTTGGTGATGCTCATGCACTATTTTGAAGGTATATATGTGTATTTGAGAGATATGAGGGGAAAATTGGGTATCAACAGCTGCCCCTCTTTATCCGGAAAGGATGAAAGAGTTGTCGGGTAAAGAAATGATGACTGATTTTGACCGAATGGGGTGTTTTGAAAAATATAGGCCGCACCTTGGTCTCTGAGCTGCCTATATATCCCTGGTTATACAGGATTCAGGTCGTGTATAGTTCTTGACCCAACGGTGAATGAAGTCGATGGAATTGTTATAGGAATAGTCGTATGTTTCGTAAAGGGTTCCTTTGGGAAGGATAGTATCGTATGGATTTATGCGGAGTTATGAATGTGGACCTAAAATGTAACGGATGTATCACAAGATAGATATTCGAACGGTCATGGAATAAAGGTGAGTAATTGATGGGAGTCGGTTATGTTTGAAATAATGGACCGGGTATGAATGGTATGAGCGGAAACCGGAGCGAAGGTTGATCCTGTTTGAAGAACGGTTAACTTCTGAGTTACCTGCAAAACTTAAAACACAATGCGTGCAAATATATATGGATTATTGCGAGAATTTAAACATGATGCAAATTCCCTTTGGACCGTGAAGGTTGTCTTTCGACAGTGAGGATAACGTCCTTAGACCATGACGTCCCGGGCCATGAATCATGAGATAAAGGATTCGCAGGCCATGAAATGGTGTTCTCCGTCCATGAGAATGGTGCCTCCGGACCATGACGCCTTTGAATAATGATGTGTGACATTGAGAGATCCTCAGGCTGACATGGTGTCTTCAAGCTATGATGATGATGCCTTCGGACTATGATGCCTTCGGACAGAGACATGGTGATGCTTATGAGTAAAACAAGACAGAGCTTAGTCTTGTATAGGATCGGGATAGAGCTTAGCCTCGGAAAATGTAAAATAGTGCTAGGTTTTAGGGAGGGTAACGCTCAGTCATTAGACAAGGAATGGCAAAGCTTAGCCTTATGCAGATGGGGAGGCAATGCTTAGCCTCATGCGAGAAAGGGGAGACAGTGCTTAGTCTCACGCAGTGGAAGGCAGTGCTTAGCCTTATGCAAATAAGGAGGCAGGGCTTAGCCCCATGCAAGATCTGAGACAGGGCTTAGTCTCATGCAAAGAGAAGGCAATGCTTAGCCTTATGCAAATAGAGAGGCAGGGCTTAGCCTCATGCAAATAGAGGAGACAATGCTTATTCTCATGCAATGGGAAGGCAGAGCTTAGTCTAATAGAAATTAGGAGGCAGGGCTTAGCCTCATGCAAGAATTGAGACAGGGGTTAGTCTCATGCAAATAGAAGGCAATGCTTAGCCTTATGCGAATAGGGAGGCAGAGCTTAGCCTCATGCAAGATTTGAGACAGGGCTTAGTCTCATACAATGGAAGGCAATGCTTAGCCTTATGCGAACAGGGAGGCAGGGCTTAGCCTCATGCAAGATTTGAGACTGGGCTTAGTCTCATGCAAAGAGAAGTCAATGCTTAGCCTTATGAAAATAGGGAGGCAGGGCATAGCCTCATGCAAGATTTGAGACTGGGCTTAGTCTCATGCAAAGAGAAGGCAATGCTTAGCGTTATGCAAATAGAGAGGCAGGGCTTAGCCTCATGCAAATAGAGGAGACAATGCTTAGTCTCATGCAATAGGAAGGCAGAGCTTAGTCTAATGGAAATTAGGAGGCAGGGCTTAGCCTCATGCAAGATTTGAGACCGGGCTTAGTCTCATGCAAAGAGAAGGCAATGCTTAGCCTTATACAAATAGGGAGGTAGGGCTTAGCCTCATGCAAGATTTGAGACAGGGCTTAGTCTCATGCAAAGAGAAGGCAATGCTTAGCCTTATGCAAATAGGGAGGCAGGGCTTAGCCTCGT
>NC_031993.1:52706999-52707726 GCF_001879085.1 Nicotiana attenuata
GACCTGCTGACAGTTGAGACACCGAGCTACATGACTCACTATATCTTTCTTCATTCTCCTCCACCAGTAGTGCTGCCTCAAATCCTGATACATCTTCGCGGCACCCGGATGAATGGAATACCGCGAGCTGTGGGCCTCCTCTAATATTAACTCCCGAAGCCCATCCACATTGGGCACGCAAATCCGGCCCTGCATCCTCATCACGCCATCATCATCAATAGTCACATCTCTGGCGTCATCGTGCTGAACCCTGTCCTTAAGGACAAGCAAATGTGGATCATCATATTGATGCTCTCTGATGCGGTCATACAAGGAAGACCGAGAAACTACACAAGACAACACCCGACTAGGCTCCGAAATATCTAACCTCACCATCCGATTGGCCAAAGCCTGAACATCGACTGCGAAGGGCCTCTCCCCAACTGGAATGTACGCCAAGCTACCCATACTGACCACCTTCCGGCTTAACGCATCGGCCACTACGTTGGCCTTCCCCGGATGATACAAAATGGTAATATCATAGTCCTTGAGTAACTTAAGCACCTCCGCTGCCTCAAATTAAGATCCTTCTGTTTGAACAAATGCTGAAGGCTGCGATGATCAGTATATACCTCACAAGATATGCCATATAAGTAGTGCCTCCAAATCTTCAACGCATGAACTATAGCAGCCAACTCCAAATCATGTACGGGTAGTCTGCTCATGAGGCTTCAACTGACGAGAGCAA
>NC_031993.1:52709662-52771985 GCF_001879085.1 Nicotiana attenuata
TCTCAATCTCTCGAGCCATGTCAACTACCTCCTCAAACGAGGCACCCATAACCCTCTCTCTGGTCATCAAATGCGGAGTGAATAGTCGAGGCCATCCACGAACCTCCTAATCCTTTCCCGATCTGTCGGGATCATCCAAGTGGCATGCCAAGCTAGGTGCGTGAATCTCAACTCGTACTGGGTCACAGACATGTCCCCCTGAACCAACCACTCGAACTGACGACGTAGCTCCTCCTTGTGAGACTGCGGTACGTACTTCTCCAGAAAGAGAGTGGAGAACTGCTACCATGTAAGGGGCGCTGCACCAACCGGCCTACGCCTCTCGAAGTCCTCCCACCAGGTGAATGCAGACCCTGAGAACTGGAAAGTAGTAAAAGCCACACCACTCGACTCTAAGATCCCTGCAGTGCGAAGCATACGCTGACACTTATCCAGAAAACCCTGGGCATCCTCGCCCTCAGCACCGCTGAACCTCGAAGGCTGAAGCCTGCCGAATCTCTCAAGACGACGCTGCTCATCGTCCGGCATAGCTGGAACCTCATAGGCTGGAGCTGGTGCAACTGGTGCAACTGGAGCAACTGGAGCAACTGGAGGAGCTATGGCTGCTTCCGGTGTCTGAAATCCCTGGGCAACCTGCTCAGGTGTGTGAGCAACAGGGGTCCGATGTCCTCCCCCGGCCTGGGAAGTAGTTGCTGCAGTAGAAGCTGAGACTGCCTGAGCCAGGCCAGTGCAAACTGATAGTATCTATGCCAAGGTCTCCTGGAGACCAGGAATAGAAATAGGCACTGTTGGTGCCTGCACAGGTGCTGCTGGGACATCGACAGCTGGAGTCTGGTCCTGAACTGTGGCAGCTGGTGGGTCAGCAGGTGCTGTCTCTGCTGCCCTACCTCGACCACGACCGCGTCCACGGCCTCTAGTGGGTGGTACAGGTGGTCGACCATCGCGTCCAGTAGCACGAGTTCTCGCCATCTGCGAGAGAATAGAATACAGAGATTTAGTTCTCGAATCACAAAGCCGCACGACAAGAATTTCAAGAATATGGAGTTTTCCTAAAGGTCTGCAGCCTCTCGAGGAGAAGTACAGGCGTCCCCGTACCGTTCCGCGAGACTCTACTAAACCGGCTCATGAATCGCGAGGCCTAGTAACCTAGGCTCTGATACCAACTTGTCACGACCCCAATTCCGGTCGTGATGGCGCCCAACACTAATGCTAGGCAAGCCCGACTTAAATACTCTCAACCCAAATACGCAATCTGTTAACAAATAATACGATTAAAATAGCAAATATCAAAGTTCCAATCCGAATCTAAATAAAATAGTACGGAATATAATAACGAATATCCAAACATTCCCCAATAGATCTGGAGTCACGAGTCTAGAGCCTCTAGATGTAAAAGAGTAATATATCCATAGTAATAAAGAAGTCTAGGATATGGAAAGACAACTGAAATAAAGGGGAGGAGTCGGGTCCTGCGGACGTCAGGCAGCTACCTCAACAACTCCTGAAAATAAACTCCACGAAAACGGCAAACAGCTCCACTAAGTCTCCGGAGCACCTGAATCTGCACACATGGTGCAGGGAGTAAAGTGAGTACTTCCAACTCAGTGAGTAATAAACATATATAATGGCTGAAAGTAAGAAATCCCGAAATATTACAATATAAAGCTATAATCAGCGATTCAGCACATAAAACGGTGGAACAACAACAATACCAGGACAAATAAGACAAATAGGTATAAATGCATGAATGCAATGCAATGCACATGACCGCTGCGGCGCGCAGCCCGATCCATTTGGGTACCCGCGCTCACTGTGGGGGTTCAGACTCCGGAGGGGCTCCTACAGCCCAAGCGCAATATCATCGTAACATTCGCTGCGGTGTGCAGCCCGATCCACACTCAGTCCAGATATATAAATGCATGCAAGCCACTCGGGCACAGTCAAATTATTCATTTTAGTTTCACTTATTAGGAATTATAGAACTAAGTGTTTAAACATTTATTTATGTACTAATCATTTCGAGGCAGTGTCTAACTCAGAACTGATATCATGAAATATGCTAAGCATCATGGAAACAGTGATAAGGATCCCTGAAGGATGCACATGATAGGCACAAAGCCCCAAACAATTCATAAAATCCAAGTAGGATGATTACCAAACAATTTCTGGTCAAGAACACAGTACGAACATCAATCGGAACGGACTAGGTCACAATCCCCAGTCACAATCGACCCCGCACTCGTCATAGAGTACGTGTCTCGCCTCAATATAGTGTCACAATGTGATATACCGGGGTTTCAAACCCTCAGGTCATCATCTACATCTATTACTCCAAGTCTAGCTCGCTATGCCTTTGCCTTTCGAATCAACCTCTTCGCACGCTGAATCTGATTAAAACCACAATGAATACATTACAATAGGCTAAAGAAACATAACCCAATCGAAAAGACTCGAAAAATACCACAATTCACGAAGTTGGCAAAACCCGAGCCCCGGGCCCACTTCTCGAAAAATTACGAAAGTTACATTACCGAATTCTTCGTCTCTCCACGAGTCCGTACATATAAAATTTAGCAAAATCGGAGTTCAAATGCCCCTTCAAATCCCAAATTTTCATTTCAAAACCCAAGCCCTAGTTCTTCAAATTTATACCCAATTTTTCAAGAATTAAAGGTTGATTCTTCAATAAAATAGCGTTTCTAGGTCACGAGACTTACCTCCAATCAATTACCGTCAAAACTCTCTTCCATTTCCACCAAAAAGCTCTTGAGGTGGTTCAAAAATGGAGGAAACAATGAATGAGTCGCGGATGAAATATCATAATTAAACCCTTCTGTCGCCCAGCTTTTCTTCTACGCGAACGCGGTCAACACCCCGCGTTCGTGAAGGCAAATTTTTCCGTTGACCAAATGATACCCTACGCGAACGCGTCGACCCTCACACGAACGCGATGGTCCAGCTTAACCTCCTACGCGAACGCGATACTCCAAACGCGAACGCGATGCACAGGACGTCCTCTTACGCGAACGCGACTCCCTCATCGCAAACGCGATAAACAAACTAGGCAGGGTCCCCAGGCCCTTCTATGCGAACGCGGGGCCACGATCGCGAACGCGATGCCCCGAAATCACAACTACGTGAACGCGATGGGCACCCCCGCGAACGCGAAGGCCAAAAGTGGCCTGCAACAGCTGTGCATTTTCTGCAACACTCAAAGTCCAAAAATCCTTCCGTTGATCACCCGGAATCACCCCGAGGCCCCTGGGACCTCAACCAAAAACACCAACCTACCCCAAAATATCATACGAACTTGTTCCAATCATCAAAACACATCAAACAACACTAAAATCATCATTTCACATCGGATTCAAGCCTAAGTTTCTTAAAAACTTCCGAATTACGCATTCGATCACAAACCCAACCAAACGACGTCCGAATGACCTGAAATTTTGCACACATATCCAAAATCACCTAACGGAGCTACTGCAACTCTTGGAATTCCATTCCGACCCTCGGATCAAAATCCCACCTATCCACCGGAATTCGCCAAAATGCCAACTTGCCAATTCAAGCCTAATTCTACTCCGGACCTCCAAAATCACTTCCGATCATACTCCTAAGTCACAAATCACCTCCCGAAGCTAACCGAATCGCCAGAATTCACATCCGATCCTTCTAACTAATAAGTCAACGTTCGGTTGACTTTTCCAAACCAAACCTTCCTTAAAGAGACTAAGTGTCTCATTTCCTATCCAAACCAATTCAATTAAACTCTAACTCACCCGTTGCTGATAATAAAACATGAAAGAGCAATAAATTGGGAAAACGGGGCTGTAATACATGAGACGACGGGTTGGGTCGTCACATTTTCCAACAGGGTCCCCACTCCCTAGTTGATGCCGGCATAACCCGATGATTTTCCAACAGGGTCTCCACCCCCTAGTTGATGCCAGCATAACCTGATGCCAACATAGGGTCACCATCTCCCTAGTTGATGATTTTCCAACAATAGGGTCCCCAATCCCTAGTTGATTGTATTTATATATAGGGTCCCCACTTCTTAATCTCTTTTTCCCAAGGATACACAATCCTGATTTTATTGCTTTCAATCCTGAAGTAGATTAGAATTTTGTTACAATGACTCACGAAATTTTTCTAGTAAAAACTGGGGCAGAAAAATTTGTTCGTTTGTTTGTTTTAGTATCTGAGCAGGTTATACGTCGAGACACAGGTTTCGAGACGACCAAATAAGAAGTCTCAATCCAGAATAAAAGAAAAGAAGAAAAAATAAAAGAAGTGAATTCAAAGTGTATAAGCGGAGAAAAGATGTGAACTGCTCAAGATATGATTGAAGCCACAAGCTTTGCATGTCCCGCCTTGATCCGAAAAGCTGAAGAAGAATGAACCAGCGTTTGCAGCTAACAAGCATCAAGATTCAGATCAGAGTCTGCAGGAAGAACCAGCCAAGACTCAAGATCAAGCTTCAAAAGGTTTATAGATAGGAATCTTGTAACTCGTAGCTGATAGGTTTAGTGAGTTTAGTTTTTCATTTTTGATCTTGGTTTAATAAGGAGCTCAGCAAGCAGAAACAGTAGTAACAGCAATGAAATCACAACTATTCGGTAGTCCCAGCTACCAAAACTCTCAGAACTACACCGACCTGATTCCTTTACAGCCGAGGATATGTAGGCAATGTCTGAAGCAAGGTTCGGTCCAACTTTTTCAAATGCTTCCCAAGGAGTATCCAAACGGGCAAAAATAGCTCATAATTGCTCATTTTATCTTTGCCCGAAAACTCTTCTGTTTCCGAGCAAAGAGGGGCAGTTGTGAGCATGTGATTTTTGCCCTACTAGAAATACTCCTACAAAAAATTAAAAGTAGGTTTTTCTAAATTGTTTTTAGTTTCATAGGATTTTTGTAGGATTTTATTAATTATTTGCATTTTGTGCACATTTAATATCGTTAAAATCATGAAAATACCACAAAAGTGTCAAAAAATTTCATGCATTGCATATTAGACTTTGTGTTCGTATTTTAGGATTAAATTGTTAGTTAATTGCTTTATTAAATGAAAATCACAAAAATATTGTTCATTTTACATTTTTTAGCTCTTAGTATTAGATTAGTAATTTTTTCTTCATTAATTTAGGATTAATTAATTTTGTAAATATTATAAATAGATAATTAGTCTGGTTTTACAGATTAGGTTAATTTAGAATTAAATTTAGGACTTTGATTAATTTAGTTAAGTGTTTAAAATTAAAGAAAAGAAAGGAAAAAAAATAAAGAAAAGAAAAATGAAGGAAGAAGGCTTCGTTTGTGGCTGAATTTGGGCCCAAAATCATTTCCTATTTTTGGCCAAAAGAACCAGCGTCCGCCCAGTCCAGCCCCAAATCCGGTCCAAGACCAAATCAAACCCCATTAATCCAAATGACACCGTTTCCCTCTCCTTTAATCCCAGTCGTTGGATCATTTTGATCCAACGGCTCGCAACTCACCTAACCTTCACTATTTAATTGTCCGAACCACCCCCCCCCCCAACACCCTAAATCCGCCTTCATTCTCTCATCTCTCATCTCAGAGACTCAAACCCTAGCTGCCCTGGAATCCCCACCGGCTCCGCCGTATTCCGCCGCCCGGAAATCGCCCCATGGCGACGGACCACCGCCAAACCACCCCAAATTCATACCACATAACCCCCAGCCTCTCCTCTTCACTAATCCACCCATAGTTTCTGCAAATTCCTCACCAGATCGCTCAAATCCACGGATCTAAAAAGTGCAGAAACCCTAGTCCAACCTTTTCCGATTTTTCTATTTTCATTCAAGCTTTCAAGACTCGACTTGGATCAAAACCTACGCTAGTTGATCGTTCTCAACGAGAACGATTGATTAGCGTTATATGGGTCCATTTTGAAGTTTTTCGACTTAGCCAGAAGTCGTTCGAGCCTGTTAGGTATATTTCTTTTCTTTTTTCCCTTTTTGCCTTTCTCCTATTCTTTCTTTTTTCCTTTACTGATTTTTTCATGTGTTTGGCCTTAGGTTTAGTTGAAATCGCATGTGGATTAATTAGTTCTTTGTCTGAAACTAAACGATTAGGCTGATTGTTTAATACTCTAAAGCATGCTAAACTTTATGGTTAAAGAAAATTAGTTTAATTATTTATAAATTAGTTTAATTGCATATTCTGTTTAACTCAATCAAGTTTAAGATTAATTAGGGTTAACTATTAGGTTTTTATTGCATAATTGATCTTGTTTTTTGTTTGTTGCTGTTTTTCTGTTATGTTTGTTGTTTTGGAAATTTAATTCTGTTTGGGGTTTGTAGGGTTAATTAGATAAACACCCTGATTCATTTATCTGCTTAGGTCTTAAATCAGAATTGTTTTAGCTAGGCTGCCTTGATTTAGTTGATTGATTTTAGGTTTAAGTGTTTAAAGAATGGAAAACAAAGTTTTTAGGGGTATAATTGGAAAAAATTCAGGGAGTTCAAGGCTAGAATTGCATGTGGTTCTAGGAGGTTCTAGAAAGGGTTCTGAAATCAGAATTTAGGTCAAATTGGGTTGAAGTTGCAATAAGCAGAACTTAAAAGGGTAAATTGGGAATTTAAAATGAGGAAAATATCAGAAAGTTCTAGTATTGGACAGCTGTCCTCATTTTTAGTATGAAAATGTTGAATTTGGGTTAAAAAAAGAAGGACAGACAGCTGTTAAAAGATGATGTACTATCTGACATTTCAGAAATTTAGGGTAGAATATTCCTTTTTTATGCTATCTTTGTGCACTCTATAAAAGGAATATACCTTCACTCACTCACACACATTTTTTTAGCCTATTCACCTAAAAATCTCTGAATACACAGAAGAGAGAAAGAAAAAGCTCCCTGCATATTCTTACTCTCAAAATCAGCTTTTGCTAAAGTTTTCCCTACTGGTTCACCTTAATGCCTTTTATTCTGGTTCTGGGAGCTCAAGTCAGTTGTTGGTTCTTTGGTTTTTTGGCTGATTTCCTGCTGTATTTCTTGTTTTCTGCTATTGTCTCCTCTCTAGCTTCAGCCAGAATTTCATTTTTTTTTTGTTTCACTTTGGTGCTGTTATAGGTATGTAGTTTCTTCATCTAAGATCATTCATGATTTATAAATGAGATATGGTGCTTGATTAGAATTATGTCTGCTGCTCCTGCCTATAGTTTTTTACTTGTTTCAAGTTTCTCTTGGGTTGTTCAATGAATGGTGCTTCTCTGAATTTCTAGACCCTTTTGCTTTGTAAAAAAATGATTTTTTTTCTTTTGCCATGCTTTGTGTTTGATCTTGCCTTATGAGTTATATTGATTTCATCTTTTTGTTAATACTATCTACTGCTTTATTATCCTGTTGTCATATGGTGCTAAATAAATCTTTTTTGTAATGAGACTTTTCTTTCTGATTGTATGTGAAAAGGGAAAGCTCTGAAATTCTTTGGTTTGGAACAAAATGTTGATTTGCAAAACAGCTCTATAGCTGCCTTTGTAATTCAAGGCCCCTTTGAAAGTTTATAACAAGTGAAAGAACCCAGAATCATGTGGGGTATTATGTTGATATAACAGAATTTTCTTTAAGCATATAGTCATATCTAAGATGTGTTGTAACTTAAATCTAGGGACTGTTTATTAATGAATTGATTTTGTATAAAAATTAGTATGGAGTGTATTGTAATAATGTTTAAATTCGTTTGTTGTAATTAATAGTTATGGGTTAGAGTATCTTCGTAAATTTTTATGTTCAGTGATCCATTGTTAAGTTGGAAATATAGCATGTTCTCTCAGATTATTTGAATGGAGATCATATGAGATGGGCTAGATTTGTAACTTGGCCCAATAGGGGAAATTACCTGAACAAGTTTGGACCCAGGTTGCTGGGCCTTGGTACTAAGCCCAATAACTTGGCCCCAATTATGAACTTATTTTTCTGAAATTAATGTAATTCTAATTTTGTTTTAGGGTGTTAGAAATCCTGTTAGTATAGTTAATTTAAACTTGAATGCAATAATTTTTCCATGAGATTCTTACTCTTGTGCGAACCAAATTTGGACTTGGACAATGTATGATTGGCGATCTTTCATTGCTGAAAACACAACCGCGACAGGCCCCAATTTAGAGTTGTGACTGGCCAGATTTACAAATAGTAAGTTGGGCCCATTTCTCATATTTTTAAGTCCATAACAATTAATGCTAGATTACTCCAAGTAACTAAAATTCCCTACATGTTGCCATGGATTTTTATAATAATCTCACAATAGTTTAGGAAATAATTTGAACATCGTAGTTTTGCTTTAGGTGCGATTAATAAATCATCGTGACTATGGGTACGGTTCCCGTGACATAGTTATGATACATAATCCCCAAATTCGAGTGTGCATTTCATGTGACCCGATCATAACAACTTCGAATAATAATAAAATAAACATGTCGCAAATCGCAGGTGCATTTCATGTAGCGTGGTTTGCGGTGTGTTCCAAAACGGCAAGTGTACGACAATCGTAACTTGTTCAAGAGATAATTCCATAAATCCTAAAAGCGACTAAAATAACTAAAAGCGGTTTTAAAAGGCACAGTAGGTTTAAAACGTGTAATAAATCAGATAATTAGGCCAATTAATAATAGTTGAGCGACCGTGCTAAAACCACGAAACCCAGGAATGCCTAACACCTTCTCTCGGGTTAACAGAATTTCTTACCCGGTCTTCTGTGTTCGCAGACCAAAAATAGAGTCAATTTTCTCTGTTTGGGATTTAAAATAAACCGGTGACTTGGGACACCATAACAAATATTCCAAGTGGCGACTCTGAAATAAATAAAATACTCTCATTTCGAATAATGTCACTTAAATTGAAAAAACTCCCTATCCCTTCAGGAAAAAGGAGGTGTGACAGTGGGGATGGTTGATTGTGGTGGATGCCAATTGTGGTGGCAGGAGGTTGAGGTATTTGATGGTAGCTTTGTGATGAAGGTGGCTGGTGGTGGTGGTGCTGGTTGACGGTTGTGGTGAGGTAGGTAAAAAGTAGTTCTAAAACATATGACATAGTTTTGGTTATTTAAGTTTGTCAAGGTAAGTATTTCTAATTTCTATCAAACATTTAACAGATATTGGTGGTTATATTTAACGGAAACTGTAAAAATAAAAGCATTTAACCAGCAATATTATATTAGGAAGTTCTATCAAATTCTAGAAACTGCAACACCAAAATTTAAATCTAGAAATTGACCAAAATATAGTAGAAATTGCACTTAAAATATATAGAAATAAGGACCCACTCAAATTTAAAAAAATGAAGAAAAAAAAAGAAGAAAAGAAAGACAAGATGGAAACAAGTTGCAACGAGCGCAGAATAAATTGGCAATTTGCAAAGTTGCAAATTGCAAAACCAATGCATTTGATTGGTTGAAGAGGATGGCTCTCTTCCTATAAATAGAAGCATTTGCTTCTCGGATTAAACACACCAAATCGAGAGAAGCAATAGAGAGGTAGAGAGAGTAATCCACAGATTGTAGTATGTGAGATAAATAGTGAGTGGGAGTAATATCATAGTGAGGTGTTAAAAATAAAGAGTATTATTATTTTTTAAGTTGTAGTCTCTTGACACTACCAAATTATAATATTATAGTGGTATTATATTTTTCGCTCGGGTATTGTATTTTATCACTTTAAAAGACTTGGTGTTGTTGTTACTCTCTTGCGGTATTGTTATTTATTATGGATATTATTTCTGGGCGGAATATTATTTTTCCCAACAACGTGGTACCAAAGCCATGGCAAGTAATAGTCCGCTGTCTTTTCCTTACCCTATCTCACAAAAGATAATTTTGAGAAATGGTATCTACGTATGAAAGCCATTCTAGCTCTCATGATGTGCGAAAAATCTTAGACCGCGGATATGCAAAACCAGATAATAAGGAAGTCTACCTCAAAATGAAAAAGATGTCTTTGCAAAGCCAAGGAAGAAAGATCAACAAGCCCTCACGCTCATCCACCAATATCTGGATAATGCCATGTTAGAGAAGGTGGTTGATGCTACCACCTCGAAGGAAGCTTGGGAGATTTTACGAAATTCTCTTCAAGGAGTTGACAAGGTGAGGAAGGTAAAACTTCAAACTCTAAGGGCTAATTTTGTTTAAAAATGAAATAATCTGAATGTATTTTGGATTATTGTTCAAAAGTGAAGGCTACTGTAAATCAATTAAGACGATAGGGGGAAGACATAGAAGATGTCCGTGTGGTATCCTTCGTACATTAACACCAAAATTTAATTTCGTGGTATGTGCTATTGAGGAATCTAGAGATTTAAACTCTATGATGGCGGAGCAATTAGAGGGTTCTTTACAGGCATATGAAGAAAAGATCAAAAGGAGACAAGAAGTGCCACTGGAGCCACTTCTTAAAACTCAGGCATCCTTTAAGGATTATGGAGATGAAAAAATCTATTAAGGGAATGGACGAGGACGAGGACGATGCCATGATAGTCATGAAAGAGGAAGAAGTAATGGTAACAACTTCAATAATGAAGTTAAAATCTACCAAACATTTAAAAATCGTGACTGTGGACAAAGAGGGGGAAGAGGATGTGGCTACTACTAAGAAAATAATGGACAAAGTTATGATAAATCAACAATTAAGTGTTATAATTGTCATAAATTTAGCTATTACTCTTGGAAACGTCGTAGTAATGTTGAAGGAAAGCTAACCTTGTTGACGATAAAAAAGAAGAAGATGAGTCAACATTATTACTAGCACTCAAGGAAGAAGACAAGGATGATTGTAGCTCGTGGTATTTGGACAATGGAGCAAGAAATTATATGTGTGGATGTAAAGAGAAGATTGTGGAGATCAATGAAACGGTGAGAGGTAATGTGTTCTTTGGCAATACCTCAAAGATTCAAATCGAAGGGATAGGTACGATTCTGATCTCCTGTAAAAATGATTCAAGATGTTTATTATGTGCCAAAATTAAAAAATAACATTCTAAGTTTGGGGAAACTTCTTGATAAGGGATATGATATCCACATGAAAAATATATATCTTTGGCTTAGAGATTCAAGTGGAATTTAATTGCTAAAGTGCATATGGCAAAGAATAAGATTATTTTCTCTGAATCTTAAGACAATTGATGCAAAGTGGTTGAAGGCGAATGTGCAAGATGAATAAGGGTGTGGGCACATGCGATTTTGGAAACTTGAATTTTGAAACCCTCAAATCAATGGGAGAAAAGAACATGGTGCATAGGATACCATCAATCAACCACCCCAATCAATTGTGTGAAGGTTGTCTTCTTGGAAAACATGCAGGGAGAAGTTTTCCAAAGGAGGCCATGTGAAGATCAACCAAGCCACTCTAGCTTGTTCACAATGATGTGTGTGGATCAATCAATCCACCTTCCTTTGGTAAAAGTAAATACTTTCTGCTATTCATTGATGACTTTAGTAGAAAAACTTGAGTTTATTTCTTGAACCAAAAATGTGAAGCTATTGCTGCTTTTCAAAATTTTAAAGTACTTGGGAAAAAGAAAGTGGCTATGAAATAAAAGTTTTAAGGTTCGATAGAGGAGGTGAATTCACTTCAAAAGAATTTAATGACTTTTGTCAGTTTTATGGAACTCGTCACCCTCTAATAGTACCTTATTCAACCCAACAAAATGGATTTGCAGAGAGAAAGAATAGAACGATTCTTAATATGGCTAGATGTATGTTGAAAGCTAAAAGTATGCCCAAGGAATTTTGGACCGAAGCTGTTTCTTGTGCAGTTTATTTGAACAACAGGTCTCCAACAAGAAATGTTAGAGATCAAAATCCTCAAGAAGCATGGAGTGGAAGAAACCCAAGTGTCAAGCACATGAGAATCTTTGGGAGCATAGTCTATGCTCATGTGCCACAACAAGGGAGAGTGAAACTTGACGATTGAAGTGTCAAGTATGTATTTGTTGGCTATGATACAAGTTATACAACCCAAGCAGCGGCAAGGTGGTGGTGAGTCGTGATGTTGATTTTGATAAAAAAATTGGTATGGAATTGGGAAGCTCAGGAAGAAACTTCATATGATTTTCTTCCTTACTTTGGTGATGAAGAATAACCAAAGACCCTAGAACTTGTGCAAGATGCAACTCCACCTCCTTCACCAACTAATATTGTATCTACTTCCTCTCAACATAGTTCAAATGAACACCCGTAAATGACGAGGAGTATTCAAAAGCTCTATGATAACACAGAAGAAGTTACTAATTTTGATTTTCTATATTGTCTCTTTGCTGATAGTGAACTAATGAACTTTGATGAAGCTATTACAGACAAAAGATGGAGAAAAGGCATATAGGAGGAGATCGATTCGGTAGAGAAGAACAACACTTGGGCGTTAACAACTCTTCTCAAGGGTCATCGAGCAATTGGAGTGAAATGGATATACAAAATATAGAAGAATGCTGATGGAGATGTGGAGAAATACAGCGCATGACTTGTGTATAAAGGCTACAAGCAAAGGCAATGTGCTTCCAATAAGGAAGTGGAGCTCAAATATGTGAAGTCTCGTGATCAAGCTGCGGATATCTTTACAAAGCCTCTCAAGTTTGAAGATTTTCAGAGCTTGAGACCAAGACTCGGAATGAAGATGAAAAATTAAAATTAAGGGGGAGATTTGTAGGACCCACTTAAATAGAAAGAAAATGAAAAAAAAAAAAGAGAAAGACAAGATGGAAACAAGTTGCAGAAATTGGCAATTTTGCAAAGTTGCAAATTGCAAAACCAATGCATTTGATTGGTTGAAGAGGATGGCTCTCTTCCTATTAATAGAAGCACTTGCTTCTCAGATCAAACACACCAAATCGAGAGAAGCAACAGAGTATTAGAGAGAGTAATCCACAGATTGTAGTATGTGAGATAAATAGTGAGTGGAAGTAATATCATAGTGAGGTGTCTAAAATAAAGAGTATTATTATTTTTTAAGTTGTAGTCTCTTGACACTACCAAATTATAATATTATACTGGTATTATATTGTTCCGCTCGGGTATTGTATTTTATCCCATTAAAAGATTTGGTGTCGTTGTTACTCTCTAGCGGTATTTTTATTTATTATAGATATTATTTCTGGGCGGAATATTATTTTTCCCAGCAAACTGCACCTTCAAAGGTGAGTTCTTGTTAAATTATTTTTATTTTAAAAGTTCACATTAAATCTAACAACTATTTTGTTAAATATTTGAGGGGGACTAAAAGTGCTCACTTTTACCAAATCTGAAGGACCTAAAATGCTTAAATGTAAATTTAAAGGACTATTTAACACCTACTCTCATACATAAGAGTCCATTTTAATCATTTTCTCTAATTATAGATTACAACTTATACTTTTATTTCTTCAGTTAGGCCTCGTTTACACTGTGTTCTGCAATTATCATACAAATAACATGTTGGGCTTGGCATGTCACATTTTATCACTTACAAATAGTTTGCAGAAAAAATTCAAGCTATTTGAGCCATATTCATGGGTTACCCGTGTTTTTGTCCTATCAAAAAATCACACACTGTTGGATTTGATGGTCAAAGAAGTATGAATGTGTTATATCATGTTCTTTTACGCAAACATTTTGGTCATAAGTATTTTTAAACAGAAAATAAAATAAAGGAGTAGTTACATAAACGTTGTGATGTCATTGTTTCAATATTCAATGCATCAAAACAAATTTATAGGTTTTCTTTCTTCTTTCGTTACATATAAACTTGTGCTTTCAAAGGGTTTTACTGCATTTTCCTGGAGATGGAATTAAAGCTTTATAGAGATGAAATCTAATAGAGAAAGAAGGGGTTGGGAGTTGTGGTAGTTAAAGAAGCCCTAAATGTCAAAACTTCTAAAGGGAACTGCAACCAAATCTTCACCATATCTTAGGATGAGGACCACATTTTGATTGATGAAATATTCAAGTCTGGACATACTTTTTGTAACTTTGAAATTCTGCATGTAAGAGAGACTTAATTCTACTTGCATAGCACATGCTCCATCATCATATTTGGTTCTTGTTCTTTCTTCAAGTACCAAAAGGAAAAAAGAAAGGAGATAAAGAAAAAATGTGCTCCAATTTTATATATACAATCCTGGGGTACTGAAATACAATTTGGATGGGGGGTGTATATATGTAATAACAAATCCCATGTGGAATACATGTGAATTGCGAATATTGTTTGTAATGCTTGATTCTTGAAAGCGTCTTCTCTTTATTATTTGGAGTTATTCTCTTCTTCCTAAAGTAAACGTAAAAGTCTCGATTAGGGTGTTACATGAATCATAAGTAGAAATGCCTCCAAACATAGCTTAATCAATGCTTTGACAGAATCTCTTAGCATAAACTCGCTTATAGTAAGAAAAAAAGAATAATAAAGGAGATATTGAGGCACAAGCAGAGACGTAGCTAGGATTTGAAAGGAGCGGAGCACCACTATCGAATAAAATTTTTGCAGTAGGAATCGTACCCAAGCAACACTCTAGTCAAGCTGCGCCCCCAAATCGACCAATGCAACTGCCTAAGCTTTGAGTCTTAGGATGCCAATTAAATATATATATATCTGCTATTTAAAATATATACATACATTCTTTTCGAACTTACCGGGGGCAACCCCCTACACTAAGGGGTGTAGGTCCGCCTTTGGGCATAAGGGGCGAAGCTAGAAGCCCGACATGAGTTCGGCCGTTGCTCAAACATATTTTAGAAAACTTATTAAATATGTATAGATATTAAATTTAGAATCCAATTATTAACACTTAAAATCATCGTTCTAAAATTCAGAACCTATAAAGTTGAAATCCTGGCTCCTGCCATACAAACAACCATTTCTTCAAGAAGAGTAGAAGAGTTACAGAAAATTTAAAACATAAATTTCCAGAACAACAATCAACAACTTTTCCTCTTTCAATCCCAACACTTGATACAATAGCTCAGAGTGACCTCCTGTTCTGCCTCTACCGAGCGGCATGATGACATTTTAATAAGAAACCAAGGCGTTTAAACTATACTCTGGCTTTTCTTGCTTCCATTAATTATAGTAATTATAGTTAAAAGGACACTTCATCGTCTGTTCTCCACATAATTATAACAGCCAATATTATTCATTATGACGAATGGGACCACAAAGCAACATGAGATTTTTAAGGAAAATTCAGTTCAAGTTTTGTAAAAACGCATAGTCTTGATCCAATTATTGCTTCACACCAACTTTCGGCCGTGAACATGATTTCTGCCCCTTTATACACTTTTATTTTTTTCATTTACTATTCTCTAACTACTGATGTGAGTATCGTTTAAGGTCATATAAAACACATTAACACTTCGTTCTCTCTTCTTATAATGAAAAACACTATAATATTCACACATGCCTAAGGCTTGATATTTGAAACGTGAATAACATAATATACGAGGCCTAACATTGAATAGACTAAGAAAAAAAGATGAATTTGATTCTTATACCATCTTAAAAAGTGACATTTGCGCCTTACTTATACCCAAAAATTAGCTCATAAGACAAGTATTGCCGAAAACCACGAACTCAATACATAAAGTACTTATATCATGGAAGTGCTCCACAACCAAACCATGAAACACTTTTCTATTTAGCTTCTCGATAAGCTAATGGAAATTTGACTAAAATGGCATCTTATACTAATTTTGGACAATAACTTAATAAGATTTGGACTGATATAGATGTGTTTTTATTTCGGCATAGAATCAAAAATTTCTTAGTTAAGTAACTTTGTAAACGAGTTGGGATTATGCTTAAGGCTTAGTGAAATGACTAGAGAGGTAAAATACCATAGAATTAAGAGTAAATATCGGACCATCTATCAAGAATTTGTTAAAGTATTCGTTGGGTTTCTATATTGGGAAAGCATTTCTAAAGTTAGTGTGGTCCTACATGATGAAAACTTAACTAATTTAGCTAACAATATGTATGGTGTTTTCAATAGGGTTTTTGTAGTCAATTTATTGTGTGCTGGCTTTGCTGCTTATGGTCAGGGTCCCCACCATAAGTTGTGTAAAGACTGGACTTCAGAAAGATGCCTTGACCTAAATCTTTGGGAAGAGAGGAGCCTTAACCTTTTTTTTTTTGGTTTCTCATCCGGTGTCCGGTACCCGCATTGGAGCCCGACTATATTCGGATTCGCGCCGCGTAGGGCCCCTTTCAGGGGGGAAGCGCTCCCTACCAAGGATTTTTCCATACCCAGGGCTCGAACTCGAGACCTCTGGTTAAGGGAGGAACAGTCTCATCCACTGCACCACATCCTTTGGTGGTAGAGGAGTCTTAACCTAAAAAATATCTAAAATATGTGTATATATCACATAAATATAGAAAATATAGGGAAAATATTAAATCCAATCCCGAAAAACACAATGAACTGGTAACATATATAGATTTTGTCCTATTAGGTTAGTGTACTCGCACTTGCAACTCACTTTACATAATGTATAACATCCACGCGACACCACTCGAAAAAAATATAAATCAATATTCCATCTTGTTCACATTTGGGTTTAGTTTTCTTTCCCAAGGCCGAATAGGGGCCACAAAAAAGTTGTTAAAAAAAATAGGGAAATTACCAGCTATGTCCATTTATAAGTAGCTCATTACAAAAATTGGCCAATTAATAAAATATTACTAATATTAGCCAAATTAGCCAATTAGCTATTTGTAGCAAAAAGAATATCAAATTTTTGCTTTGTTTTGAGTGGGTGTTATTAGAATAGATTGGGAACAACTTAAGGAGCTTGAATCTCAGTTTTGGGATGATTTGGTGAAGTTTTGAGGTTGTTTGAATTGAAAAATTCGAAGTAAAAGCTGAACATGAAAAAAAATGATATGTGTATCACACCGTGTATCATTTTTGCATCACATATGTATCATATTTGTATCAATTGTGTATCGCATGTATATCCATGTATACCTGTGTGTGAGATACATGCGTGATACATGTTTGATACATGTGTCGCAGAAGACTTTTTTGAATTCGATTTAATTACGAATTTTGATACAAAACCAGTCCAATCACCTCCAATCTTCCTCAAATTTTGTATATTGACTTATCTACATATTTTCAATGAATTTCAACTATACCCATTGAAAAAGTTCCTTTTTTGTTTAGATTTTTGGAATATTGTATAGATTTTTGTATTTCATCACCTTATTTGCTACCCCGTCCATGAAATTTCCTTTCCGTCTTGTATCTAATGTTGCTAATCACGCTTAAAAATATGGAACGTGATTTTTGCATGTAATTCTTTGAGAGAAAGAACCCTATTATTTGGTTTTTCAATTTTTGTTGGCTAGTTTTGGTAAGTCTATGACTAATGGCTAGAGGTTGGTAAGTTGAGATTTATTTGGGACATTTGTGTAAGTTTCCCAAAAAAATATGCATACACTTTGAATTCAGATAAAGTTGTAAGTTATAAAATTCAAATTAATATCATTATTTCACAGATTTAAAATGAGAATCGAATGAGTAAAAGTTCCCTTTTTATTATCCTGTAATCATCTTACTCTGTTATTCAATGGACTAGAATTATGTAAGTTAAAGTTCATCTTTCACTCAAGGAATATAGTATCACCTTTTAATCTTGAAAAAATAAATGTTTTACACCAAAGAGAGAACAACAACAACAACAACCAATAACAACCCATTATAATCCCACTAGTGGGGTCTGGGGAGGGTAGTGTGTACGCAGACCTACCCTGGGGTAGAGAAGCTGTTTTCGATAGACCCTCGGCTCCCTCCCTCCAAGAACTCCCCACCTTGCTCTTAGGGTAACTCAAACTCACAGTCTCTTGGTTGGAAGTGGAGCCTTCAACTTTCAAGTCAATTTGTTATTTGCTTGCTTCCACAAAACAAAGGGAAGAGAAAGCATAGAATTTGCACAATGAACACACTGTGATTAAATATAATGTACATAAACAATATAGATAACAATAGAAAGAGGCAAAGCAAAAAAGGATGACAATTTGTTTTGGACATCCTCACTGACTGGGAGATTTTGACTTAAAACTAGAAAAAGTGATACAACTTCCTACTACTGAATCTTTATCAGAAATCTGAGAAGGAAAACATATGCACACTTGAACTAAGGAAATATCCACAATTTGCTAGATGCTGCTGTTTGATCGAGATGAGCCGCCATTCCGGCTACTTAAACTTGAGTGATCCTTCTTCCACATGGCCTCGAAATTTTGAAAACATTTCAATGGTCTAACCTGCATAGAGTAACATAAACAGGATGAAAAGAGAGATCTATGCTTAACTCAGAATTATTAAAGGGGGCATTGAAGTAGCTACAGAACTATATTTCCGAAACACAACACAGGCCATTACTGAGACGAAGTAACCGTTAAGCCTGAGAAAAGATAGTGTAATCAGCAGAAAACCTAAGAGAGACTCTAATCAATCAGAACATGGGCATGTTTTTATCTGCCAATTCTATGCGATTCTGTTGCTGGTTCCATTGTGTCTTTTCGTCTGATTGAGCCGAGGGTCTTTCGGAAACAGCCTCTCTACTCCTCCGGAGTAGGGGTAAAGTCTACGTACACTCTACCCTCCCCAGACCCTACTTGTGGGATTTTACTGGGTTGTTGTTGTTGTTGTATTGTCACTGACGCTCAAGTGATTAGGTATACATCTCTGTTTCACTAAAAGTTGGCAAATAGTTTATCTCATTGACCCGAAATATGAAAGTTCAAAATACATATGCACTGAACACCACACTTAAGCGCATGGAGATGGTAAAAAAGAGCATGATGACTGAAGGGTTACCTTCCAACGCCTTTTGTGGCCAAATTTGTTGTAAATAGACTCAAGCCTCGGGATAATTTGCTTGAAAGTTGGACGCAAGGCCGGCTTCTCATTCCAACACTCTTCAATCAGTCTGGAAAACCCAAAATCAGCTCTGATTATCAGCAATACTAACAACAACCAAGTGATGATTTTGTAACCGTAAAAACTATACTTCGGAAATAAAGAAAGTAATTCACAGGAAACCAAATATCTGACAAAGTATCAAATACAGAACTACCGGTGTAAAACCTAGTTAACTGTAGAATAAGTAGAATGAAAGAAGTTACAGATTTTTCCGAACCTACTATTATTTAAATAGTTCTCGTCTATTAATCCATTTAGGTATGGGGAGCTGACATCTGGAATCTGCTTCCTTTTCTTTAATTTTATACCTATACTCTTCCCTTCATTAATCTCATAGGAATGTCCACCATCAGTTTAGATCCTCCAGAAAGTTTCACACAGCGAAAGGAAGGTCATTTCACCCTCGAACGTCGGATATATGGACCGTCGCTGTGAAAACCTTCCACGTATCACATTAAGTGCTGTCCTGGGCACTTAACAAGATATTTTAACAAATGAATGTTGTATAACCTATTAACATAACAAAGGGGATGTCAGTGTGATTTAACCTAAGTTGCTCGGACTCCGGTGCGAGTGTCCGATACGGGTGTGGATCTGGAGGCCGGATCCTTCATGATCTAAAATTTTAAGATCCGGGGGTACGGATCCTGGTACGGATACCGGTGCAGGGACTCGGCCAAAATAATTTAAATATCTAAAGATACACATACCAATAATATCCCACACTGTGGGGTCTGGGGAGGGTAGTGTGTACGCAGACCTTACCCCTACCTTGTGAGGATAAATATCTAAAGATAGAGTTATAAAAATGTCTAAATTATGAGACATTACGTGAAAAACTTACAAGGAATTGCGAGAAGGAGAAAATATTGATCAAAAGGAGAATCCGAGAAGGAGATAAAAGGAAAAGGACTAACATAAAAATTTCTATATACTATAAGATATTTCATTTTCTTCAATTTCACCCTAACTTTTGTTTTAATTTCAGAAATCATTGTATCTGTCCCGAATTTCTTCGTCGATTTTGGTTAAAGTACCCAAAATCGGTTGACCAGATAAAGTACGAACCCCACACCCACACCCAAACCCACGTCGTGTTGACATGGGTGCGGCACCGAAAGTGAAGAGTCCGAGCAACTTAGGATTTAACAACTATTGCCAACATTAAATGCAACATGCACATTGGGTCTGTCTTCTTCTGGCTTTTATGGAAACAACAGAAAGTTAAAGAGATAGGTAGACAATATTACCACTTAGGTGTTGATCATCATTATACAATTTTCAGACCTAAGGTACAACTCTTTCTGTGGAAAACAAACAGATATGTCTCTTTCACATAGTAATCAGAGAAGTAATCAGTTTAAAACATTCAAAAGTTATAACTTTCGTGTTGACTGAATAAAGAGCATACGACTCAGTTAGAATTTTTATTTTTTTCCTTTTGTTTTTGTGTCATTTGTACGATGGCGTCCAATTGCTTTACTAGTTCATTTACTGTTAAATTTGACATTTCACATATGATCTACTATAGATACATGTCCCCACCAGTCAAAATCAGTGTATTACTATTGAAGACTTCACATTTCATCTATCCATCTCTTTCTCCATTTTAATTTGTCTCTGTAGAATATCTCCTTTTCTTATTCTGCAAAGTGTGATTTTTTTTCTTATTCTTACTCTTTTCACACATGTAAATGGTATGAGCTCCAAAAAGTATTTCAACTTAGACCATGCATGAATAACTTTATGCTAAGAAACTGTATTTCTTTTCAACAATGTTGTGACTATGCTTTTACTAAGCCGAGGGTCTATCGGAAACAACCTCTCTACCTTCACAAGGTAGGGGTAAGGTCTGCGTAAACACTTCCCTCCCCAGACCCCACTTGTAAAAATACATTGGGTTTGTTGTAAACTACTATTGGATTTATTTTTCTACACAATTTCAACGATTTTATATATTAGAACAAGATTAAGAAATGTATTTTGAACAAGCTTATATGCTAAATTTTGGAGCATTTGGAACTTCATTATTGGTAATAGGTTCAATTTTTTGTTACTTTCCATACATGTAAATCTGTTCCTTTCCTACTCTCAAATTTCGAATTTTACTTGCTATCATAATAGTCATGCTTTTCTTAAATTCAATGAGAATACAGAATCGCATGCGCATTGCATAAGTTACTACTACTACTACTATTAGAATATGGAGTAATACAGAGAAAATGATAGAAAACTTACTCTCTCAGTCCATGGGCATAAAACTTCCCTGGAGCTTTAAAAGGAGGGCGCTCCTTGGCAGCATATAATTCAGGTACTTCATTTTCTATCTTTGCATGGAAAGGAGGGCAGCCTTCAATCATCTAAAGTACAAGACAGTGCAATTATCAAAATTCTAACCTGTTAGCGGAAACAAAAATAGCAAATATGCACATGCTTGACTTATGAAAGTTCATCAGGCGCAATTTAGAAGTTTTAGCTGATATCCAGTATCATAGACCAGATAAAATGATTTGTCTACATGGCAGAAAATAAAACTCGCATAAGGTAGTTGTTCTTTCGTCAGTTTGCTCATCAGATAGTTACACTGTCTCCAAATAACAATCAATTGCATACTAAAAACCAATTTTAATAATTCTCCCTTAAGCTAGCAAGAGTTCACTAAAGAGATTATTTTTTAAAAGGAAAACTAGTTCTCCAAATACTTGTTTATTGCATCATAATAAATCTCCTCTTGATTGTATTGCATGGGAAGAATGTCAAAAAGAAACTATATTAAGGATTATAAAAGGTCAAAGTCATGAAGGAAAAGGCTAAGATTAAGTCAGAAGATGGATATATGGAATCTCAATTATGTGCAAGGTTTAATTTTCTCTTTCGTGGACTAGAGCGGTGCAAAAGAATGCCTTTACTGATCAAAAGTACATACAAAACCTACAGTAACTCTCTAAACAGACAAAAAGACCTAATAGTGACCATCAACTATCAACCCCTTCTCCAACATGTTCTCTCAATAATGGAAACTCCCTTCAAAATGAGCGTGTTAATCAAGATAAATGCATTCGAACATTTATATTTTTATACATATCGTCCGTATCCACGATGGATGAACAAAAAAGCTGTCCTTTTCTTACATCCTGAAAATTAGAAGGAAAAAAGAATTACCTCTTGCAAAATTAAAGCAAAGGAAAAGACATCAACTTTGGTATCATATTCCTCATTTTTGAAAACCTCTGGAGCTACATATCGACCTAAACAAAAAGCAAAAAGGAAAAGGGTTAAATGATTTCCAAGTATCCATTTTTCAGCAACATCAATCAATAGAAACAAATCAGTAGAAGCAAAATTTTGTGGCACCATGCGATGCTGCCGCAGGAATTTTACATCCATAACAAGCAGCAAAAACAGTGTCACAATTTCTGTTTGAGGCTGTTGTCAAATGTCAGCATGGCTTTCCACTTGAAAAGAGTTACTATGATATCTGAAAGAAGCAGTACTCACAAGAAGTGTTATCACATGTCAGAGGCTTATCTTCTTTGACCCTGTTGGTAACTTTCAGTAGCTTGCTTACTCCAAAATCAGCAACTTTCAGATGTCCAGTATCATCCCGTAAAATATTTCTGTCATATCAATTAAAATATTATAACATTAAGCTGAAGGAACTCAATTTTTTAAGGAGGAAAGCTTCAAAGTTGAGACTAGTCAACAAAAACTAGGATAGGAATTGTCATACACAAATGGAGTCAAAGGAGACCTAACCAAAGGGGAAAACTTACGAAGGCTCTAGGTCACGATGAATAATTGCTTCAGGTCTAATTTCGTGTAGATAGTTCAGTCCCCTGCAACCATATAAAATACAAGAGTGTTAGAACCATATTTTACTTACGCACGTCGTACATCAGGGTAATCAAAGGCAAGCTTCAATTCTATATGAACATGAACATGAACAGTACATGTCTAGCTGCTGGGGGAATTCACATGAATGGAAACCTAAATTTTAATGGAACTAGGCAAGAACTTGTGAAGAAATCCTTAGTGCTCATTCCAATTGGTTTGAGCTGCGTTGACTTTTGCAAGGTTTAAGAGTGATTACAATGATTTATTTTTTGAGAAAGATTCCAAGGATTTAATATATTTCTGTTTCATATATACATGTTAAATGATAGGAGGACATGAAACGGATATAAATATATCATATTATATTTGAAGGCTGAAGCAACACAGGGTACTACTGTTGTACTAATGGAATTCTTAGAATTGGTTATTTTATCCATTATAGGACGTTGAAAGCAGAGATAAGAAAAGTGGGAAGTAGAGAGTAATATCAAATGATGTTTATCACTTATCAATTTCGAAAGAGTGGCAGTAAGGGCAGAATATGTGCTTGCAACCACCCAAGGTTGGAAGAGAAGAATTATGACCAAGAGTAACCTTTTCATGCCAAATTTGTCTGATGGCAAAAGCAAACATTGTTTCTCAATATTTTTTTCTCTTTTTTGTTTATTAAATACATCCTATTTGAGGTACCTAGGGTCTAAATGCAGAAAAATGAGATATGCAGAGCACTACAATATTAGGTCAGCAGATAGCCCGCAATAGTAGAAAATGTGGCATGTCCAATAACAAGTATGATCTTCTCTTTTCTTGTATTTTCTTTTCTTCTTTCTCTCCGTATGTTACTCCAAATAGTTCCGGAGGTTCCAGACATTTATACTATCGGTCTTGTAATTAGGTAGTGAGTTTATAACATTAGCTAATAGCACAGTGACTTGTGAACCTTGCGATGTCCATGGCAAATCTGATAGCTTTGGTTGGTCTAAGAGGTCCTTCTTTCTTCAAATATGCATGGAGATCACCCTGGAAATATATAGCATGAAAAAGGTAATTAGTAACAAGGGTATTGCTTTTGCAAGAAAACAACAAAATGGAGAAAGGAACAACTAAGACAAATGGATTGAAAAACTGAGAAGTTCACTGTCTAGTGAAATGTTCTGAAACATAACCATGGACGCCACAACAGGTTTAGATAAAGCAAAAACAAGAGAGTAGATTTGGGACTACTTTTGGTAAGTATTCTGTCACTATCATCATCGGGCTACTTTGTGTTACAGCTCCAAGAAATTGGACGACGTTTGGATGTCTTATCTTCTGGAGCATTGCAAGTTCGTCTCTGAATGCCGTCCTGTAAAAATCTGAATATTTAGAGAATGTAATAAAATAAGCGAGATATGAGGAGAGCTAAACAATGCGAAGAAGCTCTTATGGCTTTTCCGTTCTCATAATGCCATAGAAGAAATATCGATACTTTATACTCACACTTTATCCTCATCAGCAATCACATCCTCTCCGAACTTTTTAACAGCAACTTGTATTCCACGCCATGAGGCAATATGGAACGTTCCCTACAATATCTCAGGAATCATCAGAAAGATTAAAAAAACGAAAGTTTGAAGAATGGAGTGATATACTAGCCGAATACGAAAAGAATCAGATGAACATTCCCAGCTTTTTCCAAACATACAACATCAATAAGAGGATTTCTAATGACAGAAACAAAGAAGAAGATCAACTTATCCTTAGCAGCTGAGCAGCTTTCATCAGATCAAGCAAAGATGTGATCAATCAGCTACACTTGGTATCCGTTAGTGATCTTACCTCGCAAAAGTTTCTTTTTCATTTCTTTTCTCCCTTTTTATTTATTTTTGGAGCTACTGTCTGGGCCCGCACCTCAGCTAGTCTACCAGCCACCTCGTCAGCTCCAACAGTCTACCTACAAAGGTTAGAGCAAATGGGCTTGCACTGAGCATTAAACTGGGAATTCGAACCCAGGATATCTTGGTTTTTCTCCGCTGCCTCAACTATAAGCCATCTCCTTAGGGTCTTACCATAAGACCTTTTGTCTTTATTCTCGTCCCATTAATCAACTCTTCAGTGGATCTATCAGACTACGGATGTACATGGGGCCAAAGTTTCTCAATGAAAGTAATGAGAACCTCACCTCTAAAAGTTTTATAGTTCTAAATTCTTTTATCATGTAACGTGCCCCTAATGATCTATCATCATATTAGGATAATATTAAAAGCGAAGGTGCCTACTCAATTTAGTTGGGAATGTAAACTTTTCACTAGTATCTTCCAAGATAATAGGTTTAACAGACAATATTAAATACCATATCTAGCCCATTGAAAATAACTAATTATTTTGAAAACGAGAAACCCCCAAGGCCATTGGCGCACGGTTCGACACTCGGTAGATAATGGGTCCTCCTCTACCCTTCTCCACTTAAATACCAGGCTTTTGTCTGCAGCAAGGTTTCGAAACTGTGACGTGTGCCTGATCCACGCATCACTTGTTGCGCTCTCACCACTAAACCAACGCCTTGAGGACAAATAGCTAATCACCTATCAAATTTATCTAAAGTGTTATCAGTTTATCTGTTCACAATCCATGAAGCAATGATAGATGCCCTCTTCTGTAGCTAATAATTATGGAGCTTTTGTCTTTCACATCTTATATACATCTTCTGCTATCTCTTTCTTTTGAACAATGTTCATTCGGAGGGTTGGATAGCAGAGTTAAAAGGTCCCGAGAATGGTTTGTTACTTTTTCTTATGATCCTCCATTCTCACTCCTCTTTTCTTCCCTTCTCATTCATGGACCATACTTGAACTCTGCATTCCAATTTAGATTACATCAATACACTCAGTTCGCTTTACCTGATCTTCTAAGGTACGAAACCCCTCAACAACAGGCAAACCACGCAATATAGAGTGTGGAAGACTACGGAATCAATTTCAACATAAGAAACTTCTTAATAGAATAGTTCAATCATCCATTACAGGACTGATACTCGTTAGAGGCTCAAGTTAACATTTCTCATTTGACATCTGTGTTTAGGCACCTCGTCTCTTCTGTACGTTGCTTGTAACTGGAACTCTTTTTATTTAACTTTCTTGATAACTTTGTAGCTGGTTTGTTTTCTAGGTACAGCAGCCACAGTCGAACCTTATGCAGCTGTCACACAGGTGGCAGACCCTTCTATGAAGTGCAATATAACAAGTCTATAGCTTGAGTCACATAACATTCACAACTCAAAGACAAGGTAATTTCCTGGACTTATTGGGCTACTATGACACATCAATGCAAATCTATAACAAGTATCCATATATGTTACTACCAAAACCCATACCAGATTAGTTAAAGAGAAATATATCACCGAAAAAGACTAGTACAATGCCAAAATTTAAAGCAAAAATAAGAGACAGGGAAAAAGAAAAGCATTGCAACGTGTAGACTCTGGCATAGAGGCATGGCGAACCCCCTAAAAATAACAAACACAATATTCTGCTAGTCACCAGAGTAAAAACAAAATATTTACCTTGGTCAATTCAACGCTGTTCGTGAAATCAAGTTCTTTAGGATCAATCTCATATTCTGGAACTTCACGTGAATTATTGACATGCATGGGTGCCATCTGGATGGGAATTTAATTTTTCCAAAACAAAGTTAGATAGCAATAAAGCCAAGCAAATTCTTCTATGGAAACAAATTTTTTATTTCTTAGATTTTCTTGTTAATTACTGGATGAGTAAAAAGTACGGAAAGTAAAACTTACAGGAGGTTCGGCACCATGTTCCTCCAGTAGCTTGATCACATGATGATTTTTATAATGTATTGCATCTCCAAGAGGCTGTTCAACCAAATATCAGATTGGTGCAGAAGTATTGATCAATAGGAAAAGCAAGATATTTTTTTTTAAGTTTTACATGGCAACATTGTGTCATTAAAAATTTGAGGAGTCCAAAATAGCAGGTGATTGATTCATGAAAATGCTATTGCCATTTTTACTCTTCCCTCAATGCAAAGGGCGGTGTAAGTAAAACAACTGGGAACTGCAATTCTCAGGTCTACGTGAAATTGTACAGATATTATGGCCTGACAAATCATTTGTATACAAGTATAACAACCGTCGTACTAAAAGAATAACAATGAAATGATGCCTAAGAAAATTGAAGTACCTCTAGAGAATTTAGCAGTCTGTACAATATGGGTATGAGGAACTCAGACAAGGGGAAGAAACTAATAGAAGATGAGGTTCTCCAAATCAGCTCAAGCCCCGAATGTAATTTTTAATCTTTGCTGAAATCATTAGCAAACAAATTTCACAGTACACTACTCATTTGATAACAGTAGGTTTTATTTTCAAGACATCTTTTTAATATTTGATTCATTTCTGCAAGTAATTGTAATTTATAGAATAATGAGGAGCTAGAAGACTCGAAATTTGCTAAAAGATTCAAATTTAACCAATGATGTAAACTGTTTTAGTCAACAAAAAAAATTGGCTACCAGCTCCTAAAAAAATTTGAAGCTCCTCTAATGTTACAAACATGACATGCATATAGAATAACTCTTTAATTTCACTGTGTATTTGTGTGAAAGGACATATTAGCTTCTTAAAGAAGCAGAAAGGTCTTCATATGTAAACCTTATGGTGGTTTTGGAGACTAAAAGTATAAAAATAACTTTAGGATGTTTGACATTCATCAAATAAATGAAGAGATTATAATAGCTCCTCAAACACTTGCGTTCTCCTCTCACAAGGAACAGATATCGTGTGAGCTTTAGTACCCTCAAAATATCTTCTTTTTTGTTATTTGGTAATTACACTCAAAATATCTTACAGCTGATAAAGTTCCTCATTTTACAATATTCACATGACTTATAAGGGTACTAACATCTACCAAGGCCTTTTATGCTTTAGTATAAGTTCTTGACCATCTTGTACCATTTAACAAAGCAAACTACCATAAACGCAAGTCGATGCAAATGGAAGGGCAAATGCTTTTCATCTAGCAAATTGCCAACAGAAAAGTACCATAAACAGAGTGAACAAAGGATAGCAAAACACGCCATCTGAGGATTACCTCAAATCCACAATTATCCGGGATAAACTTGGAAAGAAAAACCAAGTGACAAATATTCAACATCACACCTACTTCTTTCTATAGCTGAAGAAAATCCTATTTCACCAATAAAGATACATTCGCAAACTTTTTTCCCAATCACCAGCTAACTATCCAAAAATGATGATACTAACAAACAATAGAAAATCATATTCTTAATCAGGCATACTATAGCAATCAGTAGTAATAACAGAGATTTTATGCTAATTAAACTAGTTCATGAGATATACCGTGCTTCCCCATCGATCTTTGGGATCAATTTCAGCCCCATTATCAAGCAACAGCTTCACAACATCACTGTAACCTTGGCAAGCAGCAACATGCAGTGCAGTCCTCTCATCAATGTCTCGAAAGTTTACATTAGTCCCTAACTCCAAAAGCTCCTTGATCCCCTCTATATCACCCTCATTAGCTGAATACATCAACCTGATCTTTGGATCAATATCTACAACATCACCTTCTTCTCCATCTTCACTCTCAATTTCCACTGCCACCTCAACCCCCTTTTCCGGTGCAAGGGACGATTGCTTACCCAATGGGAATCTTACCGGTTCCATTTCTAGATCAAGATTCATCCAACAACTAATTTGCTTAAAACCCCTTTGAAGATCTACAATCACTCTACTTAACAGGCCTACTGAAACGTGAATATGACTTTAAAACAGTAAAGAATAAATAATGCAGCTTCAGAAGCTTAAAACAATGAAAAAAGACTAAAGCTTTTTATTTCAAGAATCCAAATTTAGCAAAAGGGTATTAGCAAAACTTATTGCTTCAAACAAAAACCTTTTCAAGAATCCAAAATCGGCAAAGGGTAGCCTCCAAACTTATTGCTTCACTACAATTTTTGAATCAGAGGTAAATAATTTTGAAAACAATCAGAAAAGGGACGGAAAAAAAAATAGAACTTTTGATTAAAGGAAAAGACACAGAAACTTACGAAAATTTAGCAATTTTAAGAAGAAACGTTTAAAATGAGAATTTGCTTAAAATGGGGGATTTTAAAAGGATAAGAATGTGATGATTTTGATATTTCATAGGGTTTTAGGAAAGTGAACAAATTTAGAAGTCAAGAGGGGGTTTGGTAAACGTTGACAACTGGAAATAAAGAAGAAGGAGGCGCATGGTATTCACGCGTCGAGGGACGCGATTGGTGGAGAATCAGATTTTACGCGCAAGTTGGTCGGAAAGTAAGTTAAACCAACTGTAACGGACGTGGGTCAGTATGTAATTTCATCTAAATATTGGAGTTATTTGTCGGCAATCATTATTCATAGGGGTTTTTGTTCAAACTGTAGCATGTTTGGCCAAATTTATGGAAAATTAGGAGTGCATTTATGGTGTTTGGTCAAACTTAGCTCTTTACATTTTATAGTTAAGTTTTCCAACTTGGTTCTTGATTATCTGGAATTTTATCTCTTTGAGTTAGATTTGGATGACAGCTGACCATTTCTTTGATTGCCTTTAGAATAAAGGGAAAATTTTATTTTGTGTCATACAACTAGTATCTCACAGTTTCAGAATACTATTTCAGCATATTTTTTGTCTCACAGTTTTGTGGGTCCAAATTTTTGTGAACCCAAAAGTATAAGATTGGGATCCACAAATTAGTGAGATAAAAAGAAGCCTCACACAACTAATATCAATTATGTGAGACACACAATAAAACTTCTCAGAACAATAGAATGCTTGACCTCAACTGATCTTATGTTGAGACCCGCAAATTTCGTAGGGAGAATACTTGAATTTCAATTCAAGTCATGCCTTATGCTATGGATTTATTTAAATACCAAGTCATGCCTTATCTTATACAATTTATTTTTCTCTTTTTTAAGTAGTTATAATACTAGTGATTATACTTTTTTGCACAAAACAGTTGTTGAAATGGTCAGTGAAGGGTATCCACTCCAAAACTACAATATTTACGAAAAAGAAAGAGAACTTAAAAATTAACCTAAATGAACACAAAAATAAAAAAAAATAACAGTTAAGCTTTTTAAAACACGTGGCGTTGTGACTTCCTCCTGCTGTATGATGAAATAAAATTGCAATATGCCAATGCTGATTGAATTGAATTAACGAAGACCACAACTGGTGACGATGGAGCTTTAAAAAGGGCACGGTGAATTCACGTCAAAGGTGCCTTTTCTTTTCGTTACTACTTTTTATCTCATGTCATAATATTTTTTTTTACTTTAAATAATAGCATGCATGCCTCAGCATTCATGACAAAGTTTTCTTTAATTATATATATTCCCTTATCACTTTTTATTTCGTGCACTTATAATCTTTTTTTAGTGCTCCAATAATTTTCTTTAGCAACAATCACTTACACAACTTAGCATCTTGGGAATACTTCAACTACTAATTGAACAGTTTTGCCTCTGAATATATTTTGTGGAAGTTGAAATCCTCATCTTTTACGATTTTTTAACATGGAAAGTTTTGCATTCGATGTTCAAGAGCTATTTAGACAGTATAGTGGTTTATTGAATATTTTTATCAATCCACGACCTCGATCCAGTTTATTACTTTTGATTTTTGAATAAGTATGTGCATTCACTACAGGAAATAAAGTTTTCAGATATTATGCGATGACCTCTTTAGTCGTCATCAAAAATAGTGTTATATGTGTTTTGAAGCAACCTATCAAAAATCGATATTGTAGTATATTTATTTATTTACTTTTGTGGCAAGCTTAGTTGTCACAAAGCTAATAGAAAGAAGAAAGGTAACAATAATGCAATATGAGCAGATGCACGTTCACATTGGTCCAAACCTTGGCGAAATCTTTTTACAATAATTATAGGTAAAACAAAAATGAACTCGGTTAGCTAATATTTTTTCTAATAAAAGTAAAAACTTAAAGAATAATATATTGGCTCCAATAACTCTCTTTTAGATTTGTAACCATCAGGGGCGGCTCAATATTATCGATGATCTAAAGTCAAATCTTGATGAGAGGCCTTAATTCTTTTTTTACTAAAATAATTTTTTTATATTTTCATTTGAGTCTATTTTCCTAACTTCTTGAAATGCGAAATTACTAATATTTTTATTAGTAACTTATTCTATTAGTTCTTTTTCAATTGATCATATCACTAATCCTTTTAACTCTACTAAGACATTAGTCCTATCTAAAAATTGATAGTTTTAATATAGAAAATCTTTTTTCCACAAATATAACTATTATAGGAATATTATTCTATGAGTAACATAGGTATTTGAGAAAAAAGCAGGTCTTATTATCCGCTCGAGTATATTAATTAGAATATTGTCTTCTACTTGTAGTATTTCTTTTAGACTTAATACTTTTAATTGAAAAATTAAGTTTAATCGATCAATATCAGAGTGACTATTATGTTTTTATCGAGGTTGAGACATGTTTTAGATTCTTATCTTTTAGTGATCTCAAATTTTCTCACAAAATAAAAAATATAAAATGTTTTCACACGTTTCGAATTATTCAAATCTTAATGGTTAACATTAATAACATATCAATATTTTTTTTTAAATTATAAATTATACGTTTTACTTTAAGCTATTCAGATTTTTTTTTAAAAGAAAAATAGGGGTGATTTTTAAAAATAGCCAGATTTACAACTGGTCGTTCAAAAATAGCCCAATTTCAAAAGTAATCGAAATTTAGCCACTTTTTATGTAAAGATAAATCTGAGTAAAAACACTGTTCAATACCCGGAAAATACTCCAGTATATTATGCTGGAGTTCCAGCATAAGTATACTTGAACTCCAGCATATTATACTGGAGTTCCAGGATAATATGCTGGAATATGCTGGAACTCCAGCATAATATGATGGAGTTCCAGTATAAATACACTAGAACTCCAGCATAATATACTGGAGTTCCAGCAAGTATAATGGTCCAGTATAATATACTGGAGTTTGGAGCACCAGTGCTCCAGTCTCCAGTATATTATACTGGAGCCAGCAAAGTATACCGGTCCAGCATAATATGCTGGAGTTCATACACAAGTGCACCGAACTCCAGTATATTATGCTGGACCGGTCTCTATTGCAGCAAAACGGTGGCTATTTTTCATTGACTTGGTAAACGCTGGCTATTTTTGATTGACCTGTCCGAAAATTGGCTATACCGTAAAATTTTGGCGAAAAATAGTGGTAACTTATAAAAGTATTACTACTAGTGAAAAATGGGCCCCCAAAATTTTAGGGGCCTAAAGCCATTGGCTGCCTCACCCTTCAGCCGACACCAGTTACCATTAGAGCATTATAGGAAATGAAATTTTCGAGACGACATTCAGTGACGACTGTTGTAGTCGCCACCAAATTAAAAGATGTCACCTAGTTAAAATTACGATTTTCAGAGATGACATTTAGTGGTAACTTTAGGATCACCCCCGAAAGAGGTCGACAGGGGTACGGTGACAACCTATCTAAAATAAAATTTTGTGACAACATTTTGTGGCAGCTTTTTGTCGCCTCAGTACTGCTTACCTAAAATCTATTATATTGTGCATTTGTTTATTTTTTGTGACAAACTTAGTCGCTACAAAAGCTAATAATGGACGAGGATTTGAGAAACTGAGGAAGACGAGGAATTTGAAGGGAGGGAGAAGCAACATTTGAATTTTATAACTAGGAAATAAAATTAGATAAAATTGGTAACTGTTTGACTCAAAAGATACTATATACCTTATAAGTGAGAACAATCAAAGTGAATCAAGGATCAATCGTAATTGAAGATAATAAGACCTAGATATGTGTATTATATTTGTTATAGCTTCCAATAGATTGGATATTCAAGAGAGAGAGAGAGAGAGAGAGAGAGAGAGGTAGAGAGAGAGAGCCTGTTCAATAAAAAATACTTCCTCCTCTTACAATATTGGGATCCTCCTTTATATAATAGGAGACCCTCCTTAAAATAATAAAATAATACAGAGATTGGTCGCGTTCCTTCGAGAGAGACGACGGAACCGATGATACACTTATTCTTAGGTCGTGCCCTCACTTCGGTTAGCGTATATTCGTTGGTCGTTCCTACCAACATGGAGACGCAATGGGCAGAATTTGATCCTATACAATTAGTCCCTCCGTTCGTCGGCGTCGCATCGAGGTGCGTCCCCGATGGACGGAACCGTGAACCTTATTCTGGGAGAATTTGACCATGCTTGAAGACGGCTGCATGAATGAGAGTGAACGAGTGAACATTTGAGTTTATTGAAATGCTTTCTTTCTCAAAGTGACATCATCACACGCAGGCGTCATCATTACGCGTCTTCCCGAGGAAGCACAAAAGATGTTATGATGCTCGGTTTCCCGCGCCCGTTTGAATTCCGCCTCTTCGATTTTAACGCCACCCAACCCTATAAATAGGGGAAGGGTTTAACTTGATCTAACTTTCGATCATTTGCAAGCATTTTATGACCTTCTAAGAAGGCACTCCCTTTCTTCGAAACCCCACCGTTTCTCAGAAATCACACTTTCCGTTGTGTCATACACTGTTTCCTGAACGGAAATTATGGCAAAGCCCCGACGGGATAATAATCTGAAGGCTCTTGATAATACGCCATCCGATGTACCGCCTCCATCTGGCGGTGATGAGGGAGACGGAGAAGAGGAACTCACCCCCCTTACCGTGGACAACGTGTTACCGAAGCAACTTCTTGTTAGGAGAGACTTCTTAAAGGATTCCCCCGCGCAACCCTCGGAGAGTTCTGAGTTAACGCAGGATGACTTAGATGACCTTCGCACGTCGTTCGGCATACCTGCTCATGTGGAGATGGTCCCGGCGGGGACGGATTATGCGAACGTCCACAGACCGGGATATTGCTCGTTCTATGAATATCCTTTTTTAATTGGTTATGGTCTTCCCATCTTTCCCTTGGCGGAGGAGCTTTGCCGCTTTTACAACATGTGTTCATCCCAACTTACTCCGTACACCTTAAAAGTATGCAGGATAATGTCTACATACGCAGAGCTGGCTAGGTGTGAGGTCTCCGTCCACCACCTTTTGCAGTTATTCAGCGCCAGTTATCTAAGGGGTACCATGCTGCATTTGAAGAGCCGTGGTTCGAAGGGGCTGGTCGTCAAGACCGATGACCGACCCAGCCGCAGTTATTGGCGCAGGTACTTCTTTATTAAAATGGAGCACCTGGTGTCAGACCCTGTTGGGTTCCCAGAGAGGTGGAATTCGAAACGTAAGAATTTCCATCCGTCGAATTCTTTATCATACGTGACCTCAGCGGTTCTGGTCGCACCATCGTTATGACTTTTTCCTTTTATTTTGCAGCAATGGCTCACGCACCCCGGTTCATCACTGGTATCAAGCAATGGGTAGCCGGTTTGCTGCCTTACGTGGAAGAAACCCGCACATGGTCCGCATTCCTTTAACGCTACGGCCCCGTAAGACCTTCAGGTAATTCTTTGACTTTAGTCGGTTGTTTCCACAAACTTCATCAACTGAACTATATGTGTCGACAGGTCGAAGCGTTCCCAAGGAGAAGGCGACGGTATCCACCCCCGCTCGATCGGATATTCGGCCCGGATGCTCGGGAGATACTTTGTGCATCTGTCAGGGAGGGTGTTCCCGTAGTTCATTTACAAGGGGTTACGCCTGTGGAGGCGGCTACGAATGAGGCGACACCTTCGACACCATCTCCGCAGCCTGCGAATGAGCCTTCCGAGGGTGGGGAGCCTGAGGAGAGAAAAAGGCGGAGGCTTGAAACGGGCAAGGCGGTAGCGACCGAGGATGAGAGGAGTAACATGCCTCGTCAAACGCCTAGACCCGTCTTCATGGCCGACGCTATTCGTTCGGGGAGGCCGGCCCATCAGGCGAGTGCGGCTGCCGATGCCAGCTCAGTTCGTGCTGCTGAGGTTGGCTCGACATCCGCCGTTGGCGGGGATGCTGAGGGATCGGACCCTGAGATCGCCCAAGAAGATATGGACGGGCTGGCGGAAGGCCTCACGCTGTGGAGATGACGGCGGACGGGTCCGATCGCCGAGTCGTGATTCCGGGGGCTTATAACTTATTGCAACACAGCGAGCAGGCGGCGTTGGAGATGGCTTTGTTATGTGCCGCCCCCGAGTGTGAAATGCTAAGAGCTATCAGCGATGAGGAGCTATCTCGAAGGGTCGCCGGCATGACTTTACAGGTCAACTTTTGTTCTTCCGCGTGTTGTGAGGTTGACTTTGATGTGTACTAACTCATGTTTTCTCCTTAGACCCTTGTTTTGGAGGCGGAGAGGAGGCGTCGCGAGCAGAAGAAAGCGACCATTTTCAATAAAATGGTGAAGAAGTATAAGAGGTGCCGTTCCAAGCATTAGGCGGCGGTAGACCTTTTCCAACAGGACCCCAAATTTCGGGTGTTCCGGGAAGGTCTTGAACAGAAGGAGGTGCAATTAAAGCGCAGGGTGGCCGAGTTGGAGAAGACTGATGAGGAGTTGGTGAAGGCTGTGTCTCGTAATAGTGAGCTGGAATCACTCCTCAAATCGAGGGAAGAGGAGTTGGAGCTCAGTCGTGGGGTGGCGACAGAGGTTGCCGATTTGCACCGTAGGGTGGCGGCCTTGACTGCCGAACTCGAAGTCAAGGTGGCAGAGGTCGACGCTCTTAGGCGTACTGTCCCACCAAGGCCTGGAGACGTGGCTCGACCTTCTTTTTCCCCGCTCTTGTCTGACGAGGGTGCGCGTCGCGATGCACATGAGATGTGGGTTTATGCGGAAGCCCGACTGGACGTATACAAGAAACTTCTCGTTGCGGGTCGTGCCACTGAGGAGGAGGTTCAGGAGCAGTGGCATGAGGCTCGCGCCGCTCGGGCAGTCTGTGGATATAGTTCCGACTCCCCTGGCCGGGAGGGCTATGCTTCAGAGGACATTAATCGGCTGGATTCCGACTCCTGGTTCAATGAAGCTTACCGCCTCAGTGGTGACGGTCGAGATGGCGAACAGACGGGGGGCGATGGGCATGATGGCGAGGCTCCTTAGAATTTGAATATGTTTTGCTTTTTGTAGAATATAATGGGGGCCCTTTGCGGGACTGAATATATATACTTTTTTGTCACAATGTATGAATCATACTGTTGCTGTTAATTCTTTTTGTGTGATTCTTTGTTTTTTGGAGCTTCACCTTCGCAGAGCTGGTATATGTCTGTTTGTAGAAGATTCGTCGCCTCTCTGGGTAACGCAGAAGTGGTACCGCCGTCGTAGATAAGTCGCTAACCGCCGTCGTAGATAAGTCGAAACCCGATCTTAGCGAATAAAATGAAATTTTAACCGTTGTTTGAATGTTGTTCGTCGTAATCGAGCTTGACTGACGCTTAATGGCGATGGCTTTTTCCAAGGGGATGTTACTTTGACTATCATCGAAGTGTCATCCGTCGTCGTTAAGCGGGGTCGGCATTTATTGGTGATGGCCTTAACCAATAGGATGCGACTTCAACTGTCGTTGAAGTGCTATCCGTTATTGTCGAGCAGGGTCGACGTTTGATGGCGATGGCCTTAGCCAATAGGATGTAACTTCAACTGTCGTTGAAGTGCTACCCGTCGTCGTCGAGCAGGGTCGACGTTTGATGGCCATGGCCTTAGCCGATAGGATGTAACTTCAACTGTCGTTGAAGTGCTATCCGTCGTCGTCGAGCAGGGTCGACGTTTAATAGCGATGGCCTTAGCCAATAGGATGTAACTTCAACTGTCGTTGAAGTGTTATCCGTCATCGTCGAGCGGGGTCGACATTTAATGGCGATGGCCTTAGCCAATAGGATGTAATCAACTGTCGTTGAAGTGTTATCCGTCGTCGTCGAGCGGGGTCGACGTTTAATGGCGATGGCCTTAGCCAATAGGATGTAACTTCAACTGTCGTTGAAGTGTTATCCGTCGTCGTCGAGCGGGGTCGACTTTTAATGGCGATGGCCTTAGCCAATAGGATGTAATCAACTGTCGTTGAAGTGTTATCCGTCGTCGTCGAGCGGGGTCGACGTTTAATGGCGATGGCCTTAGCCAATAGGATGTAACTTCAACTGTCGTTGAAGTGTTATCCGTCGTCGTCGAGCGGGGTCGACGTTTGATGGCGATGGCCTTAGCCAATAGGATGTAACTTCAACTGTTGTTGAAGTGCTATCCGTCGTCGTCGAGCAGGGTCGACGTTTAATGGCGATGGCCTTAGCCAATAGGATGTAACTTCAACTGTCGTTGAAGTGTTATCCGTCGTCATCGAGCAAGGTCGACGTTTAATGGCGATGGCCTTGGCCGTTTACACAATGGAGGTGGTAGCCTTAGCCGTTTACACAATGGAGATGGTGGCCTTAGCCGTTTACACAATGGAGATGGTGGCCTTAGCCGTTTACACAATGGAGATGGTGGCCTTACACAATGGAGATGGTGGCCTTAGCCGTTTACACAATGGAGATGGTGGCCTTAGCCGTTTACACAATGGAGATGGTGGCCTTAGCCGTTTACACAATGGAGATTCAACTAGGCTAGTCTCTTTATTATATCGGCCTGGAGAGCATGTCGAGTGGGTGATATGATAAACTTGTCCTCAGATACCCCCGGGTGTCCCCTCTGTCGCCTCGTTAAAAACCTCTCCGAGAAAACCCAATTGGGACAAAACTCGGGTAAGGGAAAAAGAGTACGACTCGGGAGACGCCTTTTAGAAATGGAAGTACTTGAGGTGGGCGACGTTCTAGTTGTTTTGGAGTGCTTTGCCTTCCATTGTTTCCAACTGGAATGCTCCTTTGCTCGCTGCTGCTGTGATTTTATATGGTCCGTCCCAATTGGCGCCCAGTTTTCCTTCGCTCGGGTCTTTTGATGCCAACGTTTTGGCTTTAAGGACGTAATCGCCCACTTTGAGTGGTCTTATTTTGGCTTTTTTGTTGTAATACCTTTCGACCTGTTGTTTTTGGGCCGTCATTCTTATGTGGGCCATGTCCCTTCGTTCTTCGGCCTCGTCGAGGTCTTGCAGTCTATTCATGTCGTTATCTGCTCCACTGGTATGTGAATACCTTAGGCTTGGTTCTCCGATTTCGACGGGTATGACCGCGTTGGTTCCGTTGACCAGTGAGTATGGCGTTTCCCCCGTACTGGATTTGGGGGTGGTTCGATGTGCCCACAGCACTTCCGGTAGTAGTTCGGGCCACAGCCCTTTGGCTTTTTCGAGTTTCTTTCTCAGTATGTTCAGTATCGTTTTGTTGGAAGACTCAGCTTGGCCGTTGGCGGCGGGGTGATATAGCATGGAGAGTATTCGCTTGATGGGCCATTTCTCGAAGAACTCGGTTGTCTTTTTGCCAATGAATTGGGGGCCATTGTCGCAGCTGATTTCCTTGGGGATGCCGAAACGGTATATGACGTTTTTCCATATGAAGGTGATGACTTCCTGTTCGCGTATCTGGGCATATGCACCTGCTTCCACCCACTTGGAGAAATAGTCAGTTAAAACTGACAGAAATCGTTCCTTTCCTCGTCCGGCTGGTAGGGGGCCGATTATGTCCATTCCCCACTTGATGAAGGGCTAAGGTGAGGTTACTGAGTGGAGAGGTTCCCCCGGTTGATGTATCATGGGGGCATACTTTTGGCACTGTTCGCACCTGCGAACGTACTCTGCTGCCTCTTTTTTCATTGTGGGCCAGTAGTAACCGGCTCGGATGATGCAACGGACGAGGGCGCGATTACCTGTATGGGCACCGCAGTGACCCTCGTGCACCTCTTCGAGTACTTGCCTCGTTTGGTGCGGCCCTAGGCACTTAGCGAGGGGTCCGCCAAACGTCCTTTTGTAGAGATCGTGATTTATCAGGCTGTATCGGGCGGCTTGTACGCGGAGCTTCTTGGCTTCTTTTTTGTCGAGTGGGAGTGTCCCGTCCTGCAGATAGGAGACAAACTGGTTGCGCCAGTCCCAAGTCAGATTTAAAGAGAGTACCTCAGCGTGATCGATGGCTGAATGGAGGAGGGCGACTACACTTTCCCTGTTGATATTTTTGGTGGCTGCGGCCAGTTTCGCTAAGCCGTCTGCTTCGACATTTTGCACCCTAGGGATCTGCTCAAAGCGGCACTCGTCGAACTCAGGCATCAACTTGTGGATTTCTGATTAGTATTTTTGTAGTCTCTGCTCCTTAATTTGGTAAGTCCCGGTGACCTGGTTTACCACGAGTTGTGAATCGCAATGGAGGATGAGTCGTCGAGCCCCGTATTTGATGGCTAACCTCATTCCTGCAACCACAGCCTCATACTCGGCCTCATTGTTAGTCATCTCGGGGCATCGTATGGACTGACGAATTATTTCGCCCGTGGGGACTCTGAGAACGAGTCCCAGTCCCGATCCCGAGGCATTAGTGGCGACGTCAGTGTAGAGGGTCCAAAGGTCGGTACTAGGGGAGGAACGAATGGCCTCCAGTTCCGCCTCCGGCAATATCTCTGTACTGAAGTCGGCGACAAAGTCGGCAAGTACCTGCGACTTGATGGCGTTTCTTGGGTGATAGGATATGTCGTGCTCGCTGAGCTCTATGGCCCATCGGGTGAGCCTGCCCGACAGCTCAGGCTTGTGCAGGATGCTTCTCAGAGGGAAGGTCGCTATTACTTTTATGGGGTGGCACTGAAAATAGGGTCTAAGCTTTCGTGAAGCTACGACTAGTGCCAGGGCCAACTTCTCGAGGTGTGGGTATCGTGTTTCGGCATCCACTAGGGTTTTGCTTATATAATAAATAGGAGACTGCGTACCTTTATTTTCGCGAACCAAGACTGCGCTGACAGCGACTTCTGACACCTCCAGATATACCAGCAAAAATTCGCCTGGGTTCGCTTTGACTAGCAACGGTGGCGAAGATAAGTATGCTTTTAATTTTCTCAAGGCCTCGACGCATTCCTCGTTCCACTGCAGCCCGTGATCTTTTCTCAACACGTTGAAAAACTTATGACACCTGTCGGAGGATCGCGAGATGAATCTGGATAGGGCGGCTATGCGTCCTGTCAGCTTTTGTACCTGCTTTTTGCTGCTCAAAGTTTCAGGTATTGCGTCTATTGCCTTGATTTGGTCCGGGTTGACCTCGATACCTCGTTGTGATACGAGGAAACCCAAAAACTTCCCCGAGGCCACGCCGAAGGCGCACTTTTCCTGGTTCAACTTCATCCCGTATCGTCTTAGTATCTCGAAGGCTTCTTTCAGATGGTCGATGTGGTCTTCTTTCTTTGCTGACTGAACATTTTGGTAACCAGTCTCTGATATGTTGCCCCTGCGTTTTTGAGTCCGAAGGGCATCACCTTGTAGCAATACGTCCCTTGGTGGGTGATAAAAGTTGTCTTTTCTTGGTCCTCCTCGGCCATCATGATCTAGTTGTAGCCGGAGTAGGCATCTAAGAAGCTTAGCAGTTCATGTCCTGCCGTAGCGTCGATCAACTGATTGATGTGGGGTAATGGGAACGAATCTTTTGGGCATGCCTTGTTAAGGTCGGTGAAATCCACACACATTCTCCATTTCCCATTTTTCTTTTTGACCATGACAACATTGGCGAACCATTGGGGGTACTTTGATTCTCTGACGGACCCGTTGGCTAGTAGCTTGTCTACTTCTTCACTGACCGCCTCGTTGATTGCGGCGTTGAACTTCCTTCTAATTTGCCGCACGGGCGGATATAGTGGGTCGACGTTCAGCTTGTGAGCGGCGATGTCTTTCGGGATTCTCGGCATATTTGAATGAGAAAAGGCAAATAAATCTGCGTGGTTAGTTGGAAATTCATGGTACTTACTTGGATCGCAGAGGCTGTGCCCAATGTAGGCTCTCTTTGTGTGGTCGGTGCTCTCCAATTGGACTGGGTCGAGATCTTCGACCGTCGCTTTACAGGCTTCTACGACGTCAGGATCTTTGATGGCTTCCATCGTCGAGTCGACCTTAGTCCCCGACATGGCTGATTGCTATGCCTCCGCACTTGCTCCTTTCAACTGTTTGGTGTGGGTACAGTCTTGAGCGATTCGGTAGCATTCTTGTGCGGTGCACGGCTCGCCCCGAATGCTAGACACTCCCCATGGGGTAGGAAACTTGATCACTTGGTAGAAGCTTGAAGGGACTGCTCGCATGGAATGTATCCAAGGGCGTCCTATGATGGCGTTGTAGGCCGTCTCCTGGTTCATGACGTGGAAAGTGGTTTCCAGCGTGACTCCCCCCGCTAAAACCGGCAACGATATCTCCCCGGAGGTCCGTTCTACTGCATTGTTAAAACCTGTTAGTGTTATGCAACACGGTATTATCTTATCTTCGAGTTTCATTTGCACGAGGAACCTTGGATGGATAATACATGCGCCGCTTCCGTCGTCAACCATGATTCTCTTAACATCAGTATCGGCAATACATAAAGTTATGACCAAAGCATCATAATGAGGAAAAGACAAACCGTCGGCATCGGACTTATCGAAGGTGATACTTTCTTCGAAGTCGTCATACCGTTCGTGGGCGATTGTTCGTTTCAATTTGTGCGTGGTTGTGAACTTTACGTGGTTGATTGCTGAATCATCGCCGCCTCCGACGATCATGTTTATGGTCCGTGTTGGCGAAGGCAGCTTTGGCGGCCCCTGGGGTTCCGCCCTCGTGCGAAGTTGGTTTTCCCCTTATCGCTAAGCAGCTCCCTCAGGTATCCTTGGTTTAGCATCCTGACTACCTCTTGTCGTAGACCTATGCAATCTTCGATTTTGTGTCCCCTTTCCTGATGGAACTCGCACAGGGCGTTCGACCTCCTTGCGGTAGGATCTGATTTCATTTTCTGCGGCCATTGCACCTTGGTGCCCAGCTTCTCCCGTGCGTACACTATTTCTGAAGGAGACACGCAAAAGTTATGGGCAGATAATAGAGGGGGCATACCTTTTTCATTCCGGAGTGGAGCGACATGTCGTTGCAATGCCTCCGTGTGTCTCGGCGGCGGTGGATGGGAAGACCTAACGTAGGGCTGATGCCTTTCTTTGTTGAAGCGCAGGAGTTGTTCCCGTCGCCCGTCGTTACGTCGATCCCTTCTTGTTTCTGATTGTATCGCCGTTAGCCGTTGGGTCGGTCCGTTGAGGTCGTCCTCATCCGCTCGTACTTCGGCACAGTAGGCGTTGTGGATCTCTTCCCATGTGGTGGGGGGATATTTCATGAGTCGGCTCAGTAGCTTTTTGGTCGCCCTCGAACCATCTCTGTTCATCCCATTTTGGAAAGCTGCGACTGCCATACCTTCCGATACATTTGGTAGGCTCATCCTTACTCTGTTGAATCTGGCCAGGATGTCCCTGAGTCCCTCTCCTACGATTTGCCTAACTGCGAAGATATCGTTGACCTTGGCCTCTACTTTCTTTGCTCCTGCATGGGCGGTGGCGAACTTGTCCGCCATTTCTTCGAATGTTGATATCGTCCTTGCTGGTAGATGAGAGTACCAAGTTAGGGCCCCCCTGTCAACGTTTCTCCGAACTTTTTTAGCAACACGGATGGTACTTGTTCTTTTGACAAATCGTTACCCTTCACAGCGGTCACATAATGGATCAGGTGGTCTTCGGGATCCGTGGTCCCGTTATATATCCTCAAGTAAGGTGGCATCTTAAAGATTTTCGGGATCGGGTGAGGGGCAACCTCCTCGCTGTACGGCTGTTCGACGAATCTTCCTACGTCGCGTTTTGGCAATAACTTCGGAGCACCGGAAATTTTGTCCACTCTTTCTTGGTGCTCTTTCATTTGATCTCGAAGTGCCTTGTTCTCATTTTCCATTTCTTCCATCTTCTTAAGGATGGATGCGAGTGCACCGTCGTTGGCCTGGACATCGATGTGGGTGTTATCTGCTGGTACAATATCGGGTTCACTGGTGGTAGCGGCGATGTCTGCCACTGACGGATTTCTAATGTTGCTTTGGGGTGAGTTTTCAAGCAAGCTACCTAGAGTGTTCATCAACCACTCTTCCAACAGTTTCTTGACCCTCGGAGGTGGTGTTTCTTTGACTGCGGATGTAGAGGCTCCTTTTTCATGCAAGATTGTCAGGTCTTCAGATGAAGAGGGTGAGATCTCTCCATCCGGCGCACTACCAGGTGTTGTACTCAGGACGTTCTCTCTACCGGCCTCGTTAAGAGGGCCTATGAGATTGGTTGTGACGTCTGCTATTGCTTTCATTCTTGCGTCATTTTCTGCCATTTTTGGCTTCTGTATGGTGTGAAGAACGGTGGTTCGTTATTTTTTTTTTTGATATTCTAGGCGCAAACTATGATTTCGATTGCCGAAATCCCCACAGACGACGCCAAATTGTTTGACTCAAAAGATACTATATACCTTATAAGTGAGAACAATCAAAGTGAATCAAGGATCAATCGTAATCGAAGATAATAAGACCTAGATATGTGTATTATATTTGTTATAGCTTCCAATAGATTGGATATTCAAGAGAGAGAGAGAGAGAGAGAGAGAGAGAGAGAGAGAGCTTGTTCAATAAAATAAACTTCTTCCTTTACAACATGGGGGTCTTCCTTTATATAATAGGAGACCCTCCTTAAAATAATAAAGTAATACAGAGATTGGTCGCGTTCCTTCGAGAGAGACGACAGAACCGATGATACACTTCACGCCGACATTCTTAGGTCGTGCCCTCACTTCGGTTAGCGTATATTCGTTGGTCGTTCCTACCAACATGGAGACGTAATGGCCAGAATTTGACCCTATACACGTTTGAACATGAAACTTGAAAAAAGAATTTTTAAAAGTTGAAGTTGTGTTTGGACATGCATTTTATTTGAAGAAAAATTGAAGTTTTGTTAGTGGAAGAAAAATTTTATACCCAAAAGTTGCCCTAAACCAGTTTTTGGTAACTTGGAAATTTTTGAATTTTTTTTCTCAAAACATGACCATATTTCAGAAACAAATAATGTTTTCAGTTTTCTTTTTAAAAAAATAAAGCCAAAATCTATGACCAAACGAGGTCTTAATAAATACCAATAGACTATAAAGGCAGTAAAATTTAGATAATTTTCTTAAGGCACTTCTTCTCCATATCATTCCTTTTATCAATGTCCCTAAAAGGACGCAGGCATGCAGGTTAATTGTTATTAAGATTTCAATATAAAGATTCAAACACTTGTAAAACCCTGATCTATTAAACGTGCAAGATACTTCGAGTTTTACTTGGCCGGCCTATTCCTCTGCCTCCTAACTGAGCCAAAACAAAAAGTTAAAAACAGAAATATATACATAAAGATATTCAATCCGCCACCGGTTTAGCCAAACCGTGAAAATGTTGAAACAAGCTGGCAAATGGAGAGCCAGCCGGCTACGGTTAAGACCAAGACGTGGTCTTCTTCGTATTGCAGAAGATGGGACCCACTATTCTCCGCCTATTCAATTTTTTTAATCATTCACCCGCGCCATGTCTTCTCACCATTTTCCTTTCTTATATACCAGCAAAAAGCTGGCTAAAACGCTTCTCTCCCTTTCTGATTTCCTAAATTTCCTAAATGGGCGCTGCTACCGCGGCGACTCACCGGCGGCGGCGAAAGTCGCCGTCGTCTACATTCCAGCTGTCCGTCATTATCGTGCTTGTGAACTTGGTGCAGTTGAGCTCAGTTCGGAGTCAACCTATCGATAACGGTGCCGGCACCGCCTCACAACTCGATAATCCCGCGGTAGTTGATTTAGTTACTCGAACTGTATATAACCGTATATACAATCAGACGCACAACCTTTTCGACAACGAATTTGCGGATAAATTCAAATTCTGCATTCTAAATCGGTAAATATTTTGCTTAATTTATGTGAATGTGTGTGTGGGGAGTTGATCACGAAGAGACGAAAGGGAAAGTGAAGTAATTTATAGTTAAAAAGGCAAATATTCGGTCTAGTTGATTCCTTATGTTTTCGGATATGTAGTTTAGTTCTAATATACGATGTGTTGCAGAGATGAAGAGTGGGATCATGCCTTCAATTACTCATCGGATCTCACTTTTCTCAGTGCTTGTGTTACCAGAACAAGAGGTACGTCGTATTTTCAAGTTTTATTTGCACGAAATCAAGTGCGACAGAAATGTTTGGAAGAGAATAAACTGATTTTAGTTACTGTGTGCGTTTTTTTTTTTCTTCCTTTGCGATTGTGATTTTTGGATGGAAGATAAATGAGACTGTTTGGCATTAATTGTGGAAAAAAGTGGCATTAAAATTTATGCTATTTCATTGTCCTTTTGAAATAAAGTCAACGGTTGTAAATCACAGTTTTCTTATACTAACAAATTTGTGGTTGTGCATTTACTTTCACCTTGTTAGATCAGATTGTCAGTCGCGTTTGTAATTGATGCTATATAAGATCAGAACGCTGTGATTTACACTGGAATATATAGCATCTACTCTTTTGGTGGGTGAAACAAGTTCTAACTGGTTCACAACGGACCAATTAGATGAATTAGGTGGCATATTTCAAGGAAATATTATTTGATATTGCAAATGGTAATGCTAATAGTTAATCTCTTCTTTGAATTTTGCAATATAAGATTTCTTTATATTCAAAAAATACTGTTAAAATTTCACTAGTTGAAGTTAAAACAGTACCGCTATTAGTTAGTACTTAGTAATAACCATACAAGAATTCAATTGCTGAAACAAACTTTCTCAGAAGATAAATAATTCTTTCACAATCTTCCCCATATTAGTTATTTCATCACTCGACCCTGCTAGATATGGACTATATATTTTAATTAGGGGATTTTTTAATACATATGCGCGACTAACATTGCATAAAACATATTCCCAATTATTGGAATAGCTAATTCTATGCTTGGTTTGGTTCACATGCTGGTTATGCAAAGAATAAAATGCAAGGATTGTCCGTGCAATGAATAATAATGAAGGAATTGTAATATGGTGATTATTAATATAGGAATTTTCATGCGGTGATTGGTGAACAATAATACAAAAATGTGATGTAGAGATTACCTACTTTAAGAGTATTATTCTCTTTAGATACATTAATACGCATTAAAAATGCTAACGCACATTCATGTTCCAAATTAATCTATAAAACTATACATAAATTCTCACATAACTTAATGCGGGTATTATTTAATACTGTCAATCAAAAGCTGCAATAATTATTTTTTCTTATATGGCCAACCAAATCTCGCATAAGTATGTAGTATTTATTTTTCCTAATCTCTCCGACCAACATAGTATTATTTTCTGGGAGATTTTATGCTTGGACTATTTCCAATCCCTCCAACCAATCGCCCTTAATTGTTTTGGTTCAAGTCTATGTGCTTGACACATTCTTTTATATTCATATTTTCTAGGCTTTAACAAACATCATAAGGTTAGTAGTACTTATTTTTCAGTTTCTACCTAAATAAATAAAGGCAATCATTAACAATTAAATTTTATATATGAAATGCAAATCTAATTTAAAACAATGTTGGAACTTAGGAAAAACATGCCTCTCAATAAGTCAAATGAAAACAAATAGACATTATGTTATTGTTAATTATGAATTTATCAGCAACCCTTAAATAATTTTAGCAATTTGTGAAACTGTATGTTCGTATTCAATTGGCTGATAAGCTAAAATTCTTCTTAATTTTTCAAGTCTTGTTTCACTTACGAATAATATAAAAGGTTAATGATACATAATTTATTAGAATGGCTAATATTCACGTAATCTCAGTTGATACATAGTGTGGTATTTCTGACAACATCCTTCTTAAACTACTTATGTTTATAGATGACATTGAATGACGATAAAGAAGATGCCGTAAAAAGTTCAAATTGAACTAATAACTATTTAAATATAAAAAATATAATTAATTAGAAAGAATGGAAATGGACGTACCAAATTGTCGAAATTAACCTAAATTGAGCTGGTTTAAATTGAAAGTTGAATCGCAAATTTCAAATTCCAAATCATTGGTTGAGAGCTTATATATTGAAACTTGAAGCTTGAGAATTGATAAATTTGGATTGAGATTAGAAGAATGAACTTTGAAAGTGAGGAAAAAGGAGTTTTTCTTTGTTTGGGGGGGAGATGGGGGGGAGATATAGTTCTATAAAAATGTTGAGAAAAGTGGTCCACAAACGGTCGAATAACAATTTTGACCTGCATAAACGGCTAGTCTGACCAGTTATTATTATTATTTTTTCCGATTTCAGTCGGGCTTGTGCCAGAAAAACTTGGAACCGACATAGTTATGGTATTTGGGTCCAGACTGGACAAGGTTCGACTACGGAAAATTTTATTTTGTGTCTCATACAACTTACACTAGTTGTATGAGACAACCTTTTTGTCTCACAGTTTTGTGGACCCCGATTTCTGTGGACCCAAAAGTGTAAGATTGAGGTCCACAAATTTATGAGACAAAAAGGAGCCTCATACAACTATTGTTAGTTGTATGAGACACAAAATAAAACTTCTCGTTCGACTACATAATCTGGGGCAAAAAGGATATAGTTCTATAAAAATGTTGAGAAAAGTGGTCCACAAACGGTCGAATAACAATTTTGACCTGCATAAACGGCTAGTCTGACCAGTTATTATTATTATTATTATTATTATTATTTTTTCCGACTCCAGTCAGGCTTGTGCTAGAAAACCTTGGAACCGACATAGTTATGGTATTTGGGTCCAGACTGGACAAGGCTCGACTACATAATCTGGGGCAAAAATTAGCTGGGATGGTTACTTTTTGGGGCGGCTATTAGAGTTGTCAGTTTTTATATTGTATTTGCAAAGTAGCCACTTTTTAATGTGAAAATAAAATCTGGACAAAAATATTCTACGCTGGAACATGGAAAAACTCCAGGAACAACTACTAGAGTTTGAACATTTATCAGTTCAACTCCAGGAATAATTTATGGAGTTTGAATTGTGCTATTGGAACATCAGGAACAATGACTGGACTTTTTGATCTTTTTCAGTTCAAACTCCAACAATGATTCCTGGAGTTTGAGTTTACTTAAAGAATGATAAAAAAACATTCGAGACCGAGAGTGATAGTGATATAGGTGGACCTAGAGATCGGAAGCTTAGCAGGAGCGGTGAAGTTGTACTTATTAGCACTGTCGTTTGATCTGGTGCTGCAACTATTGTGGCCAGAACCAATGTCTGGAGCAGCGGAGCTTTCAACTCTGAGTGCTTAGTGTTTCTGGTGAGAGTGACTATCGATTTCTGAATTAAAAAGCTTAAGATTTAGGAAGAAAGCACTGAGGTCGAAATTTTAAAATACTAGAAAATGAAACTGAATCCTAAATCTTCTCCATAACCACTATGAGCACATCCAAATACATTTCAGCGAATCCAAACCATTCTTCCTCGAATATATACTTGTTCACCTTAGAGAATTTTAAAAATTCAAGAACAAAGCCTGGGGTTTAGATTTTAAGCGGGTCTTTCTATTTTGAAGACGATGATCTGAAAAGTGTTTTCATTAGGAAAAGGTCAAGGAGCAGTGAACTCAAACTCCAGGAAATAATTCCTAGAGTTGAATCAATAAAGGTTCAAATCTCATGAATTATTCTTGGATTTTTAATTGCACATTTCAAACTCCAGAATACAGTGCTGAATTTTTGCAGGTAGAAGACTTTTGAACTCCAATATAGCGTATTGGGGTTCCACTTGTAATATCTTTAAACTCCAGAACCGATTGCTGGAGTTAGTTCCGTATTTTAGTTGGAGGTGTCTTTGTCCAATACTTTTTCCGTGTGAAAGGAGTGGCTAAATCCTAATAGCTTCTTAAATACTGGCTAAACTCTAATAGCGGAGGTTAAAAGTGGCTATTTATCTTTCCGTTTAATTGGAGAGAAAGCCACTTTGAGAGCTGTTTAAATCATAGCCAGCCTTTGCAGTGCATTTAAAAGTAGCCACAATTTAAAATAGCGGATAGACTTGCTCAAACTTAACTCATTTGAGTAACAACAACTCCAATTCAAACCTCCAATAACTAACGTGTATTATGCATAGCCACCTACTATTGCTAATTGCTTTGGAAAGACGGTAAGAATACTACAGCATGATGTAGAAGTAGCTGAAGAATAGAATACAACAATGACTATTGTATTTATTCTTGTTAATGCTTCAACTTATCGTACCTAAAAAAATGCTAACTGATCGAACTTATATCCCATACAAAGATCCAAAACATTTAGGTTAAAACTTAATCTCAAAACAAGTTTTTTAACTTCAGAACAATTTTTCAATCAAGATTCAAACTTCAGGATACCGTGTTCTGAAGTTCGAAATCCACAATTCAAACTCAGGACAACGTCCTGAAGTTGGAATTCCACAGCTCAAACTCCAGGATAGTCTTCCGAACACTATCCCGGAGTTCGAAAAAGTGTCCTGAATATCACAGATTTTCTCCTTTTGAGGCTGCTTATAATATCTCCAGCTTTCAGCGTCTCTGAGTATGTGTATATCCGGTATGTTTGTCTATGGCTTCTCATTTTTTGTGTTTTAGAGTTTGCTTGCTCCTCTTCAATCATCTCAAGAGGTTGTAGACTGTCAAACTCCAAATTTGAGAACACCCTATACCATGAGCTAGTCTCAAAGCTTTCTAACCCAATCATCTACTCAGCCTTCTGTTGCTAACTTCCCTAGAGTTCAAATTCATCAAGGCAGTTCACAAGTTGGTGTTACTCGAGCAACAGGCCTTGCTGGGTTCTGCTACTTAGAAAAAACGGTCTCTAAGCCTCAAATCAGTTGTGGCTATGTTTTAAATACTTTGTAATATTGGATATCTTTTAAACAGAAACCTAAAAATGGCTCCTGGTGCACTTCGGCCTCTTTTACCTGGATGGTTCATCCAAGTTCATGAGCACGCCCAGCTAGGGGTGTTCATAAAAATCCGAAAAATCGAACCAAACCGAAAACCAAACCAAACCGATAAAAAAAACCGATACTTTTTAGGTTTGGTTTGGTTTTGGTTTTGAATTTTAAAAACCGATCAAATTTGGTTTGGTTTTGGTTTTAATAAAAAAATAACCGAAAAAAATCGAATCAAACCGACTATAAAAGTAGCTATTTAAATTTATTATTATACCTATATATATGTACTTTTACCTGGTGCACTTCGGCCTCTTTTACCTGGATGGTTCATCCAAGTTCATGAGCACGCCCACGGCCCAGCCCAATTGCCAGTTCTAGTGACAGTTTGGCCAGTTTGGACTTAACATGTGAGGGGAGGTGCGTATGGAGTGGAGCGGTGAAGAATGTTTCCTTTAATGGGGTTATAAGATGGTTTTGCACAACCCACCCAAGAAAGAGCAAAAGGAAAGTCAAAGGGAAAGGGGAAAAGTGTTTCGTTTCAATGAGATGAATTTGTCCAATTTCGCACATACCATCTGTTTAGAAGAATTGGAGAAACAATTGTTTGTTCCTGTGGTGTAGGAGGAATATTGTAGCTGACTTTTATTCACTGTTAGACCTATTGTACTTCTTCAACTTATAGAAGGAAGAGTCTTCCTGGTAATCAGAGGCTCTTTTCAAAGACTTCCATCATCCAATGATCCGACCTAAAGGGAGCTAAGAAACCTCTATCAAGTTATGTTTTGATTTTTCCTTACGTAAATGAATTTATCTTTCTCTCTTCTCCATATCATTTTCTATGAATAAATTTTTTCCTGTTATATAGGGGAGGAAATGAATGGAAAAAAGAATTGAAAAAAGGGATTAATGCAAGGCTGATGATTATGTAGTCCGGATGAAAAGAGATTAAGAGTTCACACCTGTTATATTTTATGGAACTTTGACACAATGATGAGTTTCACTTTTCTAGCCCATCAAGTAGCTTGCTGTAACACCATAAATGCATCCGAAGAATGAAGTTAGACAAACAGAAAAAGCTTGTTGGAATACACTATATCACCTCAGAGTCATAGATTTTTAGTCTCAGCTTACACTTAGACTTTGTGCCAATTAAGGTTTTAACTGATTGGACTATCGCTTGTCTTTGCCAAAGCGTTTAAAATTCCTGGTGAGAGGACTCAGAATGAGAAGGAGCTGAAGTCTACTAAAGATCTCAGATCAGGAATAGACGGTTGAAGAAAAGGAATGCACCTTTGCTAGTTTGGAATTTTACCTTTTCCTTCCCACCATCTTCCTGTTTCTCCAGCATTATTTACACTTAACTTGAAAAGAAAAACCGACTATCTTCTAGCCTATGTTACTTGCATTAGTTGGAAATGAGTACTTTTTCTCATCCTCTTGTGGCTGTTTGTTATATGGAAGTGAAAATGATGCTGGAACAGACTGGATTTGACTTCTTCTTTCCTATTGCTTAGAATTTCGTGCCATTAATCATTCTCTTCAGGCTACACTACAGTTCGAAGATGATATGAAAATTATATTTATTGGAACAGGGGATATTCAACGAAGACTGTGTACTGCTGCAGAAATCAGTTTTTACTTCAGTAACACCATAACATCAGGGTCTAATTATTTGAAGGCCAACAGAAACTGCAATTTGACCTCTTGGGTTCCAGGTTGTGAACCAGGATGGGCATGTAGCACCGACCCAGATCAGAATCCTGACCTAAGAGATTCTCGAGAAATACCAGCAAGAACTGTTACTTGTCAGCCTTGCTGTGAGGGTTTCTTCTGTCCTCACGGTCTTACTTGTATGATACGTAAGTATATCGTCAATCTTGTCAATATCTCTTCCTCAACCATTTGTTTGGACAGAACTAGATTGCAGTTTATTCTTCTGTTCCTTCAACGACTTGTTCTTGTTTTACGCTCTAGTATCAACTATCAAGATAGTAATTTAGTTCTATTTTCTAATACCGATGAGTGGACAGTAAAGTCCCGTACGTAAGCATGACTGCAGGAGCATTATGGTAAAAATGATATAAGAGATAACTAGCATACTGCAATTACAGTTGAACAAGGAGGCTTCTTGTTGTTGTTTTATTTGGAAAATGATAATTGATTGTTGTTGACTCCGCATATGTATCTATTTTAGTGCCAAGACCACTAATTTGATGTTTTACAACAATGTGTTTACGTACATGTGTGTGTGTGTGTGTATATATATATATGTATGTCTGTATGTATATACTTTACATGGAATGTTTAAGTATAACACTGTTTTTCACTTATTTTGGTTACATGTTGAAGACTTCTTAAATCTTAGTTGCTGTAATTATTTTCTGATAAGTACCTTATTGACTGAGTTTTTACAAAAGAAAGGATTTCTGATAATTTTCTTCATTTTTCCAGCCTGCCCTTTAGGTTCCTACTGTCCACTTGCCACGCTCAATGTGAATACTGGAATATGCGAACCGTGAGTCCAGATTCCTGATACAAGATCGCTCTGATCATTTACTTCCTTCTGCCCGTTTGTTGTTTGTATAACATGTCTATTGGTATGTCTGTAGATATAGTTATCAATTACCTCCTGGGCAGCCAAATCATACTTGTGGTGGGGCAAACATTTGGTCTGATGTTCGCAGCAGCTCAGAGGTATTCTGTTCTGCAGGATCATATTGTCCAACAAATACAGAGAAGAATCCTTGTACTAGTGGGTAGTAGTTTCTGTCCCGACTCTTGATAACAGTCTGGTTGTCTTCTAGTTGTAAAATTTTGATATCAGGCTGATATCTGATTACAGAAATTCTTTAGAAAAATCCTTACCAGTTAGTTCTACATGCACAACACACTTCTTTTACGATATTTCATCAATTTTGCTCCTCTTGTGTCTTTCCAAGGCTTATTCTTTACCCTGTAATTTCAGGAATTACTGCCCCACAGGTTCTACGGCTGAGAAACGTAAGTTCCAGTTTGAAAGTGCCTACTATTTGCAATACATTGCTAAAATAGAAATCTTCTAGTGCAAAATAAATAACGAATTATATTTCCATTAAGCATATTGCTATAGCATGAATTTAGATTCTTTCTCCAGTGGTGCTGCTTCATTAAGCATTCACCTCTTGATGAATTTGCAGGATGCTTCAAGTTGACTTCATGTAATCCGAACACTGCAAGTCAGAATATTCATGCATATGGGGCAATGCTCATTGTAAGTTTTGATTATTATCTAGTAATTGCCCTGACTGATATCCCTTCATAGTTTCCAGCTGTTTCTAGGTTTATATGAGGTGAGAACTCGATTCAGTAATGCAACAAAATAACTCTGGTTTCAATTAAAGTTTACTATTCTGTTGTCCATAAGAAGTTGCAGCACCCTTCTGGTGATAACAAATTTGATATTATTGTACTACCTTCCCAGAGCTAAAGTTGAAATTGATCCCGTAAAAATTCTCTCTTTAGTATTTGAATTTATTCATGTTTGATGTTTAAGAAGTTATACCACCGTAGGAGATAAAAATCTTGCTCATTCCTGCAGGCAGCTTTAGCTACACTTCTCCTTATAATTTACAACTGTTCGGACCAGATCATCACCATACGAGAAAGGAGACTTGCTAGATCCCGGGAAGCAGCTGCAAAAGTTGTAAAACAAAAGATACAGGCACGTGCAAGGTGGAAAGCCGCAAAAGAGGCTGCTAAAAAGCATGCTGTTGAATTGCAAGGTCAATTGTCTCGCAAATTTTCTCGCAAGAGAAATGTCACAATCAGTGACAAGGTCATGATAATGAATCAGGAAGATACTGATATCGATGGTAATTCATATTCATCAAAGGAGCACAGTACCTCTTCAGTGTCCAAGAATTCGCTAAGCACGTCTGAAGTAGAAGAATTAGGATCCATTCCCTTGATGGAGGTGATAAATGAAATTGAAGATCATACTTTTGATAGTTCAGAATCTTTCAGTTTGGAAATTAAAGAAAAAAATTTGAAAACCAAAAAGCCTAAAGGAAAAGAAATTCAAACTCATAGCCAAATTTTCAAGTATGCATATGCACAACTTGAGAGAGAAAAAGCGCAGCAACAGCAGAACAAAAACCTTACTTTCTCTGGTGTAATCTCTATGGCCACAAATAATGATTACAAGAAAAGACCTGTAATTGAGATAGGGTTTACAGGTTTAACTGTTACCTTGAAAGGTAAAAAGAAGCATCTGTTACGATCTGTTAATGGAAAAATCATGCCCGGTCGTATTACTGCTGTCATGGGTCCATCAGGAGCAGGGAAAACTACTCTCCTTTCAGCTCTGGCAGGAAAAACTGTTGGATGTACAATTTCTGGTTCCATCCTCATAAATGGAAAACCAGAACCAATTCATTCGTACAGAAAAATCGTTGGTTTTGTGCCACAGGATGATATTGTGCATGGAAACTTGACTGTCGAGGAGAATCTATGGTTCAGTGCAAGGTGCAGGTATGTAATAGTTGGTTTCGTTACTTACTATGTCCTTCCTACTCGGGTTATAATGTTCAGCACAGGGTACTTTCAAAATTTTCAGTCACTTCTAAATCACATAACAAGCAGCAAACACATTATTCTATTGACTACTGCTGGCTTGTATCTTCTTGTATCTCAAGTTCATCTGATCCCTGTAGCTGGTAGTTTAAAAGAATAAATTTTTAACTTTTTGTAAATTTTAAGATTGTCAGCAGATTTGCCAAAGCCAGATAAGGTTCTTATTGTTGAGAGAGTCATTGATTTCTTGGGCTTACAGAGCGTGCGGGGTTCCTTGGTTGGAACAGTGGAGAAGCGAGGTATCTCTGGAGGCCAACGGAAACGAGTTAATGTTGGGCTAGAGTTGGTAATGGAACCATCACTTCTATTTCTAGATGAACCGACATCTGGACTGGACAGTGCATCTTCTCAATTACTTATCAGAGCACTTCGACGTGAAGCCCTTGAAGGAGTCAATATCTGCATGGTTGTCCACCAGCCAAGGTAACCACCGGAATTTGTTGACTTGGATTCTGATACTACATGTACATTCATCCTTTCCATTTATAGGTATTTAGTCTTGTAACACAAAAATGCAAAAGCTTTCAGTCTTTAGTTGTTAATGTCAGACAGCTTATAAGTTAAGTGAATAATTTTTTAAACAGAAGAAATCTTCTTCTAGCTAGTGGAAGTTTCCTTCTGATTGATAAATTATGCTTCCCATTGTCTTGTCACTGAAGCCACTTAGCCTTCATCGTCATTGGAAATCAACCCAGAAGTCCACTAAAAACAATGTTTTGTGAAACTGTAAATAAAGTGAAGTGGACCTTTTTAGGCTGTTAATTATTTCCTTCTCTTAATCACCTTTTTGCAACTTTTTTCTTCCAGCTACACCTTGTTCAAGATGTTTGATGATTTGATACTCTTAGCAAAAGGTGGTCTTGTAGTCTACCATGGTCCTGTAAAGAAAGTTGAGGACTACTTTGCAGGCCTTGGTATCGATGTACCCGAACGAGTTAATCCTCCAGACCACTTCATAGATGTTTTGGAAGGGCTGGTCAAACCAACCACCAATTCAAATGTGGACTATAAAGAGCTTCCCGTGTTGTGGATGCTTCACAATGGTTATTCTGTGCCCCCAGAAATGCAACAGAGTGCTGCTGTACTTGCATCTTCACCAGTGGATGTAAACAATGGCAATCAAGCAATTTTTGATCATGTAACAGAGGAACATTCCTTTGCTGGGGAAATGTGGCAAGACATGAAGACTAACGTGGAGCGCCAACGTGATATTATACTGCACAACTTTATGAGGTCAAAGGACCTCTCCAACCGGAGAACTCCAAATGTTCTTCTGCAATACAAGTACTTCATTGGAAGGTAAATATTCACAAAACCAATTTCTTTTCATCGGATAGTTCTTTATGTGTTTTTATTATGAATTAACAATAGAGAGAAAAGCTTACAACAGGGTAAGTTCAAACAAAATTTATGTATCGATATCGAACCATCAGTCTGGGAATTGGGTCCTAAATAATCTCTACACCCATTACCCAGCTCGCTATCACGAACTTTGACATTGCCCACAAGTTGAGCTATGTTATCCCCATGTTTCTGTTACCTACTAAATTCTCGGAATTGCTCGAAATTGATATTATAATCTGTTTGCTGATATTGCAACCAGTATCTACTTTTGGTTGAGTTACATCAATATTGCCAGGCAAGCAATTTGTCCACTGGGAGAAATATCTCATTGTAGAATCTGAAGCCATTGAAGAGGAGAAGTGTTGTCAAAGCTGCCTGCACCAATGAGCAATATTTTGAATCTCCTACAGTGGTCTAATGTCTTGTGCATCAGTTTCTCAACCGAGGTCATCTTGATACAAACAAAGAAAATATAATGGTTTTTGAATATACTCTTTCACTTTGGGACACATGTGCATATCCCCCGCTCGTGGAAAAAATTAAGCCCAAAAAGAAGAGCTAAGAACGCTTTCAGAGATCAAGATTTATTTCATCCAATAAGAAGAAGGCCGGTCAATTTTGATAAGAGCCACTATGAAATTCCGGAGTTCTGATTGATATCATTCAAAGGGAATTCCATTGTTCCTAGGAGTATATGTTGTCGACTCAATCAAAATTTTCTAGCCATTGGCAAGGAATCCATTTCTGAAAATTATGAAATAAATCATCTCTTAATTCTGCCACCATTCTTTCTGGCAACTAAAAGTAAGGGTAAAGAAATAAAATAAAGAAATACGTGCAAAATAAAGAAAAACGTGCATCCCCTCGTCTTGTCATTTGTCTACTTATTTAAGCCCTTGTGTTAAGTTCTGATTTGAAGCCCTATTCTATAATACATAATGCCATTGGTAATTAAAAAAAATAAAAAATAAAATAATGCCAGCTCAGATCAAGCTGCAGGAAAGTTGATCATTCCCTGTTAAATTACTTCTTCCCATCACATTTAAGGAGTATTTAAAGAGGGTATTATGTTGTTTGTTTTCCTTCTTATGATGTATCTAGAACCATGTTATATCGAGGAACTTCCCCTGGATATTCACTTGTCAGAGTAAATCATTACCTGCGTGTAGTAGCAATTAGAAGTATTAGCATAGTTGACTGAGGTTGATATCACATTTGGAGATTTGGGCAAGTCAGATCTTGAGTACGTTAACTTTTCCTGTTAAATTATAGTAGAAAATCAGGCCACGATTGGGCTGTACCATGAGAGCAAATTTGGTATGACTTAACTGTTGGAAAATGCTGTTCTTTTTAGGATGCATTTACTTACACGACACTGCTGGATGCATGGGCAAATTTAATTGAATAAGCTTCTAAATCACTGTTTTTACACTGCAGTTGAGTTCTCACATTTTTTTGTGTTTCAAATTATCCCAGGATAAGCAAGCAAAGATTACGTGAAGCAAAAATGCAAGCAATAGATTATCTCATTCTCTTAGTTGCTGGAGCTTGCTTAGGATCACTAACCAAAGTGAGGGATGAAAGCTTTGGCGCACCTGGCTATACACACACAATAATTGCTGTCTGTAAGTTGATAATCATTTCCAAGGGAGTAAAAGTCCATACTAGTTCAGAGTACAACTTCTTCTCCTGAATTTCTGATTCAGTTTGTATTTCTGATAATTCTTTTTCAGCTTTGTTATGCAAAATTGCGGCTTTAAGGACATTTGCATTGGACAAGTTGCAGTATTGGAGAGAAAGTGCTTCTGGCATTAGTAGCGTTGCTCATTTTGTTGCCAAAGATACAATAGATCATTTCAACACAGTGATTAAGCCTGCTGTATATCTATCAATGTACTACTTCTTCTGCAATCCAAGATCTTCTTTCGCAGCTAATTACGTTGTGTTACTCTGCCTTGTGTATTGTGTGACTGGAATGGGTTACGCATTTGCCATCTTCCTAGCACCTGGTCCCTCCCAGCTGGTGAGCATGAATTCCCGCTGAAACATGTTATATTGCTACAGTTTTTGTTTCTTTTCATATCCCGTACTAACAAATTTCACTTCTACATAGTGTTCGGTACTTGTTCCTGTGGTGTTGACGCTCATTGCATCTCGCACCGATGGTGGTAAATTCCTCAAGGTCTTGGCAGATTTATGCTATCCAAAGTGGGCACTGGAGGCATTTGTCATCTCAAATGCCAAAAGGTATGTTATTGACAGTTCCCTGTAGTGATCGAGCAATATAAGGTTCAGCACTTGTTACTTTAATGGTTCTAGCTGTGCAAATCTTGGCTCCTTTCCTGGGCAAAGACCATTCAAATGCTCGAATTAGATGAGTATATATAATTGGTAATACTGTTGATGATGGATATGAGGGGCAACCTGCAAAATGGGCAACCTGCAAAACCATATTGTGCGCTGGAATTCCTGATTGTGAGAAAGAAGGAAGTTTGAGAGAACTCGATTGTTCCCTCAAGCTAATAGGGTTTAAATAGTTATGGTTACATGTTCTAAGATAGGAAAGAAAATCAAGAGTACATAATCACAGGAACTAATTGATCACTAATTAATCCTATACTATAATTCTAATATTCTAGAATATTTACAAAGATTCTAATACTCCTCCTCAAGCTAGTGCATACAAATCATATGTACCAAGCTAGTGCATACAAATGTAGTTATATGAGAACCAGTGAGGGACTGGGTAAAAATATTCACAAGTTGATTATTTGGCTTCACAAATTTGTAACAATATCTCCTGAGAGTATCTTTTCCCTAAAGGGGTAATCTATCTTTTCCATAAAACATGGAATTTGATGCAATATGAAGGGCAACTTGGTTATCGCACACAAGTTTCATGTCATTAGTTTCTCCAAACTTCAATTCTTTGAGCAACTGTCTAATCCAAATAAGTTATAGGTTGTATTCAGCTTCTACACTAGATCGAGTAACCACATTTTGTTTCTTGCTTTTCCAAGATGCCAAATCACTTCCTACGGAACACAATATACAGATGTAGGTTTTTTTTAGAAGGCGAGCCAGCTCAATCAGCGTCTATGTATCCAACAATCTGCTCATGACCTCGATTTTCAAAATGCTGCAACCCTTTGTCTGGGGCCGATTTTATGTATCACAGAATACGAACAACTGCATCCCAGTGACTATCACACAGAGAGTCTATAAACTGACTTATCACACTGACAGGAAAGGCAAAAGTTAGTTCGAGGTACGGTGAGATAGTTCAACTTACCAACTAGCCACCTATACCTTCCAGGATCACTAAGAGGCTCCTTCTGTCATAGTAGAAGTTTAACATTCGGGTCCATAGGAGTGTCAACGGTCTACAACTTGTCATATCTATCTCCTTAAGAATGTCTAGGGCATACTTATACTGTGAGATGACAATTCCTAATTTGGACTGCGCAACCTCAATGCCTAGGAAATACTTCAATCATTCTAGGTCCTTTATTTGGAAATACTGAAAGAGCTGTTGCTTCAATTTAATTATACCATTTTCATCATTGCCTTAGATGACTAAATCATCAACATAAATGACCATATAAATGCACAAATTATGAGCAGTATGTCAATAGAATACAAAATAATCAACCTCACTGCGAGTCATACCAAATTCCTGAATAATCGTGCTGAACTTACCAAATCTCGCGCGAGGAGACTGTTTTAAATCATATAAGGACCGACACAACCGGCATACAAGACCATTAGACCCCGAGCAATAAAATTTGGTGGTTGTTCTGTATATACTTCATCCTCGAGATCATTATGGAGAAAAGCATTTTTAATGTTCAATTGAAAAAGAGGCTAATGGCTAAGAACAGTGATCGAAAAAAAAGACGGGCATATGCTATTTTAGCTACAGGGAGAAAGTATCATCGTAATCAAGCCCAAATTTTGAGATAAAATTTGGCAAAAAAGACAAGCTTTAAGTAGATCAATTTTACCATCTAGACCAATTCTGATCGCATACACCCACCAACAATGAACTGTAGATTTACCCGGAGGTAGAGAAACAAGCTCCCAAGTACCACTATCATGTAAAGCAGACATCTTTTCGATCATAGCCTATCACCATCGAGGATGAGATAGTGCTTCACATGTGGACTTAGGGATAGGAATAGAGGACAAAGATATCACAAAGGCATGACAGGGTGATGATAAACGATGATAACTCAAACCAATATAATGGGGATTCGAATTAAGAGTGGATCAAATATCTTTTCGGGGTGCGATTGGTGGACTAGGAGGAGACAAGTCTGCAGTAGGTGAAGGATCCGATAGAAGACATGAATCATTTGGACATGAAGCTAGAAACTGATAGCGATGTTAAGTCAAGAGTGGTGGAGCTGTAGATTATGGATCTGGAGTTGTTAGGGGTGGACCTGGAGCTGTAGGTGATGAAATCGAAGCAGTGGAGTAAGGTGAATGAGAGATAGTGACTAAATCTTTAAAATATGTAACTGGTAATACCTAAGAAATGTCTAAGTGTTCACCCGAACCTGTGAAGTATGACTGGGTCTCGAAGAAGGCAATATTAGCGGACATAAGGTATCGTTGAAGGTCCGGTGAATAGCATCAGTGTCCCTTCTGCTTCCTCAAGTAGCACGATGAGCTATCTTATCTTTTTCCGGAGTCAAATTGTGAACAAAACACGTGCTTCCAAAGACACGAGGTAGAAGAGAGAACAATGATAAGTGGGAAAACAAGACATATAATGGAACTCGATTCTGGATAGCTGAGGATGGCATACGATTAGTATTGTAGATATGTATAAAGATTCTAAAAATGATCATTACACATAAGTTTTGCTCTCTTTGTAAATTCAAGGGCATATGCATGCACATCAATTTTGCTCTCTTCGTAACTTTAAGGGCATATATGCATGTAGTTCAGCGGGCTTAATAGCTTGACTTCATACTATGTTCAAATATCACGTGCCGCTAAACCCTCTTACGTACTCTTCTTATTGTTCACATCAAGAAGTAGAGTCGTTCTTCGACTCTACCTATCTAAGAGAAAAAAGAGATCTACCGCTGTTAGACAGAACATTAAGTAAAACAGCGGACTCTTTCTCAGTAGGTGACAACCTAAGAGCCTAAGTTATTTCCTAGACTAGATATTTGGTAAAAGATGACAACATCGAGAACAGAAAGTCATCTCTTTGACTAGACCATGTGCTTTGCATCTGTAGTATTTTGCTTGGGTCCAGTGGCCTTGAGAAGTTAAGTTTAACGGCATTCTCGTTTTAACTGTTTGTGGAATTTTCTCGTCATTCACTCACTGAATTCTTAGGGTATTCTCTTTTCCCGTCGTATTTATTTGGGCAGAACTCTCTTATTCTTTTGCACATGTATTTTTCCACAGTTTTTGTTCGTAACTATGATTGACTCTTGAAATTGTGGCATCATTTATTATCATGAATGTTCATTTGGGGAAATTCAATGAAACTGGAAAAATACGGAGAGGATTAGCATTGCCCTGCGCAAGGATGACATGCACAAATCGAGAAATTGTCCAAAAAATTACTAATTCCTACGGAAACCTAGTTCAAATATAGAGATTAAGGCTTCATACTCGCATATCTTCTCACTTGCTCGCATGTGCCTGCGGTAAAAATAAATGTTTTTTTTTTTTTTTTTAAATTTCATCTTAGTTTAATCTTCCTGTGATGGTTCATTCTAGATGAACTCGGCAAATTTTCAGTTCCTTAAATTACTTTGCTTTGATTGCAAAAATTGAAAGCAGAGAGCTAGATCAGAACGCAAGATGTAGAAAATACAGATGTAAAAGACTTTTGGATCTTTGACAACATTTACTTTACTCGTAAAGCCCTTCTTGAATGATTTTCCACAAACAACATATCAAATTGAAAATACACTATTTTACAGCAGGAATCCTATAGGGATGATTGACGTAATGTCCGCGTGTACAGCAATCTTAAATTTGCAAAATACCTTGTACATAATTTTAAATTCGAAGTTGCATTTAATTGATCATTATGCTATGTGATTTCAGGTATTATGGTGTGTGGCTCATAACACGTTGTGGTGCACTTATGAATTGGGGATACAGTCTCCATGATTGGAGTCTTTCTTTGTGCGTTCTCCTCCTCATAGGTTTAGGTAGTCGTATCATTGCTTTCATCGGCATGATAAGTTTCCAGAAGAAGTGAAAATTGATTATCCGCGTCGTTTTTCTTTGTAGTTATCATTTAGTTGCATATATCATATGTAAATGTATATATGTATTGTTCATCTTCTGCAATGAAATTCTTGAGCTCTTCTATCCTTTTAACAACGGTGGACTCATTTTATTTGCACAAAGAAAAAGAATGGTAGAGTTGCTTACAGGATTTCTTTATTCATAAGCCATACAGATGGTTAAATTTTATAATGAAAAATACGTTTTTTTAAATTTAAATTACAGAATAATGCATTCCATAATTCTCTTATATCCTATTTTTCTTCTCATCTAAATAGTGGTTATCAACTTTGAATCTGGAAGGAGAATTGAAGAATAAATAATGAAGCTTCGAACGACCTTTAATGGTAGAGAAATTTTGGGGTGCAAAGTTGTGAAAGAGGAACAAGAAGAACGAAGAAAAGAAAAGAAATAATTAAATGGGGTGGGTTAACTGGTAAATAGTAATTTTAAAATTATGTACAACTTATGTCACAACCATCTAATTGAATTTCTTTTTAATTCAAATGTGGGTATAATTGACAATCAAATTCCCC
>NC_031993.1:52772005-52917008 GCF_001879085.1 Nicotiana attenuata
CCCCCCGTCCCCCCACACACACACCCCCCCAAAGTCGATATAAGTTGTTAACAGACTAATTTCACGTGTTTACAGTTATAGTTTCCCAGGGCCTCAGCACGATAGAGGTTGCCAAGATCCTTGTATATTGGGTTTTATGGTGATTGATACTTCCTCTATTTTAATTTATACGGTGGATACTAGGTAGTCATCTTTTGACCGCTCATTAATATTTAGCTACTATTTCAATAACTATTTTTTTAATGCGAAAAAAGATTTGGACAAAAATACTCTAACTTAAACATAAAAGAACTCCAGCACAATGTGCTGGAGCATGAAGTTTTTACAAGTTGAACTCTGGCATAGTGATACTAGAGTTCGAAAATTCCACTATATGTAAAACTCCAGAACTGTTTCCTGAGTTCGAAATTTTTTAAAGGTAAAACTAGAATAATATGCTGGAATTCTATCATAATTAAAGGGTAAAAATAGCATGGTCTGGTCAGTTTTCGGACTGGTCATTTAAAAATAGCCAGCGTTTACCAAGTCAATGAAAAATAGCCACTATTTTGCTGCAACAGAGAGCGGTCCAGCATAATATAGTGGAGTTCGGTGCACCTGTGTATGAACTTCCAGCATATTATGCTGGAACTCCAACACACGCAAAGTTCCAGCATAATATACTGGAGATTCGAGCACTTGTGTATGAACTTCCAGCATATTATACTGGACCGGTATACTTTGCTGGAACTCCAGTATATTATGCTGGAGTTCTTGTGTACTTATGCTGGAACTCCATCATATTATGTTGGAGTTCCAGCATACTTATCCTGGAACTCCAGTATAATTTGCTGGAGTTCAAGTATACTTATGCTGGAACTCCAGCATACTTATCCTGGAACTCCAGTATAATTTGCTGGAGTTCAAGTATACTTATGCTGGAACTCCAGCATAATATACTGGCGTATTTTCTGGGTTTTGAACAGTGTTTTCGCTCAGATTTATCTTTACATGAAAAATAACAACAACAACAACATACCCAGTAAAATTCCACTAGTGGGGTCATTCGCATATCTTTACATGAAAAGTGGCTAAATTTCGATTACTTTTGAAACTGGGCTATTTTTGAACGACCACTTGTAAATCTGGCTATTTTTGAATTTCTCCCTAATTAAGGGTGGCAAAAGTGGCCCAAACCCATTTAACTCGCCCAACTCGCACAAGTTTAAATAAGTTGAGCATGAACTACATTAATGATGGGCTAAAATTAGGCACAACTCAACTAAACCCATTTATTTTCAGTAGTCCTAATTAGCACATGATTTTAGCTCAGACTGACCTATGAACAACAATTGCCTTTTAAAGCTTCTTAGGGCATATTTGGTATGAAGGAAAAATTAGTAATTTTATCACTTATTTTTCCATATTTGGTTGGTGAGTGATTTTTTTTTTCCGGAATATATTTTTTAGTATTTGGTTAGAGAGTCAAAAATATTTATAATAAAAATAATTTTCTATGCTACTCTCCTCAACTCCCCTCCACCCAAATCCTCATGTGTTCTGTGCCCCCCTACCCGTGACCTTCTTTTTTGAAATAAAAGTTCCTATAGCCGTGGGCAGAAGCATATTCTAGTATATGAGAGAGAAAATAAGTGCTATTATATTTATCTATTTGTTTCCCTTAATTTGTCTATTTATTTCCCCATTTAAATATGACACCACTTGTAAAATATTAAGCGTATGCCATTGGAATTGCAGATGAGTGCAATGATCCAAATAAGGATATGAGAATTTAACTAATAAAATGCGAAATATAAGGAATTTTGGGACAATTTTCTATTTATATATATAAAAAAAGAAATGAATTACAAAGTAAACAACTGAGTAATTAACTATGAACTAATAAGCTTCCATAGTCGACTGAAGATCTACAGAAATGAAGAAGAGAAGAATCAGAGATTGAGGGAGAGAGAAGAGGGTAGAAATCAGTGAGAGAGAGTTTGAGAAAGAGAGAAAAATGACCTAAGATTCGTTGTCTTCTCACTTCTGCTGAAGGTTAGCTATAATAACCTTCGGCTGACATGGCGAAATCCTAGCCCTCACAGATCATTTATTGAAAACTAATCCTAGTCATTAATTTGAAATTCTATTACTTCTTCACTAATTCTGTTATTCCTTCGCCTAAGCTCACCCTCCATCGAATCCAACTAACAACACTAATCCCTCTACTATCATTAGATGAGATGATGTGCCACCCTCTTACCATTGAGTATCAACATTCAATTAAAAACTTCAAAACAAGAAATTAGAGCTTTAATATCATCCATGCTGAAACAACACATTAAAATGCTCGTTAATCTCCTTGATCCTCCTAATTTCAGCCCCAATACACCATGGAGGATCCCAATCTCCATCATTGATCTTCTTCATACCCAATGAATCTATCTCCAATATGAGAGGATGTAGGTCATGAGCTACACAATAGGACAGTCCTTCTTTTATTGCCTTTGCCTCAGCCACATTGTTGGTTGTGTCCTCCAGTTGTTGTGCCTTTGCATACGCCAAATCTCATTCTCCATTCCTCACACAAAACCCAAAAGAACTAGGACTGGGATTGCCTCTTGAAGCCCCATCAGTGTTGCACTTGTACCAGCCAGTAAAAGGCAATTGCCATGTCACTCGTTTAGTAACAATCACTGGCCTATACTCATCAAAGAACCTTATTATGTCTGGCCAGAGATATGGAATATGAGTGAGCCAACTGTATCTCACCTTTTACAAGAAGTATATTGTCTTGTTGATCTCATGTATGACCCTATTGACCGAAACTGATCCTCCATTCCTATTGGTGTTTCTCATTTTCCACAACTCCCAGGTGATAATTGATGGCACTGCCTGGTATAGAGACTTAAGTTTTGGACAACATGGAGCATTCCAACATGTCCTAATAACGTGATGTAGCTGTACCAGTTTAAAAATGATCCCTGCAGCATTCATAAATGTCTTTCATACCCTTGTGGCAGTAGCACCTATCAAGAACAAGTGCACAAACGACTCCTCTTGTGTTAGCTGATAACACCAACACCTAGAGACACATATGTAACCTTGCCTTCTCCATAAATCATCAGTAACTAGTTTGCCCCTCCAAAGCCTCTAGATAAAGAAGGATATCTTAAAAGGCGACCCCTTGATCCATATGTGCTTATATTCTGGATTAGGGTTTGCCCTATGTCTCAATAGATGCCAATCACTACTCATAGTAAACTTACTAGAAGCAGTGGGTTTTCATAATAGTCTATCCCAGTAGCTAGGACTGTCTTCAAATTGCACCTTCTAAATAACATGTTCAGCTGTATCTTTAGGAAAAGTTTGCTCCAATAGCTCCTCATTCCAGCTATCTTCTTGCCTTAGTTCTGCTACTTCTTGTGGGTCCTCATTCATATGAAACTCAGGTCATACCACATGGTATAATGCCCCTAATCCTGTCTAGTTTTCATGCCATACATTTGTTGTACCACTCTTCATCTCCCACAAAATCTCATGTTCTACATCTTCCCTTGCATTCAACATCTGTCTCCACATATGAGATCCTCCCCTAAACTACATTACTGTAGGAATTTCTTTCTTGCAATACTTGTTCCACATAAATTTAGACCACAATAATTTTGTTGTTCTGAATCTCCACCAAAGTGTAGCTGTTCTGAATCTCCACCAAAGTGCAGCAAACAAAGCTTTAGAGACATAATGTAAAGATCTGAACCCTTGACCCCCTTCATGTTTAGGCAAACATAACTTCTGCCAAGAGGCCCAATCCTTGCTTCTGCCTTCCTCATTTGTGCTCCAAAAAAATCTTGCAAATATTTTGTGCAAATGTTCAATAACATTATTTAGGGGATCAAACACAGATAGCATGTATACTGGCATACTTTGTAATACACTAGAGATAAGTGTTGCCTTGCCTCCAAATGATAGTAATTTCCCCTTCCAAGAATACAGCTTGGATTTCACCTTCTTGATAAGATCATTATAGTAGTCTTTCCTTCTTCTAGTGTATAAGATAGGACATCCCAAATATGTAATAGGAAACTCTCCCTTAGCAAATCTTGTAGCCTCTCCTACTACCTGAAACAAACAATTGGTAGTCTTGGAATGCATATAGTATGAGCTCTTAGTTTTATTGATTAACTGCATAGAAATCCTCTCATAACTATTCAATACTATCATCACCTTCTTCAATGAGTCTGGATGAGCTGAAGCAAATATGATAGTGTCATCAGCATATGCCGAATGATTTAGTGGACCAGTCCACTTAGGTATACCAAAACCTCTAAAGTCCTTGTCCTCAAACAGCTTATTTAAGAATCTAGATAACACTTCTGCTGACAAAATTAATAATGCAGGAGACAAAGGGTCTCCTTGTTTCACTTATCTTTTGGATTTGAAAAAATTTGAGGCCTGACCATTCACCAAAACTGAGTGCCAGTTGTTAGATACTAAGTTCCACACCATGTTGATGAAATGCTTAGCAAACCCTATCTTCCTTAGAACATGCAGAAAGTACTTCCAAGAAACCCTATCATATGCCTTGGCTATGTCCAACTTAATCACAACATTGGCTGGCTTAGCTCTCAACCTTATATCAGTAACTATCTCTTGTGTAAGACGGATGTTTTAAAATATACTCCTACCCTTAACAAAGCCAGATTGGTTATGTGATATCAAGGCAGCTAACAACTTCTCCAATCTATCATGTATTACCCTGGAAATCATCTTATTGATGAAGTTGCTCAAACTTATAGGTCTAAGGTCAGAGAAAGTTTGCACCATAGGTTTCATAGGCAACAATACCAAGTTACCATGTGTGATGGACTTAGGCAGTGTAGCACCTCCATAGAAATGCAGTATCATGTTGTGAATATCATAACCAACGATATCCCAACATTCTTGATAAAATGTTCTAGTGAATCCATCATGACCACTAGCACTATCCCCACTAAGCTTAAACACTGCACCCTTGACCTCATCAAGATCAGGATATCTACGTAGGTCAAGCTTTTTTTCATCGTCACCATAGTAGGCACATTTTCAAGCATTGAAAAATCTGTGGGATCAGCTTCTTTTGTGAACTGATATTCTTGTAGAATTCCACTACATCGGCAGCCAATTGATCATGTTCCTCATCTAGATTCCTCCTGCATTTTGGATCCTCTTCAGTTGCAGCTTCTTCCTTTTGCCATTCATATGATTGTGAAAGAAGCTAGTATTTCTGTCTCCCTTAGCAAACCAAGTCATCCCAGCTTTCTGTTTCCAATATTGTTCCTCAATACTCAAGTACTTCTTCAGTTCTGCTTGGGACTGTTGTAGAAATCCTATTATAAATTGTTGGTTCTTCTTCAAATAACATCTCTTTAACCTTTACAATATCTTCCAATATTGCCAACTGCTTGAAGATTTCACCATACGTGGATTTACTCCATTTGGACAGTGCAACTTTTACATTCTTCATGTGCTTGAACATAAGGAAAGGGTTCCCAATGATGTTTGCCTGCCAATTTTGTCTCACCACTTCTTTAAGAGTCTCACGTTTGGTCTAAAAGTTGAGGAATCTAAATGGTTTCACATAGTTTGCAGTCTGTTCTCCAACACTAATGAACAATAGGGCATGATTAGAGCCAGTTCTTATCTAATGTTCAACCTCAATAGTAGGAAACGGATTTTGGAAAGGAAGATTCACAAAAATGCTGTCCAGTCTCTTGAAGATCACTCAACATTAGGTCTTCCATTCCACCAAGTAAAAGGACTCCATTTGTAGCCTAAATCAAACAATCCACTAGAATTAACACAAAAGGAAAATCTTCATATTATGGAGGATACACTGCACGACCACCAATCTTTTCATCTTCATTAAGTATCACATTGAAGTCTTCACCAACCATTCATGGCATCTCCATATCACTTGCAAGATAGTACAATTATCCCACAATCCTAGTCTCTCAAAAGCTGAGCATTTTGCATACAAAAAGGTCATCATAATATGTTGGCCAATATCATGATGAAACACCTTAACAGTCACCTGTTGTGCAGATTCCATGACCAACTTCCATTCAAAATTAGCATAAAAAACAGCCAGATCTTCCCATTACTATTTGCAAAGGAAACCTCCATTGTTAAACCTTCTTCTATACCTTTGTATGTGCCTTTGATTCTGAAATGGTTCCATCAATGCAATGATAAAGAAACTATGCTCTCTTTGCGTGTTAATCACCCTAGCAAAGGCGTGATGTGTGTTCATTGACCTTATGTTCCAAATTAGTGTTTTGATCATCATTTAGTTTGTGAAACTGCCCTTCTAGGCAAAATTCTTTTATGTTGAGGAATCTCTTTGTTTTGTCCCTGCTTCTTTCCCTTCTTACTACTCTTAACAACAGACCTAGGTGATAAATCAGCTTCGCTTTCTACTGCTTTGAAATTTCTAATTGTTGATTCATCATCACCTTCTTCCTCGAATTGCTCTTGTTCAATCATGGCCTACTGAATCTCAACTGGTGTAATATTATGTGTGACAAGATCATGGAATATCTGGATTGGTGTTTTCAAAGGTACAATAAGCTGAAATGGCGTTGGTTGGTCAGTTCCAGAAGCACATGAGCACCTGGTGCTTGTGATACAATGGCATAGTAAGGTTGTTACCCATTTGTCTCCTTCATCACCATAGCATTCTATGCTCCAGCTCCCAAAGAATCTTGCAACATCTTAAATAGCAAAGCATAGATAGATTCCAAGCTAGGGTTTACTATAGCTGTTTTTGCAGAAGTTACTGTTCCATTGGGATCAAGAGTCTTGCCACCAACTGTCTGATAATCTGGCCTCACTGTATCATGTAATACCTCTACATCGACATCACCACCTTTCTCCCCAGCTAAAAAGCAATCGAAACACCTTCAACAATAGAAAAATCCTTCCCAGATGCCCTAGTATTACTGTTCCATTGCCCTGCTTCTTAGCTGAGGCTGTTGCACCTTGTCCCGAAAGCTTTTGTAGCTTCCTTTGATGTTCCTTTATCTAATTCAGCTGGTACTTTATACTGTTTTTCATTAGAAATATGATGACCTTCAATCCTAGTTGTTAGGCTAGGGTTTACTATAGCATCTTTAGACCTAAACCTGCCAGCTTTTCCTACTCATCCTCCCCTTGGTTGTTGGAAATTGTCTTCTTGGTTATCTTCATAATTCTTCTCCATTAGCTCGAATTCATCACTCCACAATGCCTTACCATTGTTTCCTTTTCCAGTTGTTTCAATTCCTTTGAGTAACCTCCCATCGTTTGTGAAGGCACTGATGTCGTCTAAGTCACACCCTCTATTTGAGGTAGTGAAACGGTCGATGCAATAGTAATACCCAACTTAGAGTTGGGTCGAATTCCACGGGGAGCTATGAGATTGGGAGTATATATTATGGTATATGAGCTTGGACTATCCTAAATTGCACTTCCACAATCTTGATTGGTTTTATAGCTAAATTAAACTAAGATTGCAACTAAGTCATTAAAACTAAGAAATGATGGTTTTGGTTGTTTTTCAAATATTGTAAAAGAACTACGGCTGTGACCATGACCTGGGTATTTGCCTAATGGGATAAAGACTTTTATGATATTTTGATGAACGGGGTGTATTATAGCTCACAACACTGCGTTGCCCACTCAATACCTCTCGGTCAGAGAATCGTTTTGCCCAATTTGACTTTCTCAAGACCAAATGGGTATCTACTGAAACGGTTGATAAGAGCTCAAGTCAGGTTGTTACTATCTATAGGTTGAACCCTTTAATTGGGTTGATCAATTTCTCAATTGACCCAATTCCTTGTTAGCTAGGTTGACCTAGACTAGGTCTCTCTTTCTCAAGAAGATACTAAGTCAAAAAGGCATAAATCAATTTTTGCAGCCCTTAATTCACAAATAAAGCATAAACCTAGCTAAATAAAAAACACTCATTCATAAACAAGAATAAAATTAATCACCCATAAGGTTTACACACTAGGGTTGGGTCACAACCCTAGCTAAGAATCTAGCTACTCATAATGGGTAATGAAGAAAATAGAGAAGAAGAGATAATCAAATTCATATTCAAAGATTAAAAGACAAAAATCTAATGTTTAATCACTGAAGTAAGCTAAAGTTTCCTAAAACAATAAAGAAAACGGCTACAGATGTTCAGATATTCAAAACTTGCCCTAATTTCGTGAAAGAAGTCTATTTATACACAACTAGAAATTTCAAACAAAAATGCCCTTTCAAAGGTTCTGCGGGCGCACAATTCCATATGCGGTCCGCACTTCTTCTTTAGGCAGGAGCTTGGTCTGTGGCCACATAATTCTGGATTGTGGCTGCATGTCACTTATTCTATGGTCTGCACAAAACTGAGTGCGACCGCACATGCCCTTTATGCGGATCGCACAAATCTGAGTGCGACCGCATGGCTGACTTTTGTGGCCGCACAATAATTGTGCGGTCCGCATATTCTTGAGGCTTGAACTAGGAATTCTCTGAACTTGAACTCTAGCATGGCTTTTGCGGCCGCACAATAATTGTGCGGTCCGCATATTGTATTAACCCTCTGGCAGATTTTACTTCACATTCTACGGCCGCAGATGGAATTCTGCGGTCCGCACATTATTCCTTTTGCCTGCTTTTTGCCCTTGAGTTCATATTACTCCTTCTTGAGTCGGATTTTATCTTTTTGGCTCATTTCCCAATGCTCATGCAATTAAGCATATTTCATCAGTTTTCGGGAATACAATTAAGCATTTTTGGACCAAAATGAAAGTAAAAAGGTGCTAATAAGTAGTCAAAATCCCCACTTATCAACTCCCCAAGCTTAAGCTTTTGCTTGTCCTCAAGAAATAAAAGTAATTCCCATCTCCACAAGTTAAAAACTTTTCCAACTATAAGGTGTATCAAATACACATCAATTGGGACCAACAATTAGCCACACACTTATGAATTATCAATAAGACAATGATTTGAAGTTTTAAGCACCAATAGTTTTAATGACACTTGAGCATCAAGAGTTGAATTTATTCATTAAGGAAATTCGCTCTTTCATGTAGGTCATTATGGATCCCAAACTCCTCCCCCTCTACTCTCCGTTAGCATATCTCACTTAAGAGTGTAGCACTCAATTCAAGGATTTGTGAAAAGTTAACTCATCTCTCTCAAAAGAATGTCACAAGTACGGCTCTAAGCACCATAAGCTTGCCCCTCATGTAAATCACCACTAATGTACGTTCACTCGGCTTGAAATCACGTAGGGATTTTTCGGAATGTAATGAAGGCTTTTGGACAAAGGTATGGAATGTTCGGATAGAAACGGGTTCATCTTTCCTTAAGCACTACATTTTTCTCTTTTTGGCTCATGTTTTGCCGACTCTTTGAGTCATTTTCTTTTTCCTTAGGGGAACTAAAGAGACTTAACATCACTCTTTCTCGATCATGATGTTCATTTTTTCCTTCTTTGCTTTCTCCATGCTTTGCATCATTGCTTTTCTTTGAACTCCTTCAACTCTTCACTTTATTCATTTTCTTTTTGCATTTTTCTTTTATTCTTTCTTTCTTTTTCTTTGCCTTTCCTTTTCTTCATTTCTTCACTTTTTTTTGTTCCTTGATACCAATTTCAAATTCCTCGTCTCTCCCCCAACTTATGGTTTAGCCAATTGCTTCTTAAGAGTGTTAAGAAAAGCTAGGGTACCAAGAGAGGGTCACTACAAAATGGGTAACGACTTGCAACGTGGTTATCGAATGAGAAAGGTCTTAGGCTCATCTGGGTTGACTAGGGATAGTAACATTGGTGGGACATGGAAAATTTCAAGAGGGTTAAGGAGAGCCTACAATCACTTCTCAAGCCAAGCAAAACTTAGAATTTCTCCTAGAAACACATTCCGGGCAAGTTCTAGACCATTCGCATGGGTACTTGGACTTGTAACAAAAATCTCACTTCTCACACAGCCGAATTGTTAAAGAGGATAGAGTAGAAGGCCCACAACAACCATATTCAAGATTGAAAATCACTAATGGTTCAACTAAACCACTTGATGATTGCTCAACGTAAGAGTTAAAAGGTCACTAACTAGAGCTGTTTCTTTCCATGAACTTGTTTTTAATCATAAGCATGTAGTTAAGTGTGTTGGTACCAAGTGAAACATGCTCGACTCTTCTAGTTCAACTCAATTAAGTCATTTTATTCATTATTACTACTATTCTAACTAAAACATCAAAAACGGACTCAATCCCGTAAGAAGGTTGTCACGCTATCCATCGTTGGGAAGAATCACCCGATTTACATAAAAACCAGCTTTGGAAAGAACCATGACATTAAGAAAACCAAAGGCTTATTGATCATTTAAACATTGAAGAGAAACTACTAAATTAAAAAGAATCTATCAAAGTAAATAAGAAGCTATAAGATTAAACATCAAATACTAAGAAAGCAAAATAAAGAAGCTATAGAATAAACTACTGAAAGCATAAATGAAATGAATATACAAGATGAGAGAGGAGAGAGAGAATATATACATTAATAGAGAGGGAAGAATATATACATAAATAAAAAGAAGAAAATGTTATCCGTTATTTACAGGCCAATGTCATCAAAATCAAATAAACTCCACCCCCCGAAGAACAGTAAGCATTGTCCCCAATGCTTAACAAAATAAAAACAAGGAAGAGAAAGAGTAAAGAGAACTCCCTATGTGGTCTCGGTGTCCATAGAAAGATCACCACCCTCAGGCTCCTCTAACTGTATCTCATCATCCTCTGCTTGGGGAGTAGCGGGGTTGGTGAACATCTGTAACATCGCATCAGCAGTGTGGGCAGCAAGGTCCGGCTCCTCAGACTAGCCAGCTGGTGACTCTGATGCCTCTGGTGCTTGTGGTGCTGTTGGGTCCGCTGCTACTACTGGAGCTGACTCCATCAGCAAGTCAAGCGGAAGATCCCAGCTGCTGCTATCTTGGTAACCTCTCGTGCCAACTTGTCAAATGCTTTCTTCGAGGCCTGGGATTTCCTCATCTTCTTCGCCTGTTTCCCTAGCTCATCAATCGCTCCCCCCATGTGCCACCAGAGTGTCCATAATAGTCTTATGGTGTTCCAGAATCTTCTTAATAGTATCCTCCCTTGTGGGAGACATCGGGGGTGCTGGGGTAGAAGATTGTGCTGCAATAGCACTGGATAAGTCGGCCATCTTTGCAGTAACTGTCTGCATCTAGTTGTTGATACTTGCCAGAGTCTGGTAGACTCTCAGCGTTGTGAGTGGATAAGTAGAAGATGAAGGCACTGAAGCTACTGGCGGCCCTGAAGATGGAGGTGGAGGTATGGAAGCCGTACTGCTAGAAGGCCTGGTTGAAGTGGCAGGCATGTCGGCTGAAGGTATGGCTGCTGAAGTTGTAGCTACCACCGAAGTCTCTTCAGACTGGCCCACGGTAGTAGTTGGCTAACCCTTCTTCTTGTTCTTTGGGTTCCTCGAGTCCTTGAGAGAGTTCCATGAAAAGGGCTGTTTCTCCTGAACCTTTGTATCAAATGGCTTTAACTCTACTCCCGCATCCGTAAGGTATTCAGTGATAGTGTTTGGATACGCGTAGGAGCTCTCACCCTGCCTACCAATCAGAGACATGTTGACCGACATGATGGCACCCAAATTGATTGGGTACCCGGCCATGATGGATGCAACTAAGACTGCCCAAGGGATTGGAAGAATGCTTTTATTTTTGCTCGGGTGTATCCGGCTGCATACAAAGGTTTGCCAACCCTTGGCTTCAAAATTGAGGGTGTTCCGTTGAATGGGAACCTGCTGTGATCCATGGCGGTGGTGGTCCTGGAGCTGCTAAGATTTCGTCTAGCCAAGGGCATAACGCATCACCCATTTGAAACTTCTCCAGGTATTGTACTAGCTCTACATCCTCGAGCCCCAAGTAACTGTTTAGTGATGTTTGATCAAATCTCACTTTCAAATTTCTAACTTTTTTCACCTTAGTACCCTTTTTGACGTGCGCCACATTGGAGTAGAATTCCCGCACTAAGTTCTCCTTGGTGTCCACCACGCTTTGAGTGAACCATGTCCACCTTTTTCTCTCCCGAAATTGTCTTACCACGTTCGGGTTGTATCTATCCAAATCCTTCAAATCAAATTTACTCTCAAGAGTGAGCAATCTTTGGGTCCACCATTCTCGGAACCTTTTGAAAGCATTCAGGCTCACGAATCTGTCTTCCTAGACTTCTTTCTTTTTCGACCTCTCTAGGCCGGCAAGTCGGGTATCACCCCCTCGACCATTATCAGGCATATCATCATCATAGTCAAATGGGATAGGTACTGCAGGGGCATGTGAGGAATAAGGCTCTAAACCTTGGCTATCCTCTTCCGAACCTTCAGAAGAGCTAGCTGAGGAGGAAGGTTCATCTCTAAGTTGTAGTTTACCCGGAAACTATTTTTGTTGAGATTGTGCATCGAGTTGCTCTTTCATTGAATTGCCCTCCGAGGCTTCCCTAGACGGGAAATATTCACTACACTCTGCAGCCTCTGGGGCTCTGTTGGTAGTTGCCTTCTTGTTTATCACTTTTTGGACAGCGAGTGGTAGGTTGCTCTAGCCTCGGCCTCAGGATGGTTCACCCTTCCCTTTGGATGTATCACCTCTACCACGAGATCTCACCATTGTCTGCAATTCATAGTAACAGGATTCAGTTAAGTCCAACTTCACAGTGTAAAACAGTTGTAGACAGTTACAGTAAAAATATAAGCATGGTCAAGAAGTGCGGTCCGCACAATAGTGAGTGCGACCGCACAAAGGCAAGTGCGGACGAAAAAATTTTGAAGTGTGGCCGCAGCCCTAATTCTGCGGTCCGCATAATTTCTTGTGGGACCGCACAATTTTGAGTGTGGCCGCACAATTCCATCTTAAAACATGCAACTCTCTTGTATCAGAGAATTGGTCGATCTACGGCCGCAGACAGTTTTCTACGACCGCAATCCGCTTTCTACGGACCGCATAATTTTGCGTGTGGTCCGCACAATCAGCTAACACAATTTGACCTAACTTAAGGATCTGCAGACCGTATAATTTCTTGTGCGGCCGCACAATTCAAATTAATAATGCAGTAACCTGAGATTTTCGTACTTAGCAAGAAAATTGGGCATGATAATGGCAATTTAGACATGGTAAACTAGTTACACATCCCTCAGTTAGCAATTTGGAAGTTACCCAATGCATTAATGCTCAACATGATGATGAATTTTTTAATTAGGGCTCACAAGAATTAATCTAATTAAGAACAAAATTAAGAAAACTAAAAAATCTAAGGATGGATTGCACATACCAGTAATGTAGTGATGCAAGGGAAAGATTAAGATGATGAAATGAGTGTAAGAAGCTTGATTCAGATGAAAGTACTGTGCTTGTCTTTGCATGAAGTTTTCAAAGTGCATAAATATTTAACGAATGAAGAGGAGCACTATTTATAGGTTGACCAAATTAGGGCAAAATTTTGAAGCCGAGTGCGGGCGCATAACTTTGTGAGCGGTCCGCACTCTTTACCTGGTGCCATTGCCCTTCTATGAAATTTTGCAGTCCGCACAAAAGTGGGTGCGGCTGCAGATATTTGTGCGGACCGCACAATTCCAGGTGCGGCCGCAGATTGGCCATTTCTCTGACAGACAAACTTCAAAGAGTGTGCATTTTTGGTTTTCCAGTTGTGCGGTCTGCACAATAATTGTGCGGTCGTAGAGTTCATTCTGATGTGGCACTCAATTTTGCGTGGTCCGCACAATTTCTATACTTAGCAAAAATTCTCTAGGCATAGTCCCTGCAAAGCACACTCATTCCTGCATACAGTTCAAAATCCGTTAGTACAAAACAAAACCTATTTAAAGAAGAAGAAAAAGATAAAGAAAAAGACACATGGGTTGCCTCCCAAGAAGCGCCTGATTTAACGTGGCGACATGACGCAGATTACCAATCACTTGAAATGAAGAACCGCCACGATGTGGCCATCATCAACTTTTCCAAGATAGTGCTTCACCCGATGCCCACTGACTCTAAACACTTCACCATTATTATTTTTCCAAGTCCAATGCACCAAATTGTGTCACACCATAAACCTCAAATGGGCCACTCCATTTATACTTCAACTTCCCCGGAAACATCCGTAATCGAGAATTGAACAATGACACAAGATCACCTTCTTTAAACTCCTTGTTCCGAATGTACTTGTCATGGAGGTACTTCATCTTCTCCTTGTATAAGGATGAAATTGTATATGCATGGTACCGGAACTCATCTAGCTCATTTAATTGTGCCACCCTTAGGTTGGCAGCGGCATCCCATTCAAGGTTCAACTTTTACAAAGACCACATTGCCTTATACTCAAGTTCCACCGAAAGATGGCAAGCTTTCCCGAATACCAACCGGTTTGGAGACTTCCCAATCGGTTTTTTGTAAGTTTTCCTATAAGCCCATAAGGAATCATCAAGTTTTCTTGACCAATCCGTTCAGTTGGCATTCACTGTCTTTGACAAAATACTCTTTATCTCCCGGTTGGAGACCTCCACTTGACCACTTGCTTGAGGATGATTGGGGTTCGTAACTTTGTGAGTGACACCATACTTGGTGAGTAAGGTGTCGAAGGCCTTGTTGCAAAAATGCGAACTCCCATCACTTATGATAGCCCTCGGAGTACCAAATCTTGTAAAGATGTTCTTCTTCAAAAATGCCTCCACACACCTCGCTTCATTGTTGGGCAAAACAACAGTCTCAACCCATTTAGACACATAATTAACCGCGACTAGAATGTAGGTGTTTCCACAAGAGCTCACAAACCGAGCCATGAAATCAATACCCCACACATCGAAAATATCTATCTCCAAAAGGTGGTGAGAGGCATTTCGTTTTTCTTTGAGATTCCACCGGCCCTTTGGCATTCATCACAATGCTTGACAAGCTCACTAGCATCCTTGTAGAGAGTGTGCCAATAAAAACCTCAACTTAAGACTTTGGCCGTCGTTCTTTCTCCACCACGGTGACCACCATAAGTCGTAGAGTGACAAGCCCCAAGAATATCCTCTTGTTCCTCCTCCGTTACAAATCTTCTAATCACTCCATCCGTGCAAATACGGAAAAGGTACAGTTCATCCCAATAGTAGTCTTGACAATCCTGTTTGAGCTTCTTTTTTGGTTTAAAGAGAACTCAACCGAAATGATTCCACTCACAAGATAATTTGCCAAATCCATGAACCAGGCATCTCCTTCATAGAAATAGCCAAAAGTTTCTCATCGGGGAAAGAGTCATTGATTTCAAGGCCATCATGTGTCCTTCCCTCCTCCTCCAAACGAGACAAATGGTCCGCCACTTGGTTTTCACTTCCTTTCTGATCTTGGATGTCAATGTCAAAGTCTTGCAGTAGAAGAACCCATCTCATCAAACGGGCTTTAGAATATTTAATAGCGAAGTGCCGCATGATCTGTATGAACAATCACATTTGCACCTATCAAGTACGGGCGAAACATTTCCATAGCAAACACAATAGCAAGAAACTCTTTCTCCATAATGGTGTAGTTGAGTTGGGCACTATTCATGGTCTTGCTTACATAATAAACCGGATGAAAGATCTTGTTGATGCATTTCCCCAAGACGGCTCCCACCGCTACATCACTTGTATCACACATAAGCTTAAAAGGAACACTCCAATTTGGAGTGGTGATGATGGGAGTAGTAGTCAACTTGAGCTTTAGCAACTCAAAGGCTCTCATTCAATCATCATTGAAATGGAACTTTGCATCTTTCTCTAAAAGCTTGCACAATGGGTTTACCACTTTAGAGAAGTCTTTGATGAACCGCCGGTAAAATTCCGCGTGGCCTAAGAAACTCTGCATGCCTTTGACCGAAGTTGGATGTGGAAGCTTAGAAATCACCTCAATCTTTGCCTTTTCGACTTCAATGCCATTCTTTGAGATTTTATGACCAAGGACAATGCCCTCCTCAACCATGAAATGACACTTATCCCAATTGAGCACCAAGTTTGTTTCTTCACATCTTGCCAAAACTTTGTCCAAATTTGCTAGACAATCATCAAAAGAATCCCCGACCACAGAAAAATAATCCATGAAGACTTCAAGAAAATCCTCTACCATGTTCGTGAAGATAGCCACCATACACCTTTAAAAAGTCGCCGGTGCATTGCACAACCCAAATGGCATCTACGAGAATGTGAAAGTACCATAAGGACAAATGAAAGTAGTCTTCTTTTGATCCTCTGGAGCAATAAGAATTTGATTGTAGCCGGAATACCCATCAAGGAAATAACAGAAAGCACGGACGGCCAACTTATCAAGCATTTGGTCAAGGAAGGGAAGTGGGGAATGGTCCTCCTTGTGACTTTGTTGAGCTTGCAATAGTCCATACACACTCTCCACCCGGTCACCGTTCTTGTAGGAATCAACTCATTCTTGTCATTGGTGATCACAATCATGCCCCTTTTCTTTGGAAAACATTGAACTAGAGAAGTCCACGAACTATCGGATGTGGGGTACACAACCCCAAAATAACCTCCTTCTTGACGACCTCTTGCGTTGCTTCATTGAGTCTCCTTTGATGTTCAATGGATGGTTTGGAACCTTCCTCCAAGTTGATCTTGTGCATGCAAAATGCGAGGCTTATCCCCCGAATATCTGCCAAAGTCCATCCAATAGCTTTCTTCCTCTTTTGTAGCACCGCCAATGTGGATTCTACCTGCACGTTAGTCAAACAAGAGGAAAGAATAACTGGTAAAGTAGAAGAAGGGCCAAGAAATTCATACCAAAGATATGGAGGTAATGGCTTCAAATCCAAAACGGGAGGCTCCTCAATTGAAGGCTTTGTTGGAGGAGTGGTTCTATTTTCAAGATCCAAGAATAATTTGTAGGGCTCATAAGTGTACGACCCCATCCCTTGCAAAGCATTCACATATTCCACATAACCCTCCATTTCTTCATCATCACAATTGAGCAATACGACCTCCAAAGTATCATCAACATTCATCACGACACTTGTTTCATCAATAATCCCATCGGTCACCAAATCCACAAAGGAACAAACTTCATTGCTATTCGGTTTCCTCATAGATTTGCACACATGGAAAACTACCTTTTTATCACCCACCCGGAAAGTGAGCTCACCAGCTTCTACATCAATAAGAGCCTTCCCCGTAGCAAGGAAAGGTTGACAAAAAATAATCGGCACCTCAAAGTCCACTTCACAATCAATAGTCAAAAGTCCGTCGGGAGGATGAATTTATCAACATGAACCAATACATCATTAATAATACCCAACGGTCTCTTTATTGTACGATCCTCCATTTGCAACCTCATAGATGTGGGTCTTGGTTTCCCAACCCCCAAAGTTTTGAAAATCGAGTAGGGAATCAAGTTGATACTTGCCCCAAGATCACATAAATCTTTAGCAAAGTCGGCACTCCAATTGTTACAAGGGATAGTGAAAGCGCCGTGATCTTCCAATTTAGGAGCCATTGAGTGCACAATTTCACTATGGGTCATCTTTATAGTTTCACAATTCATCGACCTCATCTTTGTCACCAAGTCCTTCATGAACTTTGCATAGTCCGGCTTTTGCTCCAAAGCCTCAACCAATGGCACGTTGATGGATAGACTCTTCCTCATGTCAATGAACTTTTTGAATTGGTTCTCGCCATTTTTCTTGGCAAGACTTTGAGGATATGGAGGAGGAGGCCTTGGCATTGGTGCCTTAGCCTTTGGCACTACCGGTTCTAGTATGTCTACAATGTGTTCCCTAGACGGGTTCACTTCCTCATGGTCTCCTCCACGTTGTCATAAATATCAATTCTCACCTCATCATTTGCTTGAACCTCATTGATTTGCATCTCATATTCTTGTACCAATTGCTCATCATCCACAATTTTCTTTTGACTTGAGGTGGTTGCATCCCCACCTTTTCCACTCCTTGTAGTAACGGCCATGGCATGTCCCGTGTTGTTTCCACCTTTTGGTTTCACCACCGTATCGCTTGGTAGTGCCCCCCCTAGGACGAGTGTTCAAAGCTTGCGAGATTTTCCCCAATTGAAATTCCAAATTGCGAATTGAAGTGTTGTGAGAGGTTAAATCGGAGTCGACATTCTTCTCCATCATTTGTTTGAACATGTTCTCAATTCAGACAATCTCGTTATTGGAAGAACTCGAACCTTGGGAAGGATAAGGAGGCAGGTTGCTCGGTTGTTGATACATCAGGGGCCTTTGAAAACCCGACCCCCGATTGTTGTTGTTGTTGTTCAACCCTCCTTGGTTGTTGCCTCCCTAATAGCCTTGATTATTGCCACTCTAATTGCCTTGGTTATGACCATTCCAATTTCCTTGATTACTTTGATTGTTCCAATTCCCTTGGTTGTTTTGATTGTTCCAACTACCTTGATTGTTTGAATTCCAATTTCCTTGATTTCCTTATGGTCGCCATTGTTGTTGATTCGGGCCTTGATTGTTGTTTGTTTGCCCTTGGAAGTTGTTCACATATTGTACCTCTTCTTCTTGTTCATTGTACGACTCATATTGATCAAATCCACTATCATCTTGCACATAATTTTCAACACGGTTCTGCACTTGAGGACGCTTTTGACTTCTCTTGTTTACCATCATACTAATTCCGTCCATTTCATTGACTTGCTTGGGACTTTACACTTATTGAAGTTGAGCTTTGGCTAGTTGATTCATTGTGGTGGTCAAATCGGCAATTGCTTGCCCATGATCATGTAATTCTTTATGCAAGTGAATCACATTTGGATCACCTTGAGGAACGTCTGCTCTACTTTGCCATGCCGATGAAGTATCTGCCATTTCATCTAGAATCTCACAAGCTTCCGCATACGGCGTTGTCATGAAATTACCACTGGCAAACTGGTTGACCACGCATTGATTTGTAGTATTGATCCCCATATAGAAAGTTTGTTCAATCATAGCCTCCGTCATGTCATTTTTCGGGTAGTCTTTCACAAAAGTACGGTACCTCTCCCATATCTCATGCAAAGGCTCATTGGGTTCTTTTTTGAAAGCTAGAATTGCATCCCTAAGAGTTGCCATATACCCGGGAGAAAAGAACTTGGAAATGAATTTCTTGGCCAATTCATCCCATGTATGGATAGAATGATTTGGAAATCTCTCTAACCAATCCAAGGCCTTCCCTTGTAGAGAGAAAGGGAATAGCCTCAATCGTAAAGAATCCTCGGAGACGTTTGTCTGTTTCCTCCCCCGGCTTGTGTGAACAAACCCTTTCAAGTGCTTGTATGCATTTTTATTCGGAGCCCCAGTGAAGAATCCCCGTTGCTCTAACAGTGTGTGAATAACATTTGTGATTTGAAAGTTGCCCGTCCTAATGCGGGGTGGGACTATGGCACTTACGTATCCTTCATTCGGAAACACCCGGTGTGGAGCCACTCTTTGTGGAGGAGGAGGTGGAACGGGAACATTGTCTTGAGGCAGTCGGCCTCGCCTATTTGCTTGAGGTTCAAGAGGAACCTCTTCAACTTGATCATCTTCCACGTCCACATCCCCCATAGGTATGTTTCCATGAGGATCATGGTGTTGAGAGCCATTTTTCACCTACAATTGTTTCACAAAAATATTAGTAACTCGGAAGGGAAAGAAGATAATTCATACACAAAACAAAATATATAGCTAAATCCGCTTTTAGCTCCCCGGCAACGGCGCTAAAAATTGATCTCGTCCAAGTCACACCCTCTATTTGAGGTAGTGAAATGGTCGATGCAATAGTAATACCCAACTTTCAGTCGGGGTTGAATTCCACAGGGAGCTATGAGATTGTGATTTAGGAGTATATATTACAGTATATGAGCTTGAACTATCCTAAATTGCACTTCCACAAGCTTGATTGGTTTTATAGCTAAATTAAATTAAGATTGAAACTAAGTAATTAAAACTAAGAAATGATAATTTTGGTTGTTCTTCAAATGTTGTAAAAGGACTAGGGATGTGACTATGACCTAGGTGTTTGCCTAATGGGATAAAGACTTTTATGTTTTTTGATGAACATGGTGTATTATAGCTCACAACGCAGCGTTGCCCACTCAATATCTCTCGGTCAGAGAATGTTTTTGCCAATTTGACTTTCTCAAGACCAAATGGGTATCTACCGAAATGGTTGATAAGAGCTCAAGTCGGGTTATTACTATCTCTAGGTTTAACCCTTTAATTTGGTTGATAAATTTCTCAATTGACCCAATTCCTTGTTAGCTAGGTTGACCTAGACTAGGTCTCTCTTTCTCAAGAAGAGACTAAGTAAAAAAAACATAAATCAATGTTTGCAACCATTAATTCATAAATAAAGCATAGACCTAGCTAAATAACAAACACCCATTCATAAACAAGCATAAATCATAAGGTTTACACACTAGGGTTGGGTCACAACCCTAGCTAATAAACTAGCTACTCATAATGGGCAATGAACAAAATAGAAAAGAAGAGATAATTAAACTCATATTCAAAGATTAAAAGACAAAAAATCTAATGTTTAATCACTAAAGTAAGCTAAAGTTGCCTAAAGTAGTAAAGAAAACGGCTACAGATATTCAGATATTCAAAACTTGCCCTAATTTCGTGAAAGAAGTCTATTTATACACAACTGGAAATTTCAGACAAAAATGCCCTTTCGGAGGTTTTGCGGCCGCATAATTTCATGTGCGGTCCGCACTTCTTGTTCAGCCTTGGAAGGAGCTTGGTCTGTGGCCACATGATTCTGGATTGCGTCCGCATATTACCTGTTCGGCGGTCCGCACAAAACTGAGTGCGACCGCATAGGCTCTTTCAGCGGATCGCATAAATCTGAGTACGTCCGCGTGGCTGACTTCTGCGGCCGCATAGTAATTGTGCGGTCCGCATATCCTTGAGGATTGAACTGGGACTTCTCTGAACTTGAAATCTAGCATAGCTTATGCAGCCGCACAATAATTGTGTGGTCCGCACATTGTATTAACCCTCTAACAGATTTTACTTTTCATTCTGTGGCCGTAGATGGAATTCTGCGGCTGCAGATGGAATTCTGCAGTCCACACATTATGCCTTTTACCTGATTTTTGACCTTGAGTTCACATTACTCCTTCTTGAGTCATATTTTATCTTTTTGGCTCATTTCCCAATGCTCCTGTGATTAAGCATATTTCATCAATTTATAGGAATACAATTAAGCACTTTTGGACTAAAACGAAAGTAAAAAGGTGCTAATAAGTAGTCAAAATCCCCACTTATCAGGCACTTCTTGATTAAGTGCCTCCTCGGGAGCTCCAAACTTTCTTTGCACCCAATCTACAGTTCTCTCCTTTGTGTATCCACCCCAATCCCAGTAGCATTAGGATCAGGGTTACACTCTCTTGGCGCTACGTTCGGTTCCTTTAGGCTTTGGACTGGGCTTTTGTGCATTCTCCACTTGCTTCTTCTCCTTCTCCTTGTTGGAGTCATTTAATTTCTGCTGATTCTTCTTCTCATTAAGTGTACCATCTTCTTTGCCACTCGTAATTTGTAGAACTGGTGGATCAATTTTCTCAATTTCCAATGCATCAAATTTGTTCTTTGTAGCTACTGCCTCAGCCTTGTTCTTCCCCTTCCCATTGTCAACTGCCTGCTCATTTGTTGTTTCAATAATATGGCCTCTATTATCTCACCGGTACTTGTTCTTTCTTCTTTGCATCCATTCCTGTTTGGAAGGATTTGAAATTGGCTTTCCCAGTACCTTACCACTCGAGAGAACCTTAGATGAGGTAGCTGATGTGCCAACTACCTCCTTCCCAGTACCTTGATCCTCTACATCTTCATCATACCTCTTACGTAGCTCAGGATGAATCACCCAACAATCAAGTTCATTGTGACCTTGCTTCTTACAAGTCTTACAATACTTTGGCATGTAGTCATACTTAATCTTGATCCACTTAAACTCCTCAGGCCCAAACTCATCTTCCTCCTCTATAATTTTAATTCTTTGGGGGAGTTTAGACAGCAAATTAACCTTAACCCTGACCTCTGCACAACTAGGTCTGGTACCATCTTGAGTTGCAAGATCAAGATGCAAAGAATTACTTACTGCACTAGCTAATGAAAAAATAAACTCCTTACCAAAGAAATTAGGTGGTAATTTTGGAAAACTTATCCAAGCTACAGCAATTGGTGTTTCTTCCTCAGGCTTCCACCATGGATTCCACTTTGTGCACCTCATCTGCTACTTCTTACCTTGAGCTTTCAAATAGAATGCATGCTTAGAAAGAAGATGAACATAATCCTCCATTAAAGACAACCTTATCAACTCATGATTATCTTCAATTAAACCTATTGAATAGGCTCCTTTAATCTCACACTGTATGGGAATAACTTTACGTAATTCGCTAATAACATGCTTCCCATAAGAGAATTTTCCAAGAACTGCCAGTTGAAGGCCTTGCTGCACGATTGATTGTTTCATTTCTTGTTTCTTCCACTTGATTATGGGTTCACCATGAAGAAACTCGACTTGTTTAATAGGTATTTTTGCTAAGGTTTGCATGGGCACATTTAATGAAGTAGGTTGTAGTAATTTAGCAGTTTTGGATTGGATTAGGGATGTTAGAGGTTTTTTGGGGCAGTTAAAGTGGTGAGGAAGACTGACCAGCCTCAAGAGGAGGCTGGCCAGTAGCCAGAGAGTCCATGAAAGGCTCGCAAAAGCTTCTAGGGCAATCTTCGCAGTCACCTATTCGCTAGAGCTCTCTTGATGCATGTGGATTTAATGCGAGAGTTGTAAGTATCTTGCTTAACCTCGACTTGAGGAAATCATTTTTTTTCTAAAAATAGAACTATTTGCTACGTGCTATGTGTTTGGGGTGACTTAATGAGTGTATATGCGAACACCGAGGTTATCTCATATTTTAGATAGATTCTAGGTTCTCTATGCCTTATTGAATGCGAGTTCTTCTTCAATTATGCTCTATTCAATTCTAACTACGTGGCACATTTATTCATGTAGAGATCATGTTTTAACTTATGACATCTTATTTGAGCTCGATGGGTTAATTCCATATATTTTTTGATACACTTGATTTGGTAGTAGTCTATATTATAAACCCACATTCATAATTGTTATTCTTGTGGTACCTCTTCAACTGTTGTATGACTAGTTGAGTTTCCTTATTCATGTTAGAGATCATATTTAAGTTTTTGGTGCTTATGTGAACATAATGATTATTTTGAGGATAGATTACATATTAGAGTTGTAGTGATACGTTACAAACATGCTTATATTATGCATAGAAATCATCTCTTATTCATATAATACATCCCTGCATATGGTTCTCTGATATGGACTGAGGTTATGGCTCGTTAATTATCTGTGCAGCTGAGATGATGATGGCATGAGGTTTCTATCATGCGGTCATTGTGATATTATTATTGGTAAGGCACGAGGTTCTCACTGTGCGGTTATTGCAATATTGACATTATTATAGCACAAGGTTTCTACCGTGGAGTGCATGAGATTTCTTCCAACATAATGTGGATATAGATCCATCCCCCTAGGGTCGCTCTCTCATATTTCTCTCTTGATGGCGTACAAGCAAGTTGAGAGAAACTGATAGGTTTCTGGTTGATTATGATGCGTTTTAGGCATAAAGGTGAAAGCTTAGACTATTTAAGTGAATCTTTTGTGCATATTCATGCATTAATTTATGCATATTTTCTACATATGTCAGTTGATGCATTATATATACGCATGGGATTTGCTAGACCGTAGTCATCTTATCCGCTGAACTAGCTGACTTTATTACTTTGGGTCAAAGTACTATATTGATATATGGTTTTGGTGCAATTGTACATGCCTAATTTGGTTATTTGAAAAGCATATTTTTTGCCTTTTTCTAAATTTTGTGCACTTTGTTATTGATATTCGTTGTTCTATGATTATTCCTTGGATATTTTTTTTGTTATTGTACATGCTATTAAGCTGCACGTGTTACATATAAAGTGGGCATCTTTTGATTGAACCTCGTCACTACTTTGTTGAAGTTAGTCTTGATACTTTCTGAGTATATGGGTTCGGTTGTACTCATACTACACTTCTACACCTTGCGTACATATTTTTGAGCTGAGCTGTTGTGGATGATGAAGTCTAGTATTTAAGATTTACCAGCGTACTAGTTACAAGCTACCAGTTTGCTCGTGGTAGTTTTCAAATAGATGATGTCTATCTTTATATCAAAGTCGTATTCTTATTCTTATTTTTTGTCGCTCATGACCTGTACTACAAGTCCTTAGGATAGTTGTATTGATTTTTGCATTATTATTTTTTATTTATTGATATTTTTATTCAAGTTCTGTTATATGCTGTTCAACTTAGTGGGTTGGATTAGGTTCCATCACGACTAGGTGAGATTTAGGTCCTGAAAAGTTTGTATCAGAGCCCTAGATTCATAGGTTCAACGAGTTATGAGAAAATATCTATTAGAGTCTTTCAGATCGGTATGATAACATCCATACTTATCTTCGTGAGGCAATAGGGCATAAATGAAATTTCGCTCTCTTTCTTTCCTCATCATGTGGCAATGTTTCAACTTGAACTTTAAACCTTCGGTTCTTTCTATTTAATCTTAAGCGATATTGAGTACTTAGTATCAGTTGTGAACTGACAACTTGTGATGTTGCGGATGGGGTACGAGATGCTTTTTAATGTTGTGAAGGTAGGCCGTTCTAAAGGACATGTGTCTAGTTTAAGACTGCAACTTTTGCTCAGTAGATTCAGTTGTGTGAGTATGTGATTTTGGACTTTTATGTCTGATAGTGTCCCTAGAATTGGTCTTGATGGCTCAATGTATGGCAAGGTAGCCTTATATGAGTATTATGTGCCTAAGGGCTACCCTTAGAGAGTTTGGATGTGACAAGAAGGATTTTCTTTAGGTGTAAAAGGGATATGGATGCTTGATTATCATCTTGTTGTATGATACAACCTTAAGTTCTAAATGTGTTGCTGGCCTTTTTAGTTGTTCTTTGGAGGAATGAAATGGATTCTTACGTCTTGTGGACGAGAGTAGACTCGATAAGATTATATTTACATAGTGATTCTAACCATAGTAAGGTCATAGAAGGGTGTCGATCTGAGGATAAACATGTGGTTATCTCCGGTTAGAAGACTTGAGATTTTATGAATTTTTGTGAGGTTTGTATGAAAAGTTTTTCCTTCTATCCAGTAGAATGTATGTACTACAATGAGAATTCGGATTGATTGACGAAGTTAGCACAACTGTCACAAGGATGAGTATGCATTTGGGATGATAATTTGGAATGTGTGATGACCAGTGCTATATGGGCTTATGAGAAATTCAGTTGAGTAACAGTACGAGATCATGGTAGTTAAGGAGGAGAAGTCATTATGGTTTATCAGGTGATGTAATTATGGCATCACACAAGTGGGGGACTCTACCATCAATGATCGGGTGATATGGGCATGTGTTGTTGTGGTTCCTGAACTAGGATACGCTTGTAGATTTGCTATGATTTGAGAAGGGTGATACTGAGGATGATTTGCGCAAGGCATTTACTGGATGCATGATGTACTGCTCTTTATCGATATATAAAGATTGTGGAATGGCTCGGGTGTGATATTCATTATGGATGTAGTGTGAAAGGGGATTTATTTTGTTGCCTAAGGATAAGGTTGCTTCTTAGAGTATTTATGTACTAATAGAGCACAAGTTATTCGACGCATATTGACTATGCATCAGGGACTAGAGTAGAGTGTATGACTCTCGAGAATGGTTTTGATGGGTTTAAGTTCGAGGATATGGTACTTAAGGATTTACCGGATTGCATTGTGTGGCTAAGAATTTGAGATTTGCATTGGATTGTGCCCGAGACTTGGAGTATTTCTATATCATTATTGGTTCTATAACACAATGATAGAGAGATGAAAGGAATTACTTCGAATTCATTGAAGGACTCTAGAGATCAGACATTTTGGTTTGAGGTACTTTTGGATGCATAAAAAAGGAATAAAGTGGCTTACGGATCATAGGATGGTGTAGTTTCATGTTGGGATCACTTGGTATGGGTTTTGCTTAAGGGCCATAGTGTATAGAAAGAAGAGTTATGCCTTGAAGGCAGGTCAAGAGTAATTTGAAGAAGTTGGGTCAGTATAATAGTGGCTTGGATCAACAAGACAATAGAAAATATCAGTTTCTTTTGTATGGTGGGTCTTTGCAATCACTTTTGTTGTAGGACTTTTAGGTTTGGCAGTTCGTGTGACTTGGTTGACTTGGAGATATTCAGTTCCAATAGCTTGATTATGTGTATGTGGATTTCTAAGAACTTGAGGATGATCCTACCCGTGACTTGTTTTTTCTTGAGGGATACTTGTACTTAGATATGACATCATGATGGATCTGGTGAGTCATGTGAGGTTTGGATTGCTTTATAAAGTAGCAATTCGTCTTCAGGCAGAAGGATTGAATCAGAGATAGCGCAGATGATTTGAGTTTCTTAATGGGAATAGTAGTACAGATGTCAGTATCACCAAGAAAGAAAATATGTTGCAGAGGATGATTACAGATGGGGTCTATGGATAATTCAACTAAGTGCTATGACAATTTGTGATGGTCAGTCGTTGAGGTTCAGATTTTAGCTGCCTAACATGGAAGGATCTGTGGATATACATGTTTTGGAGATGCTTGTAGGCGTGACTTTAGAGTTGTGTTTGAGTAGGCATGTTCATTAGGATGAGGAATTTTGTACTTTTGGAGTTTAAAGATTGGATTTTCTAGAGGTGAGATTATTGATTTGGTTATGGTAAGTGGAAGAGTGTAAATAGTTAGATAGTTACTGATAGGAATTTTCGGTAGTTGACTTAAGAAGATTTGCTCTTGTTCGAGCTTGTGGTTCATGACATTTGGTATGTTGTGACCTGTTTAGGTGTAGTAATATATCCTTCTCAGAGATCTTGATTTGATTGGTATAGTTTAAGAGGTTGTTGGAATTATTTTTGTGTGTTGGGATAATGGACAAGTTTAATTAAAGACTATAGAGATTTAAGGATTTGTATATTCAATGTATTGGGTTTCCCTAGGTTATAGCTGATCACAAGTGGTGTAGTTGGTAACTGGGTTGATAAAAGGTCGCATGCATATATTCGTTGTAATGACTCGGCCGGTCATTTTGAGTGTTGTAGCTCCGTTCCCCCCATTTACTGCGTATTTTGTGCTCAATTGTTGTTATGTGACTTTCCGAGGTGTTTGGTTTGGTTCTAGGGATGTTTTAGAATGAGTTGGGACACTTAGTCCAAAGGTTGGAAGCCTAAGTTGAAAGAGTTGATAGGATGTTGACTTACGAGTAAATGACCCCGGAATGGAGTTTTGATGGCCCTGATAGCTGCGTATGGTGATTTTGGACTTAGGAGTGTGTCCGGATATTGGTTTAGAGGTCCGTAGATGATTTTGGCTTGAATTAGCAAAAGTTAGAAAAGTAGAAGTTTGGAGAGTTCATAACTTTGACCGAGAGTTGACTATACGGTTATCGGGCTCAAATATTCGTTCCAGAAGTTAGAATCGGTCCATTGTGTCATTTATGACTTGTGTGCAAAATTTGAGGTCAATCGGAGTTGATTTGACAGGTTTCGGCATCCATTGTAGAAGTTGGAATTCATTAGTTTTAATTAGGCTTGAATTTGGGTGCGGTTCGTTTTTTCGATATTGTTTGCTGTGATTTGAGGACTCGAATAAGTTCGTATGATGTTTTAGGATGGGTTAGTATGTTTGTACGGGGTCCCGGGGGCCTCGGGTGGATTTTAGATGGTTATCAGATTGGAATTTGGACTCAGGAAGTTGCTGAAGCTGGGGGTTTCTGGTGTGACCGCACCTGCAAAGGGATTGGTCGCATGTGCGAGCTTGCAGAAGCGAGCTAGGGGTTACAGGAGGAGGTTAGAAGGAGCTGGGAAGTGGTCATAGGTGCAAGGGATCTTCCGCATCTGCGAGCCTGCAGATGCGACAAGGCTCCGCAGGTGCGGATATGGGCCAGCGTGGCTGGTTTGGCAGAAGCGGATGTTTGGGCACAGAAGCGCACCCACAGATGTGCCTTTGAACCATAGGTGTGTGATGTTAGTTGTCTAGAATTTTTCCGTAGAAGCAAAAATTGACCGCAGAAGCAGTATCGCAGGAGCGGAGAAAAGTGTCGCATGTGCGATATGTTTGGGCAGAATTTAAATTCGAAGGTTTTGAGGCTTTTCTCATTTTTAGACTTTTGAAGCTCGATTGGAGGCGATTTTTGAGAGAGGTTTCGCGGGATTTATTGAGGTAAGTCACTTTTGATCATTTTTAATATTGAATACCCATATTCCCACCTAGTTTTTGTGTGTTTTAAGGTGAAATTTTGGGAGTTTTGGGCTAGGGTTGGAGAGTAGGAATTGAGGATTTGAGTGGCGATTTGGTGTCGGATTTGAGTAATTTTTGTATGGTTGGACTCGTCGTTGAATGCATGTTCGGGTTATTCTGAGACGTGGGCCCGGGTTTGATTTTCGAGTTGAATTTTTGACTTTTATTAAAGAACATAGCTTTTTCATATGGAATTGATTTCTTTAGCTTGTGTTGATTGTATCAAGTTGTTTGTGGCTAGATTCGAGGTGTTTGGAGGCCGAGTCGTGAGGCAAGGACTTTTTGGAGTATAGAGTTGCACGGTTTGAGGTAAGTAACACTTCTAAACTTGGTTCTGAGGGTATTAATTCCTGAATTACATGTTGTGTGATTGGTGTTGAGGTGACGCACATTCTAGGTGACGAGCATGTGAGAGGTGCACCGTCGAAATTGTGACTCAGCCGATTCTATCGAACTATGTAGTCATTTTATCTGAATATTATTACTGTACTCTATGTGTTAGAGAAATTGAGCTGTGATTTATGTTAGAAATTATGTTTAGGCTATGTGCTGGTACTATTGGGACCCACATCGATCGTTCTTTTGCTGTTGAGTTATTTGCTTAATTTGCAGTTATGTACTCAGTCGCATTCATCATTGCACATTATATCCGAGGCTCTGTATCATTTATTGTCACATCATATATTATTGTTTTGGGCTAATTGACATGAGTGCTGTGAGCTCGAGAGACTGGGGAGCTTGATGACTGAGTGAGGCGAGGGCTTGTTTGTGAGTGATATTGATGGGATCGGGCTGCACGCTGCAGCAGATACTATTGACTCATGATGGGATCGAGCTGCATGCCGCATCAGGTATTATTGATTCATGATACGATCGGGCTGCGCACCATATTGGGTTTTATTAGCGCTTGGGCAGGATCCATCCCTCCAAAGTTTGACATACAAGCAGCGAGTGCATGTACCTTACAGTGCTGAGTGACTGAGTGTGATGAGCGAGAATTAAGGCAGTCAGATTGAGTATTCTGAGAGTGTGTGTACGTGAGGTTTTCATTACGTTACATTACATGTAGATATATAGATCTAACATTCCTCATATCAGTCATACTTGGCATATTTTATTTGTATTGAGCTTAACTGTTAAACCTTAAAGCATGTCTACATTTCCTACACTATGTACCAACAGATTATGAGTTTCTCCGAGATATTATTGTCATATTTCCTGTCAATTCTGTACTGTTAAATTCTGTATTTGGGCTGTATTGGTTAAGTTCATCACTGCTTTTAGCTCAAGGTTAGTCTTGTTACTTATTGAGTACATTGGGTCGGTTGCACTCATACTACACTTCTACACATCGTGAATAGATCCAGGTACTTCCGGGAATGGAGGTTTCTACTGTTGGAGCTTATTCAGTTCGAAGACTATCGAGGCAGCTGCCTTGGCATTCGCAGACATTGACTCTCCTCCTTTCTCTTTTAGTTTTATTTATAATATTCTACCTTCCTAGACAGTGTTTCAGCAGTCAGACCATGTTATTTTATAGATGCTCATGTACTCAGTGACACCCAAATTTTTGGGAATACTGTATTGAGTCGTAATATTTTTCTTATCGGTATTTATGATATTTTTCTCTTGAACTTATATTACCATGTTTACAAATTTAAAGATACGTGGTTTATTGTGATTGTCGGCTTGACTAGTATTGCGATATGCGCCATCACGACATGTAAGGTTTGGGTCATGACAAGTTGGTATTAGAGCCTAAGTTGCATAGGTCTCATGAGTCATGAGCAGGTTTAGTAGAGTCTTCCGGATCGGTATGGAGATGTCTGTACTTATCTTCGAGAGGCTGCCGAATCATTAGGGAAACTTCACTTTCTTGTGTTCTTGTGGTACAAATTTGTTGATTCCAGGTATTAAACTTCTGTTATTCTATTCTCTCACAGATGGTGAGAACACGTGCTACTGGATTGGGCGGACGACCACTAGTACCACGAGAGGATGGGGCCGCGGTACAGACCGAGGTGCAGCTCGTACACCAGCTAGAGAAGCACCTGTATATCCACCAGTTGCTCCAGCTCTGGAGCAGATTCCAGATGTGGTTGAGCCGGTGAGAGCAGCTCAAGCACCAGCAGTGCCCATTGTGATTATAGGCCTTCAGGAGGCTCTATCCCAAATATTGACTATTTGCACTAGCCTTGCTCAAGAGGTTTTAGTTCAGGCCGCACTAGCCACTTCTCAAGCCCGGGGAGGTGCTCAGACTCCCGCCGCCCGTACTCCAGAGCAGGTGGTGCAGGGACTCCAGACACCGGGGATACTACCAGCTTGACCGGTTGTAGTTTCTCAGGCGCATGTGGGTCCCGTTATGGCTCAAGCCTCCATCATTCAGTGGGGATGATTTAGAGGATGCTCAAGACCAGTGGATTCATCATATAACGGGTATTCTGGAGACTAGTGGGGTCTCATTTACTACTTTTCAACTGACGGGGGCAGCCTTTAGATGGTGGAGTCCTAGGAGCGAAGCAGGCCAGTCGGTGCTGCACCACTTTCATGGCACAAGTTCTTCGTTCTATTCTTGGAGAAGTTTCTACCACCGACCTGCTGGGAGGAGTTGCATAGGTAGTTTGAGTAGCTACACCAGGAGGGTATATCCGTGAGCCAATACGAGATGAGATTTTCAGAGTTAGCTCTTTACGCGACCTGTCTAGTTCCACAGAGAGGGAGAAGATTAGGAGGTTCATTAATGGCCTTAACTATGGACTGCGCTTTGTTATGACTCAAGAGAATGTATTAGGTTCTATGTTCGACGAGGTGGTTGATATTGCTCGGCGGCTAGAGATGGTCCGTAGTTAGGAGCGTAAGGTGAGGGAGGCCAAGTGGCTCGTGATTCAGGTGGTTTTAGCAGTGTTTCTTCTGGGGGTCAGTCCCACTACAGTAAGGATCGTCCTTATGGGCCCGCTCAGATGGCTCATTTGGTTCATCGTGGTACATCAGCTAGCTATGGTTCATACAGTGCTCGTCCGAGTCAGTCATCTCTCATTGCTCTCCCATCTCAGAGTTTATCTCATGTTCTCTCAGTTTGGGGTTCATATATGTGCCAGGCCCCTCTAGTAGTTATTCTGGTTCTCGGGGTGCGCTTCAGTACTTGCTGCCATTGTCAGAGCGGGGTTGCTTTGAGTGTGGAGAGTTCGGTCATGTAAAGAGGCATTGTCCCTGCCTTTTGGGAGGTCCAGCTCAGTAGAGGAGTCAGGCTGTGACTTATGCACTAGTTATTTCACCACCCGTCCAGCTAGCTCGCGGTGTGGCTCAGGCAGCTAGAGGTGGACCTAGAGGGGGAGGCCGATCAAATGGCGGTCAAGCTCGATTTTATGCTATTCCTGTCAGGACATGGGCTCTTGCTTCAGATACAGTGATCGCATGTATTGTCTCAGTATGCCACATGGATGCTTCTATATTATTTTACCCTGGTTCCACTTATTCGTATATATCATCATATTTTGCTCATTATTTGGATATGCCTCGTGAGTCCTTCATTTCACCTATTCATGTATCTATACGGGTGGGCGATACTATTGTTGTGGACCGTGTGTATCGGTGTGTGGTGACTATTGGGGGATTAGAGACTAGAATTGATCTCTTATTGTTTAGTATGGTTGATTTCGACGTGATTTTGGGTATGTATTGGTTGTCCCCATGTCATTTTATTCTGGATTGTCACGCTAAGATCGTGACGTTAGCGATGCTAATATTGCCGAGGATCGAGTGGAGAGGTTCTCTAGATTATGTTCTCAGCAGGGTGATTTCTTATCTGAAGGCTCAATGGATGGTTGGGAAGGGGTGTCTGTCATATTTGGCCTTTGTGAGGGACGTTGGTGCTGATACTCCAACTATTGATTCTATTCCGATAGTGCGAGACATTCCAGATGTGTTTCATGCAGACCTACTGGGCATGCCACCCGACAGGGATATCGATTTTGTTATTGACTTTTGCTAGGCACTCGGCCCATTTCTATTCCTCCTTATCGTATGGAACCAACAGAGTTGAAGGAAATGAAAGCGTGATGGTAGGCTATAATTACGTATTTTAGTCGCTTGTTGCACTCTAATTTACTGCACTTTAATTGAGTTTGAGCTCTAATCGCTAGTGTTTGACACTAATTGCGTGTTTTATGCCTTGTAAGAGTGATTCCGAGTAATGCAGATGTTATGGAGCTAATTCGAGCTAGTTGGAGCTTTGAAGTCTGATTAAAAGCCTAAGGGATGAAGCTGGGATCGCGTTCGGGGGTCGAGAACCACATCTGGATATAAAATTATTAAGAAAAACCAAAATCTAAGAATCCTCCATAGCCACGGCACGTGGGGCACCACGGCTGTTCATTTTGTTGCAGCCTTGAAATTGAACACTCCCTAATAAACTCCACTAGCACACCACATGGCACGTCGCCCCGTGCGGCACGCCTATGTATTTTTCACAGGGGTATTTTCCTATTTTGGCTAGGAGAAGGTAGTTTCGATTGGGCCCGACCCTACTTAGTATATATACATGTAAAAATGTTATTTTATGGACTTTTGACACATCTTAGACCTAAGGAAGCTAAGGAGGAGGTGGAGTTCAATCCTCACTCAAGACAAGAGATTGGATCGTTTTATGTTTTCCTTTAACTTAAAAATATTTATGATGAATTGCTCTATATCTATGGAGTAGTTCTCTTTAGGGTCTAATGGATTTGGTGTATTGATACTTGTTTGTGGATTATACTCTAGTTTTGTGTATTGAATCGTTTTAGATGTTTTAATCGTTGCATGTATATTCACTTGTTCATGTAATCGAGAGAGGCATAACATGTGTTATCTTTGCATTATATTTTGTTGGTTGAAGTAATTAATTCTTCTTAGTCATTGAAAGAGGCTAGTTGAATTGTTGAATAAACTTAGTTAGGAGGATAATCGAGAGAGGTTCTCCTAAAGACCATTCCTTTGGGAATTCTTGCATATCTTCAGGAGCTTAAATTGGTTCATCTTGTGAGGTTGAGACTTAATCGAGAGAGGAGTTTCTTCTAACAATTGAATTAATAACCAAGTGAATTCGAGAGACTCACTTGAACATTAGAAGTGAATTATGTAGAGTTAGATCCCAAACATTTGTCTTGCACTTATCCTATCAACCCTATTTTCTCCCAATTGATAATATTCTTTGCTCATTACTTGCGTTGATTGTCATTAGCCAATAGTTTAGACTCTTAGTTAATTTTAGTTTTAATCACACAAATCTAAATTTTTGATCATCTTGGATAGAAATCTAGCTACAAACTACGATAATACTATTTAACTCCAATCCCTATGAATACGATATTGTATTTTACTATATTCGACTAGTGAGCATATTTAAGTGTGTGTTTTGTGCTCGTCAAATTTTGGCGCCATTTCTGGGGATTGGCAATCAATAGTATTTGAAGTAGTTTGTGGTGCTAATTTAGGAATTTTCCTTTTTATTTTATTTTTCTCTTTCTACGGTTGGTGTTCTTTGACTGTGTGCAGGTGACAAGTTAGATTGGTGCATGACTCGATCTTCTGGGAAAGAAGTGCAACCATACGAACCAGAAATAGAAAACAACTGCGATAGTTAAGGAATGAAAGAAATCTCCCCGAGATTATAGAGAAGGTTGGGAAATCCTCAACTAAAGAAAATATGGTTGGAGATGATGATAATTTAGATTTGGCTGAGAGGGAGGCAGCCCAACTCAGAGAGAAAGCTGCAAGGGATGCTGAAGAAGCAGCTGTTAGAGATGCACAAATTGCCTATGAAGAGGAGAGGGCTTGGAGAATAGATCAGAATCAACCTATGGTTCAAGACCAGTTCAGAAACATAGCTCTTGGTGTTGGGAGACCACTTGGCGATTATGCTAGACTGGTCTTCAACCAAGGTTTATTAAGTGTGAGACCTCCTCCAGTTGTAGCTAATAACTTCGGGTTGAAGCAAGGGCTGCTTAAAACCCTTCAAAATTGTTGTGTCTTCAGAGGAAAGCAGAACGAAGATCCAAACAATCATCTAATGGACTTCGAGGAGATCATGAACACCTTTCAATACAATGGTGTGTCACAAGATGCAGTTTACTTAAGGGCATTTCCCGTCACACTCAAAGATGATGCAAAGCACTAGCTTCGAAGCTTTCCTAATGGATCAATTAGAACATGGGATGATATGACCAAAAAATTTCTTGCTAAATATTTCCCATCAACTAAGACGTGCAAGTTTAGAAGAGAAATCCATAACTTTTGCCAGAACGAGATTGAAACTATGTTTGGATAGTAGGAATGTGTCAATATAGCGGAACTGAACTCTGGATGCAACTCCAGAACTTTTGGGATGGATTGACACCAGCCTTACGCAGTAAAAGATCCGTTGATGAAAAAGACTCGACTTTAGAGGAGATAGTCACAATTCTAGATGAGTTGTCTGAAGATGCAAATTAGTGGCCATATGAGATTGCTGAAAGAAGAAGATCAACTGGTGTTTACCAAGTTGATACTAATATATCTATGTAGGTACAGCTTGATGCCATGGCCAAAGAAATAAGGAAGCTGACCTTAGCCTCAATACATAATGAGCCTCACACAACATGCGATATATGTGGGAGAGGACACCCTACTCATGAGTGTCAAGCGTCAATGGAGGAAGCGAATGCTATGGGTAATTATAACTTCAATGCAATGGGTCAAAAGCACCCCAATTTTTCGTGGAGTTCACCTGGGGGTATTGCAAATTCATGGCAAAAAAACAACCCCAGATTTCAGGGACAAGGAGCTCCGAGATTCCAAAATCAGCAGAGGCGGCAATTTCAGCCTCAACAATCAAATTAGTCTGCTTTAGATGATCTTATGAAGTCCTTAATTTCAAGACAGAGGAGAGGCTACATGCTCATGGTGCATCTATTAAAGAACTTGGCACAAGTTTGCGGATATTGGAGAGACAAGTGGGACAAATACAAGTGGGAGAAATTGCAACTGTATTGTTTGAGATAAATCCAGGTACTCTGCTAGCTGATACTGAGAAAAACCCCAAAGAAACAGTAAATGCTATGACCTTGAGAAGTGGGCAAGTGCTGAAAGATTCCACTCCAATCCAAAAAGAGGTTGTACATGAAAAAGGAAGTGGGGAGGAGCTGAAATATGAAGTTGATAAGAAGAAGAAAGGAAAGAAGGGAGTAGAGAAAAAGAAGAAGGAGGAAACTTCAAGAAGGAACGTTGATGATGTGAGCGAGCATATGCATGCACTTCCGTTCCCGCAAAAGCTCTATATAGAAAAGCTGGACAAGCAGTTTGAGAGATTTCTAGATATACTGAGACAGGTTAATGTAAAATTTCCATTCACAGAAGTTCTCTCACAAATGCCAGCTTATGCCAAATTCTTTAAGGAGATCTTCACAAATAAGAGGAAGATATAAAAGACCTTAGTGGTCAAGCTCACCGAGCATTGAAGTGAAATCTTGCAAAATAAACTCCCACAAAAGTGTGGAGATCCAGGGAGTTTTACGACACCTTGCTCTTTAGGCACTCTTAACTTTGATAAATCATTATGTTATTATGGTGCCTCAATTAATCTAATGCCTCTGTCTATTTGTAGGAAACTGGAGAATGTGATTGGAGAGATAAGGTCTGCACCAATATTGTTGCAGTTGGCAGATCAAACAAAGATAGTTGAAGATGTCTTAGTGCGGGTGGATAATTTTGTATTTCCTGTAGACTTTATAGTGGTGAAGATGGAGGAGAACAAGGAAACACCCCTCATCCTAGGAAGACCATTCTTAGAAATGGGTAGAGCAATTTTTGATATACACGAGAGGAAACTCATGCTTAGAGTGGGTGAGGAGACTGTGACTTTTAAGATGGATATGGAAAAAGGGGTGAAAAAGGAGAAGCCAGCTACTAGTGTTTAGTGGAAGGTGAAGGGCGTAAAAGAGAAGGCTGCATTGAGTGAGAAATATAAGTGTGGGGTTTACCCTAAGAAGGCGGAGAAGAAGCTATCTGCATGGATGTGTGCACTAGTTCGGGCGAGAAGAATGGATCCTGACATTGACTCAGACCCCGACTAGAGATTCAGGAAAGTTTCCTCTACCTTATGCTTTTTAATTGTGTGTCATGGGGACATGCCCCAACTTAAGGTGTGGGGCGGGGGATATATTTGTATGTTGTATGTATATTAGTTTCAGTTTTCTTTTTGTTAGTTTGTGTAGTTAAAGATAGAATTTTTTTTTGAAAAAACATAAAATTTTTAAAATTTTTGACTTTTCCCGACGATGGATATCATATTATAGGTTTCTTGACGTATTTAAGTTGAAGGAAAAAGAACAAACGATTTTTTTTTGTTTGGTAGGGTATTGATTCCCCCTTGGGTTTTCTTTGGGCTGCGGTTCTTTTTCAAGGGTTTTTGTTTGAACCAGGTGTAGTTAGTTTTTACTTTTGTTAGAAGTAGAAAACCTTGTGCTATGATTTGAAATGAAAGAAATATCTCTTGACTCTATTATACCTTGAGAATAGTAAGTGCTTCAGTTGTGACACTTAGGCTCTATTTTTGACTCTTGTATAAGTACCTTAATTTGTATGATCTTAACTCTGCTTAACTGCTTTAACTAGAGTGTCTTGATGAGTCTAATCCTGAGTGAGTTATGTTCCATGTGTGTGTGTGAGTTTTTGTGTTATTCTATGCATTGCATTTGATGTCTAGAATTTTCCCCATGTGTTTGCAAAGCGAAATATTAGTTTTATTCAGTCTTGGAAGTGATATAGGCGTTTCTTTGTTGAGCTTGTTATATGATATTATCCACCTAATTGTGATGTATCTTAGGTAACCCCTTTGAGCCTGTAATCCTGTTTCTTTGGCAACCACATTACAAGCCTTACCCATTTGTTTGAATTGACCATCTATTTGAACCTTTTCACCTCTAGTGAGCATTTAAATTGTTATGAACTTTGTAAAAGTTAAAGTGTGGGGTAGTTGGTTTGGCTTTTGAGTGGAACTATTGAAATAAAGAGAAAGGTGCACTGTATTGAAAAAGTAAGGGCCACTTGAGTTGAAAAAGAAAGAAGAAAAAAATATAGTTGTATTGTCTTGAAAAAAATTCATTGATAAGTCGTAACTCTTGATGTAATTATGCTTAAAGAAGTAGGGAGTTAATGTATATTGATGTGAAGGTGGAGCTTTTGTTTGATATAAGTGTGGGGTTTTGATTGTTAAATTGTATGTATTAAACTGCTTAGGGAGGTGTAGTCACTCTTATATCTAAATGTATCCTACCCGTCCCGCAACCTACATTACAACCAATTAAAGTCCTACTTGATCCTTGACTGAATGAGCTCAATTAGTAGAGTAGTACACTACGGGAAAGCATATGGTTCATCTTTTGTGGCATATGAATGTTGTTTTTGAGATTGAGTGAATTCTCTCTATCTTGAGTTCCTAATTGTTCGAAAATTTTATTATGTGTGGAACTACTCTCTATTATTGTGTGAGGGCACTCGATTCATGAAAGAAAGGTATTGTCATTGACCTCTTTGTTGGAGCAAGTGAGCGAGTAGTGAAATGCGTGGTACTTGTGAGTCAAATCTTGAGGCAAGGATGTTACACTATTGTGCTTAGTCTATTTTAAATATTTTTTGTGTGATGAATTTGGAGAGTTATTTAATAAGGTCGAGTCTTTATAAAGTCTAGTTTGATTGCTCGAGGACGAGCAATGGTTTAAGTGTGGGGTGTTGATGGTAGGCTATAATTACATATTTTAGTCGCTTATTGCACTCTAATTTACTGCACTTTAATTGAGTTTAAGATTTAATCGCTAGTGTTTGGCACTAATTGCGTATTTTATGCCTTGTAGGAGTAATTCCGAGTAATGTAGATGTTATGGAGCTAATTTGAGCTATTTGGATCTTTGAATTCTGAGTAAAAGCCCAAGGGATTAAGCCGGGATCGCGTTCGGGGGTCGAGAACCACATTCGGATATCAAAAAGTCAAGAAAAAGACGATGTCTGAGAATCCTACATAGCTGCGGCGCATGGAGCGGCGCTTGGGGTGCCGCGGCTATTCATTTTGCTGCTGCCTTGAAATTGCACACTCCCTGATAAGCTTCACTAGCACATGGCACGTCGTCCCATACGGCGTGCCTGGATATATTTTCCAGAGCTATTTTCCTATTTCGGCTAGGAGAAGGTGGTTTCGCTTGGGCCCGACCCTACTTAGTATAAATACATGTAAAAATGCTATTTTATGGACTTTTTACACATCTTAGACTTAAGGAAGCTAAGGAGGAGGTGGAGAAGCAAAATCACAAGGATTTCATCATTCAATGCTCACTCAAGAGAAGAGTTTGGATCGTTTTATGTTTTCCTTTAACTTAAACATATTTGTGATGCATTGCTCCATATCTATGGAGTAGTTATCTTTAGGGTTTGATGGATTTGGTATATTGGTACTTGTTTGTGGATTATACTCTAGTTTTATGTATTGAATCGTTTTGGATGTTTTAACTGTTGCATCTATATTCACTTGTTTATGTAATCGAGAGAGGCATAACTTATGGTATCTTTGCATTATGTTTTGTTGGTTGAAGTCATTAGTTCTTCTTAGTAATCGAAAGAGGCTAGTTGAATTGTTGATTAAACTTAGTTAGGGGGATATATAATCGAGAGAGGTTCTTCTAAAGGCCATTCTGTTATGAATTCTTGCATATCTTCACGAACTTAAATTGGTTCATCTTGTGAGGTTGAGACATAATCGAAGAGGAGTTTATACTAAACAATTGAATTAATTACCAAGTGAATTCGAGAGACTCACTTGAACACTAGAAGTGAATTATCTAGAGTTAGATCCCAAATATTTGTCTTGAATCTATCCTATCAATCCTATTTTCTCCCAATAAATAAGCTTATTTCGCATTACTTGCATCGATTGTCATTAGCCAATAGTTTAGACTCTTAGTTAATTTTAGTTTTAATCACACAAATCTAAATTGTTGATCATCTTGGATAACAATCTAGTACAAACTACCATAATATTGTTTAACTCCAATCCATGTGGATACAATATTATATTTTACTATATTCGACTAGCGAGCATATTTATGTGTATGTTTTGCGCTCGTCAAAGAGCAACTTCCAGAGCTTCTTGATAAGGGGTTTATTAGGCCTAATGTGTTGCCTTGGGGTGCACCGATTCTATTTGTGAAGAATAAGGATGGTACCAACTATGTCTTTCTTCATCTGCCGCCACCAATAATGCTTCCTTAGGTCGCGATACATCTTCATAGCACCTAGATGAATAGAATACTGAGAACTATGTGCCTCTTCTAGAATCTTCTCCCTCAAGCCAGCAATGTCAAGAACACATAGGTGACCCTGGAGTCGCAGAAAACCATCCTCACCGATAGTAACCCCCTTGGCACCACTCTGTAGCACCGTGCCTCTAAGAACCAGCAAGTGCATATCATCGCACCGACGAGCATTGATCTGCTCAAATAATGAGAATTGAGCCACAACACATGAAAGAACTCGACTAGGCTCTGAAATATCCAACCTCACAAGTCTATTAGCCAAGGACTGAATTTCCAAAGACAATGGCCTCACCTCTACTGAAATGAATGCCAAACTACCTATGCTCTCAGCCTTTCTGCTCAAGGCATCCGCGACCACATTCGCCTAGCTCGAATGGTAAAGGATGGTAATATCATAGTCCTTTAATAACTCAAGCCACCACTGCTGCCTCAAATTGAGATCCCTCTGCTTAAACAAATGCTGCAAATTGCGGTGATCGGTGTAAACCTCACAGGACACCCCATAAAGATAATTCTTCCAGATCTTTTGAGCATGAACTAAGGTGACCAACTCCAAATCATGTACGGGGTAATTCTTCTCGTGGGGATTCAGCTAACGTGAAGCATATGAATAACTCGCCCCTCCTGCATCAATACACAACCCAATCCAATACGTGAAGCGTTGCAATACACAGTATACATGAGGGCAACACTAACACATGTGCTGTAGTCAAAGCGGTCTTGAGCATATGAAAGCTCGCCTCGCAATCATCAGACCATTTTAATGGAGCACCCTTATGGTTCAATCTAGTCAAAGGTGCTGCAGTAGACGAGAAGCCCTCTACAAACCGATGATAATAACTTGCTAATCCCATGAAACTCCTGATCTCGGTCGCTGTGGTAGAATGAAGCCAACTCTGGACTACCTCGATCTTTTTGGGATCCACCTTAATATCCTCACATGATACAACATGCCCAAAGAAAGCCACAGAATTTAACCAAAACTCGTACTTGGAGAACTTAGCATATAACTTCTGTTCCCTGAAGCACTGACCTCAAATGCTTCTCGTGCTCTTCCATGCTACACGAGTAGATAAATATGTCATCAATGAAGACAATGATAAATGAGTCAAAATACGACCTGAACACCCGATTTATCAAATCCATAAATGATGCCGCGGAATTAGTCAAGCAAAAGAACATCACTAAAAACTTATAGTGCCCATAGCTAGTCCGGAAAGCCGTCTTTGGAACATCCGAAGAACGAATGTTCAGTTGATGATACCCAGATCTAAAGTTGATCTTAGAGAATAGCCTGGCACCCTATAGCTGGTCAAACAAGTCTTCAATGCGCGACAACGGGTACTTGATCTTGATGGTGACTTTTTTCAACTAGAAATAATCAATGCCCATCCGCATACTCCGATCCAACCATCCTCGCAAGTCATAAAAAATTAAAAACACATACGGGAAGTCTTAATTAGGGGAACGGGAATCTAGAAAGAAAAGTTATCGGTCGGGTCGTTACATCTTAACTGTAGTACCATCTTTAGTTAGCTTGATCAAGCTGTGTTCTTTAACATATCTTGATGTCTTGTCGAGGGTTGAGGTTTGTTACAACCGTTCTACATTAGCTCTTGGGTTAACATTGGTATATCATCTATTAACATGCCTTAAAATGATCTTCATCATGGTATTCATGTCATACACATTTAACCTATTTGCTTGGACTGGGTGATATGCTGTTAAAACCATGCCTACTATACATATTTTAAAGCTGACATGATTTGAACTCTTGTAATGAATTCATTAGTTTATCCTTTATGTTGTCTTCTCATTTAATATTTTTCTGCAATCATGAAGTCCTGTAGAAACTTTCTTTGTATATAAGTTGAGTGAAGTCTATTGACCCTCTATACTTTTGTTTGCCCAATTGTGCTCATGAACTTCCTGTAAACTCTCATTTAGGAAAGATTCTTGCTTAAGTTGTTGCACTCTTAGCTTGAGATTGACTTATAGAAAATAAGTTAAACGATATCAGCCTTAACAACTTAACAATGTGGGATCTGACATAGAAGTATGCTATTGTCACTTATAGACCTAAACAAATCATGTTGCCTACTTGTCTTGTTAGAATGAGCATCCCTACCCATTGTCTTACTCTTGGTTGGTATCTTTGCCTATTAAAATATACTGGTATTGGTTGAGAACCTAATAGGTTAAGAACAATGTTATTAAATTAGAGATAACTCAAATTGACTTTCCTGCCTATGTATATACCCCTATTGGTTGCTGCTACTTCCAAGGAATTTGATCAGGACTGTTAATATAAGTATCTAGTATAATGAGGTTTCATTTGTGAGCATGTTTGCTTCCGATTGTTCTGGGATCATTTGAGTGATTGTTGGAGTGCTAAAAACATTTTTAAGGATTCTTGAAAGTATGAACCCGCCAGTAGAACCAAAGAAGTTACATGCCTGACATCCTTACCTCTTGGATCACCAAACTCATTATTTTATCTAAGATTAGTTCACTGATGGTTGCCATGAACTCTCCATGTTCTACATATGATGATTAATCTCTTTAAATGATTTATTACATGTTATAAATGAATACTGAACATCCTTGGACATTGTTAGTACCTGCAGTAATTGATCTTTCCCTGTCGTGTTCTGATTTTAAGGTTAATATTGTTATTTTTAAAGTGTTCATGTCTTTGCATTTTTGACTCTATTCCCTTTGGCCTCTGAATTCTGTATACTTGAAATTTTATGCTTACTGCTATGTTAATGAGTAAATACCTCATTTGTCTCTAAACCTTTGGGGAATAATAAGTGTGATTTATTGAGGGTATTTGGGATGGGACCTAGTTTGTGGTTAAGGTGCCCTTCCCTGACACAAGCACTGCTCGGGGTCCTTGAGACCCTTGGGAGCTCTGAAGTGCCAGGGATTCCAAGGGTACCTTGTCTATAAATAGGGTTTTATCCTAAGCTCTTGATCATTGACTATCAATAATCCTCTTAGGATTAATACAAATTGAAATTGGTTTTTTCTCTATAAGTGTCTATTTGTTACAGTCTTATCTTATTGGGCCTCATATTGGCTTTACTATACTCTTAATCAAATTTGTATGATATAGTTATTGAGCCTCATGTAGCATCAGTAATATCTCTTTTTTCTTTTGCATATGTGATCAAACTGGGCCTGCTGAGTTCTCTAGAACTCAGGCCCAAATTCCAGCCTAGTGTCTGTATTGCTAAAGAATGTTGCTGCTGCAAATGTCTGCTAGGTCTACAATCCCTTCGGGCCCAAACTTTGAGTCCAGTCTCCTTTCCTTTCCTTGCTATTAGACAAACTGAAATTGTTATCTATTTTCTGTATATAGTATGACGCTAACACTGCTATTGAATGTATTAATTATAACTATTTTAGGAACCTAGGCAAGCCAAGACCTATAGGCAATTAAACGGAAATCATTGTTCATACCATGTTAGTTATAAAACTTAGATACTTTGATCACTTAATTTGATAACACAAGATCTCATTCCTATTTATGTTAATCATTCTAACAAAGCTCTTTTGAAGTTTTAAAACATATTTGAAAGCAAGCGACCCTTCTCTTTTAAAGTCTGAAATGAAAGAACGATTTCGAAGTTGGGTTTCTACAAACATCAAATACAATCGGTTTTGTCAAATCCAAATGAGTTTCTTCTAAACACAACCACAAAAAATTGAGATCATTTCCTAAAGGTATATTTAAGATCCATGTTTAAGTAGTTTTCTGCTTTACCCAATTTACACAAAAACAACCCCCATATTTCAAAAGAAAAACATTTAAAACATAGCCACAACTTTTTTTGCAAAATCTTTCAACCTTTGTAGACATGAAAATTTCAAAAGATCCTTTTACACATTACAAACCTTTTATAAAACTTATGCCTCCTTTTTTAAAAGTATAACTTCTCTTTCAAAAACAAGTAGGCTTTGAATCAAGATTTAGAACACCCACAAACTTTTAAGAAATAAACTAAGAAGTATATAGACATTTAATTTTCCAACCTAGTCTAAGTCCTATGGAGCTACCTTAGTAGATTCTAAGAGGTGCCTAACACCTTCCCCTTAGATGAACAAGAACCCTTACTCAAATCTCACCAGTTAGCAGACTAATAGGGTAATGATCTTAACAATTAAATAGGTACCCTAGTATACCTTTAAATATTAGGCGGCGACTCTTTTTTATCATCAACAGGAAAATCACTAGTTGAATCTTGTTTTGACTCGCGAAAAATAGGGTGCAATAACATGACAACTCTACCGGGGAATTTACACTTAGGTTCTGACCTTAGAAGACTTAGACTGGACTTGGAATTTAGGAATGTTTATACATTGCTTTAACTGTGTTTGATTTTCAACTACGAGTTTACTTGCCTTACTTGCTCATTATGTACTTATCTTCTTACTTTAATATTATTACTAACATCCCATATTTGTTACCGCTATATATATATATATTATATATATATATTGTTACCACACCCTTTCCTATCGAGTCTTGGCCGTACACTATCACACACAATGGCAAACAAAGGTTGTATTTTACACCCTTCCGAACCTTCTTCCAAAATTCTTTAGTTTCAGATAATGGCTTTGTCAGGTCAATTAACATAATTTCTCGCAGTATTCAGTCCAACTCAAAATTAGGGAACACTTTACTCTAGCAAACATAGGTCATATTGCATAAACCTTAGGTTAGTCGATCCTTGTTCGGCACACAATTAGGAAAGACACCCTAATGTCAACCGGTCATGTACCCAAAGACATGACTTTTGTGGAAAGACGAAACTAGTCATAACGAGACAGTAAATATCCCGAGCGAGGCACTGGCAGTAACCATCGGGAAGATGGTCGAAGCGAATAGGACCCCCTTCCGAAGAGATGAACTACCCATAGAGGGTGTGGGTCATAATAGAGTTTTACACATCACCATCAAATGTAGAAATAAGGTGGTGTCTTGAGTACTTGTTGATGGAGGAACTTGAGTTACTTTATGCCCGCTCTCTACCCTACGAGAGTTGGGTATTCATTTGAGAGAAGTAAAAGAAAGCCATGTGTGGGTAAGAGCTTTTGACGAGTCATATATAGACGTCGTTGGGGAAATCTATTTAGCTCTGCAAATTGGACCAGTTGAGTTTCCCATACTTTTCCAAGTAATGGACATTTCATCCTCATATAACCTGTTGCTAGGAAGACCTTGGATACGACTGGGGAAGTCCCATCTACCCTCCATCAGTGCATGAAGTTCGAGTGATGTTGTCACAATATTTTAGTTCTTGGCGAATGGAGCCAGTAAGTTTATCTTGAACATGTAGTTCCATTCATAGAAGGATTGGACAAGGTCGTTTTTCATGCGATCGAGATCATGCTGACCACGGAGATAGAGGAGACCAAGCAAAATCTGGCTATGCAGTCACCATACAGATCAAATATGGCTATGAGAGAAATAATGAAGTACGGGTACCGACCAAGGATCGGGCTGGGAGCCCGATCAAATGGGATAACAGAGCCAGTTCAGCCAAGGGGCCAGAAAGATAGAGCCAACATAAGGTATTATCCTCGAACTGGAAAGAATTATACCGGTGGATTCGACAAGAAAGATTTTGTGCCAGAGCATGTTACGGGTCGGGGTCATAGCTCAGCAACACAGGATGACATCGTCGATGGAATGGGAAAGCTGTTCATGACCATGATCGAGGAATGATGTGACACAGTTGATATCAAGACACCGACCATTCGTAAAACTAAACCAAGAGAGGATTTGTAGAATTGGACTGTCGACCCATCTTTGGTTCGTGGGGAGTCTTCGTACTGTGGAATTGTAAAGCTTTTTGAAAAAACACACGGTCAATTGAGGCTTGAATCGTGCTTGTACTCTTTTGTCAATTGCCTCCTTGAACGCTTAGACGTTCCTCTTTTGATGAAATAAAAAGAATTGTTTTCTTAAAATTATTGCAAGCTTATTTATCAATATATTTATACATAGTTTTTCTTTTCAGTAATCAAAATGACAAAAACCCACATTCCGCGATTATGACATGTAGCGAAACCCTCAAGCAAAGAGATCTAGATTACGAGGAATACGACGAAAGCATGATGCCAGATAATCTCCCATAAGAGATGGCCAGTTGGAAAGCTAGAAAAAGCCTAACCTCGAAGAGACAGAAGTAGTCAACCTGGGAAGTAAAGAAGACGTGAAAGAAACTCGAATCAGCATCCATTTAGAAGCAGAGCGGAAAGAAGTATTGGTCGATCTCCTTCGAGAGTACATCGACGTATTCGCATGGTCGTATGCCGACATGCCTGGATTAAGCACCGACATTGTTTCGCATCGATCTCCTAGCGATCTTACCAGGCTGCCGTAAAAAAAACCCAAAATGTTTAAGCCAAATTTGAGTTTGAGGATAAAAGAAGAAGTGACCAAGCAGATGGAGGGAAAACGTGGTGAGATCACCAATTATCCTACATGGTTGGCAAATATCTTGCCGGTACCAAAGAAGAATGGGAAGATAAGGACATTTATGGATTATCGAGATCTTAACAAGGCCAATCCAAAAGACGATTTACCTTTACCAAATATTCATATCCTTATCGACAATTGCACGAAGCATGAGCTATAGTCATTCATGGATCGTTTCGCCAAGTACCATCAGTTCCTTATGCATGAAGATAATGCAGAGAAGACAGCGTTCACTACGCCTTGGGGAGTTTATTGCTACAGAGTCATGACATTCAGCCTTAAGAATGCTAGTGCTACTTACATGAGGGCCATGACGACCATCTTTCACGACATGATCCATAAAGAGATCGAGGTATATGTGGATGACGTCATTATCAAATTGTGAAAAAGTGAAGAACATTTGGACGATCTGACTAAGTTTTTCGAATGCTTGCGGAGGTATAGTTTGAAGTTGAATCATGCAAAATGCGCATTCAAAGTCCTTATCGGAAAATTGTTAGGTTTCGTCGTAAGTAGGAACGAGATACAATTGGATCCTTCAAAGATTAAAGCCATTCAAGACTTGACACCGCCTAAAAGCAAGAAGGATGTGATGAATTTCTTTAGTAGGCTAAATTATATCAGCCGATTCATAGCCCAGTCCATGGTAATTTGTCAGTCTATCTTCAAGCTGCTAAAAAAGGATGCCGCTACAAAATAGAAAGAAGAGTGTTAGAAAGCCTTCAACAAGATCAAGGAGTACTTGTCAAATCCACCAGTGTGGTTCTTCCCGAGCCCGGGAAGCAATTGTTGTTATACTTGTTAGATTTGGAAAATGCATTTCGATGCGTCTTGGGACAACACGATGAGATCGGGAGAAAAGAGCAAGCCATCTACTACTTAAGCAAGAAGTTTACACCATGCGAAGAAAAATACACTCTGATAGAGCACACCTGCTATGCTTTGACTTGGATAGCCCAAAAATTGAGGCATTACATGTCGGCATACACCCTATATCTAATACCCTGGCTCGACCCGCTCTCAAGTACATCTTTCAGAAGCCGATGCCTATAGGAAAATTGGCCAAATGGTAGATTCTTCTCATCGAATTTGAAATTGTGTACATAAAGAATAAGGCCATCAAAGGACAAGTCTTAGCTGACCACCTTGCAGAGAATCCAGCAGACAAGGATTATGAACCACTCACTACCTACTTTCCTGACGAAGAAGTGTTGTTCGCCAGAGAAGACACTGTAGAGTCATACCCAGGATGGAGAATGTTCTTCGACGGAGCAACAAATTTCAATGGAGTAGGAATTGGGATAGTCTTAATTTCATAAACGGACAACATTATCCGGCATCGGCAAAGATAAGGTTCCCATGCACCAATAATATGGCCAAGTATGAAGCATGCATCCTTGGGATTAAGATGGCAGTCGACGTGAACATTAACAAGCTTCTGGTCGTAGGATATTCTGATCTGTTGATACCTCAAGTTCAAAGAGAATGGACTACCAAGAACGTCAAGATCCTTCTATACATGCATTGCATAAAGGAGCTATGCAAGAAGTTCACAAAGATCAAATTCAAGCACATTCCTAGAATCCAGAATGAGTTTGTCGATGCTCTTGCAACCTTGTCATCCATGATCCAGCATCCATATAAAAATTACATCGACCATATTGAGATAGAGATCAGGGATCAACATGCGTACTGTTTCCATGTTGATCAAGAAGTAGACGGTAAGCCGTGGTACGACGACATCAAAAGGTTCTTTGAAACAAGAGAGTATCCAGAGAATGCTACCAATAGTCTGAAGCGAGCGCTAAGAAGGCTGGCAAATCACTTTTTCCTCAACAGGGAAGTCTTGTATAGGAGCACCACTTGGGTCTTTTAAGATGTGTAGATGCTGCTGAAGCAACTCGATTGCTAGAAGAATTTCATGCAGGGACGCGCGGGTCTCACATGAATGGCTTCACCCTGGCAAAGAAGATTTTAAGAGCCGAATACTTTTAGATGACCATGGAAAGTGATAGCATCCGCTATGTGCAAAAGTGTCACTAGTGCCAGATCTGCGGGGATTCCATATGAGTTCCACCTAATGAGTTAAATGTAATGGGTTCGCTCTTGCCGTTTGTCGTTTGGGGCATGGACATAATCGGACCTATAGAGCCTGCTGCATCAAATGGGATCATTTTAACTTGGTAGCAATTGATTATTTCACCAAATGGGTTGAGTCTTCTACATACAAAGTCGTCACAAAGAAAGTAAAGGCAGATTTCATCCGTAACAACATAGTCTGCCAGTTTGGGATACCCGAGTCGATTATCACTAACAATGAAACCAATCTCAATAGTGATCTCATGAGGGAAATTTGTGATAAGTTCAGAATTTTCCACCATAACTCTGTAGTCTACAGACCGCAAATGAATGGAGTAGTTCAAGCAACCAACAAAAACATCAAGAGGATTATACAAATAATAGTGGACAATCATAGGCAATGGCACGAAAAATTATCCTTCGCCTTACTGGGTTATCGGACCACCATGAGGATATCCACTAGGGCAACACCATACATGTTGGTCTATGTCATTGAAGTTGTGATACCCGCAGAGGTCGAGATACCGTCCTTGAGATTCATTTAGGAAGCCAAGTTGGATAACGCAGAATGGATACGGGTTAGGTAGGAGCAACTCATGCTCATTGACGAGAAGTGAATGGATGTAGTATGCCATAGTCAGTTGTATCAAAATAGGATGTCCAATGCATTCGACAAAAGGGTGAAACCTCGCCAATTTACACCGGGGCAATTGGTTTTAAGGAAAATATTCCCTCATCAAGAAGAAGCCAAGGGAAAGTTTGTGCCAAACTGGCAAGGTCCTTACGTGGTCCATCGAGTATTGTCGGGAGGAGCTCTGATCTAGGCAAAGATGAACGGAAGAGTCAGCACGAAGCCTATGAATTCAGATGCAATCAAGAGGTGCTACATTTGAAGACAATAAAGTCAGGTTTTGGTTGTAACAGAACTAAGCCCGACCTAACTTCCCACGGAGGGATACATAAGAAACCCACGTTGGTCTGATTTCTCTCTCCCCTCCCCCTCTTCTTTTGTAATAGGAAATCCATATATCATTTCGTATGTATTCGGAACTACGCCACGACTCGATTTCCTTTGGTAGGAATACGCAGGCAATCCATATCGAATTCAATCATCTTTTGTAATAGAACTATATTTTGGCCTGATTCCATTTGGATATAGGCAGTCTGAGTCAGACTCGGCCATTTCATTTTCAATCTCATCATTTTTCATCTATTGTAATCGAACTACACTTTGACCTGATTCTATTCGGATACGTAGGGTGCCTGAGTCAGGCTCGATCATCATCATATTTTCTTTACCATTACCCGAACTACATCCTGACCTGATTCCATTTCGGATACATAGGCACTTGAAAAGGTTCAATCATAACCCTAGGAAAACCTTTGTGACACATTAGTTTAAATCAGGACGCAATCGCAGCAGCAAGGAGGTACGTCATCAGAGGCATCTTCGAAGATCGACAACAACAGGACAGGATCTTCCAAAAACAACGTTCGCGTCTAAAGAAATTTCTAAGCATGTCATAATCCGGAACAACTACATTCGCCATAAAAGAAACGTTTTAAAAATGATTTTCTAAAAACTACCGTTCTACCTACCGAACTTCATGGCGTAACCTCATCAAGCCCGGGGAAAAGCCAGGACTACGGTCGACACATACCAACACTGCCCCTGTTAAGAATTTTTCTTTGAATGCAGGACCGATAGGATATACGGTAATGCTGGGGCAATGACGGATCCACCACTCTCTCATAACTATTATCTCTCTTTCATTATTTAAATGTTTCCTCATATAACTAAAAGCTAACTCTCAAATCCTTTGCAGGTATTTCAGAACCAGGTCATCAATGCAAGCGGAACATACTGTAAATAGCAAATTGTCTGCTCAACCAAGCGGAGCACGTTGTATATAACGAGCCGCTAGCCCCGCCAGCCAGAGCCGTGTATATAGCAAACCGTCATCTCAATCAATCAAAGTTCCCTATACAAATCGAGTCATCGGCTTTGCTAATCAAAGCCCTGTATATAGCAAACTATTCACTTTTCCAATGGGAGCGTTCCGCACCGCTACTCTACCACATCAGAGATTACAAGTAGATAGCTGCAAACCTCATCACCAACTTCGCCAATCTAAGGATGGACCATTCAGTTTCGTCACGTGTTTCGCCGATCGACAGTCACAATATAGTTTTGCAGTGAAGAGTATCTCTTGGGAATGCTCCTTATTTCTTTATTTTATCTTGAATGTTTTGACGTTTCGCTCATATAGCTTTGTCACGCCCCCACCTCAAGGAGCGCGACCGACGCTCAACCGAGATAACCCGGTCGAACAAGCCTGCTAGATTGCCTTCTACCCAAACTCACCCATCAATAAAGAGAAGATATATTTTCGTTAATCACATAATAAGGAGATCATGTATTCAATACCAATTCATTACTATCAGTTACTTCATTTTAAAATCTCAAAATACACACACTTTCATAGTATGAAGTGGAACAAGTGATTCAAATACATCATAAATAGTTTGACTTTTCCAGCACCAATATACAACCCACACTATGTCTACGGAACCTCTAATAGATTTAAAGAGTAAAAAATAGTGCCGGCAACAAGGCCCGGCTATACCTCAAAATACAATACACATGGAACAAAAGATACACCACCCTGAAATGAAGAGGGGGTACCGCTATCACTGATCAATATCTCCTACTGTGCAACCACCTACATCCATTACCGGTAAAAAGGGACGTTAGTACATGTCGAATAGTACTAGTATGAAAAACCAAACACCTCTTCAAGGATTTGCAAGTACAACATGAATGTGATGAATCATGGAAACAATAAAAGGGCTTAGATAGCCGTTAAAGCCATAGAAAATTTATTAAAAGCTTTCAATAACATTTATAAATTTCAAGTCGGGGATCCTCTATTACAACCATTACACAAAGCAGCCTCGTCGCCTCTCCCTAATGTGTGCGGGTGGAGGTGCAATCACAATACCATAATCTCAACACAAAGCGGCTCTACTGCCACACCCCAATATGTGCGGCTGGAGGTGCAATCACAATACCACAATCTCTACAAAAAGCGGGTCTGGTGCCTCACCCCAATGTGTACGGGTGGAGGTGCAATCACAGTACCAAAATTTCTAGGCAAAGCAGCCCTGCTGGCTCACCCCAATGTGTGCGGGTAAAGATGTAATCACAGTGCCACAACTCTACACAAAGTGGCCCTGCCACCTCACCCCAATGTGTACGGGTGGAGGTGTAACCACTATACCACAACTCTACATAAAGTGGCCCTGCTACCTCACCCCAATGTGTGCGGGTGGAGGTGCAATCACAGTACCACAATCTCTATACAAAGCGGCACTATCGCCTTACCCTAATGTGTGCAGGTATAGGTGTAACCACAGTACCACAACTTAGATTTTCAAAATGACAACAGTTTGTATAAAAGATTTCCTTTCAAATCAAACCTTCTGGCACCTTTGGCCTTAACAAAAATATGAGTTCATAAGATTTCATCAAATAGGAAAAAAGAGTTTGATCACAATTATTTCATATAAAACTTTCTTACCAAAGGGGGTATAACATAATTACGTAAAAATAGAGAACCATTAACACATGAGGGCTCTGGCACGTTAGGCAATTCGGGGATCAATTTACTATCTTGAATATCCCACATCCATAGCGTTTCAAGTTTGAACTACACAGGTTGTCTGACATGATTTGAACTCTTGTAATGAATTCATTAGTTTAGCCTTTATGGTGTCTGCTTATTTAATATTTTTCTGCAATCATGAAGTCCTGTAGAAACTTCCTTTGTATATAAGTTAAGTGAAGTCTATTGACCCTCCATACTTTTTTTGCCCAATTGTGCTCATCAACTTCTTGTTAACTCTCATTTAAGAAAGATTCTTACTTAAGTTGTTGCACTCTTCACTTGGTATTGCCTTATAGAAAAGAAGTTAAACGATATCAGCCTTAAAAACTTAACAATGTGGGATCTGACATATAAGTATGCTATTGTCACTTATAGACCTAAACAAATCATGTTGCCTACTTGTCCTGTTAGAATGAGCATCCCTACCCATTGTATTACACTTGGTTGGTATCTTTGCCTATTAAAATAGACTCGTATTGGTTGAGAACCTATTAGGTTAAGAACCATGTTATTAAATTAGAGATAGCTCAAATTGACTTTCTTGCCTATGTATATACCCCTATTGATTGTTGCTACTTCTAAGGAATCTGATCAGGACTGTTAATATAAGTATCTAGTATAATGAGGTTTCAATTGTGAGCATGTCTGCTTCTGATTGTTCTAGGATCATTTGAGTGATTGTTGGAGTGCTATAAACATATTTAAGGATTCTTGAAGTATGAACCTACCAGTAGAACTAATGAAGTTACATGCCTGGAATACTTACCTCTTGGATCACCTAACTCATTATTTTACCTTAGATTAGTTCACTGATGGTTGCCATGAACTCTCGATGTTCTACACGTGATGATTAATCTCTTTAAATGATTTATTACATGTTATAAATGAATATTGAACATCGCTGGACATTGTTAGTACATGTAGTAATTGATCTTTCCCTGCTGTGTTCTGATTTAAAGGTTAATATTGTAATTTCTAAAGTGCTCGTGCCTTTGTATTTTTGAATTTATTCCCTATGGCCTTTGAATTTTGTATAATTGAAATTTTATGCTTACTGCTCAGTTATTGAGTAAATACCTAATTTCTATCTAAAACTTTAGGGACGAGCAAGTGTGAGTGATTGAGGGTATTTGGGGTGGTACCTAGTTTGGGGTTAAGGTGTCGTTGCCTGACAGAAGCACTGTTCGACATCCTTGAAACCCTTGGAAACTCTAATGGGCCAGGGATTCGAAGAGCAACTTGTCCATAAATAGGGTCTTATCCTAAGCTCTTGATCATTCATTCTCATTAATCCTCTTAGGAATAAAATAAATAGAAATTATCTTTTACTCTAATACTATTTATTTGTTACAGTCTTATTGTATTGGGCCTTATATTGGTGTTACTATACTCTTAATCACATTTATATGATATAGTTATTAGGCCTCATGTAGCATCACTAATATTTCTCTTTTCTTTTGCATATGTGATCAAACTGGGCCTGTTGTGTTCTCTAGAACCCAGACCCAAATTCCAGCCCAGTGTCTATATTGCTGAAGCTTGTTGCTGCTGCGAATGTTTGCTGGGTCTACAATCTCTTCGCGCCCAAACACTAAGTCCAGTCTCCTTTCCTTTCCTCGCTATTAGACAAACAAGACTTGTTATCTATTTTCTGCATATATTATGACACTAACACTGCTATTAAAAGTTTTAATTACATTTTAACTATTTTAGGAATGTAGGCAAGCCAAGACCCATAGGTAATTAAAGGAAATCATTGTTCATACTATGTTAGTTATAAAACTTAGATACTTTGATCAATTAATTTTCTAACACAAGATCCCATTCCTATTTATGTTAATCACTCTAATAAATCTCTTTTGAAGTTTTAAAACAGATCAGAGAGCAAGCAACCCTTCTCTTTTAAAGTCAGAAATGGAAGAATGATCTCGAAGTGGCTTTCTATAAACAAAAATCAAATACATTCGGGATTGTCAAACCGAAACGAGTTTTTTCTAAACATGGCTAGGAAAAACTGAAATCAATTCCTAAAGGTACATTCAAGATCCATTTTTAAATAGTTTTCTTCTTTACCCAATTTACACAAAAAACAGCCCCCATATTTTAAAAGAAAAATATTTAAAATATAGCCATACATTTTTCAAAAATCTTTAAACCTTTGTAGATATGAACATTTTAAAAGACCCTTTTACACATTACAAATCTTTTATAAAACTTATGCCTACTTTTTAAAAAGTATAACTTCTCTTTCGGAAACAAGTAGGCTTTGAAAAAAGATTTAGAACACCCACAGACTTTTAAGCACTAAACTAAGCAGGATATAGATATTTAATTCCCCAACCTAGTCTATGTCCTATGGATTTACCATAGGTAGATCCTAAGGGGTGCCTAACACCTTCCCCTTAGAAGAACAAGATGTAACACCCCGTAAATTCGGCTTAGGTATGAATGTGTTAAATGAGTAGTAAGGTTATATTTTGGACATGTGAATTTCTATTGGTATGAGTATGGGTGGAAATAGTTATTTTAGAATCAAGACGAAGAGTGATGTGTACAAGATTCGATAAAATCTACAAAGTTTACAAAAGGTCAGTCTTGCAGGAGGTTTAGTGAAAATCATGTACGGTATTTGGGAAACCTCAAAACAAGAAAGTTGTAGGCCTTTGAAATAGCTTTCCAACAATATATTGTAGATCCCAAACGGATCTCTGTGCAAAATCTTATGTGCGCTTTACAGAATAGTGCGCAATATGCGCGCCCCGAGCGCGACCGCGCACCTGTGGCAGTGTTACTACGATTTTGCGCGGTCAGGCCTACAGGTGCATGGGGGCGCACTTGGGGGTCATTTTAAATCCCTACTTCGTCTCCTACAGCCCCAAAACATAAAAACTTGCCATAGAAAGGGGAGCTCTCAAAACCCTAACTCCTTAAGGGTCCCTCCACCACCCAAGGTAAGTTTTAATGGTAATTTATTAGATATTCGATTGGGACATCATTGTTGAGAGAAGGAACCCTAGAACTCAAATTCGAGGGTATTGAACTTCAAAAAGGTAATTTTTTCACCCTCTAATTGATTCTAGCATTGGATTAATGATTATAGACTCTAGTTCATGAGATATGAGTTGATGGGTTTTATAGAAAAGCATGAACGATTATAGGTTTGGGGTGTTGATTGTTGATTATTGGTTAAAGGTGTTGTTTACCTTATGAGTGATAAAGAATAATGTTGATTATAACCATTTGAGACTTTAGAATTCATCTAGGAGCAAGAGAATGGGTTATTGGGTGTAGAGACACCATTAATAAGGACTATGAAGTTTTATTCTCACCAAGTGTTTGATAAAATGCTTAAGTGACCAAAACATGAGTATCATAGCTAATATGGAATCCCTTTGACTTGTATTGCTATAGATTAAAGTTGAAAGGGTTGACAAACGTTGTATTACGCTCAAGATCAGGAAGTTAAGGTATGTGAGGATAACTCTCTATGTTTGGGAACGTTAATGATTCTCCCTACACTACGTTTCTTTTACTACGTTACTAATTACCTCAGAAATATAGTTTAGCCTAGTTCCTTGAATAGTTGTAGAACTTCTGTTCTCTAGCTTCATAACTCGTTCATGACCTTCATTCTGAACGTTGTGAGCTCAGTGCGTATTCAATATAGACTTGGGTTTGATGCCCCCGAGTCTTAGTATAGATTACTCAGTATGCTATAAATAGTTGTAGTTTCAATGTTCATAATCAGTTCAAGAATACATGTCTCAGTCTAGTCCTATTCAGTATTCCAGTATTATGTAACTCAGTTTGATCCAGTATTCCAGTATCATGTAACTCAGTGTAATTCAGTATTTCACTATTATGTATTGTATTATGATTCTCAGTTCCTGATTTTAAATCCCTTAATGTTGAACACTTGAGGGCATGAGGCCGTAGTTAATGCATCTTTGGGCCTGAGGCTGCAGTTTATGCTTTATGTATCTTTGGGCCTGAGGCCGCAGTTATGTATACGTATACTTGGGCCTGAGGCCGCAGTTGTGCACATATATATATTGGGCCTGAGGCTGCAATTTAATATTCAGATAAATAGGTTGTTCATCATTCTAAAGAGGGAGTACTCATATCCTTACTTCCTTTGTTCAGTTAAATTATCAGTTATCATTTAAGTTACCAGTTATCAGTTTATATATCATTTATCAATTATCAGTTCAGTTATCCGTTATCATTTCAATTTTAGTTTCAGTTTCAATAGTTATGATTTCAGTTATCAATTATCAATTCTCAGTTATCAGTTTAGTTAAAGTTTCAGCATTTTTAATTCTTTCTTTCAGTTGCTTTGCATACAAGTGCAATTCAAATGTATTGACGTCCCTTTTGCTTGGGGCCTACATCTCACGATGCAGGTAAATATTTATAGGTTGATGATTCAGAGCGCTAGGATTCTCGTACCAGCTATATTTGGTGATCCCCAGTTCTTTCGGGGCATTATCATTACCTTACAGTCTGCAGTATTTTTAGACAGTCAGTGTTTTCAGTAGTTTATTAGAGGCTTCATAGACCAGAGTAACAGATATACAAAGTCGCAGGCTTTTCATATTAAGCTAGGGTTGGCTACAAATATGTTTCAGAATTGTATTAGTATATCCGCACTTTGATTATATCATCCATACTTTCATATATCAGCATGTGTTGGTTTATCTTCCGCATTTAGTATGTTATGATATCACGTGTTGATTCAGCCAATCAGTTGGTTCGCTCGGTCGCATATTGTCAGGCACTGGGTGCCGTGTTACGTCCAGGCCCAGGTTCGGGGCGTGACACAAGAACCCTTACCTAAATCTCGCCGGTTAGCATACTAATAGAATAATGATTTTAACACTTAAATAGGTACCCTATTATACCTTTAAATATTATGTGGCGACTCTCTTTTATCATCAACAGTAAAACCACTAGTTGAATCTTGTTTTGACTCGCGCAAAATAAGGTGCAAGTTATTTTTGCTAAATTCTCATCATGTGTCAGGCTTACCTAGTCTCGGAGACTAGGTGCCATCAGGATTCGTAAGGTGGGAGTTTGGGGTCGTGATAGATCAGATATGGAGATTTTTGTATTCTCAAGGTTTAGGGACTAGATGTTCTTAGAGGTAGACTATCCCTTGGTTGCAGAATGTGAAGATGTGTTAATAATTTGGTAAGATAATGGTATGTGCTAGGGATAGGTTACTATGGACATTTGGAAGGTTATTTATCTATTTTGCGATGGTGGGAATTAATTTGCTAGCCCATCGGATAGCCTAATGAGAATATGTAATCTGCAACGTCTATGGTTAGGGGTGTGTCAGCGGCTAGAGTTTACCTTATTCATGTTATAGTATGTTTCATGTGGTGCTCTCTTATACTTCAATAGGTTGTGAGACTACTTGACTACTGAAACATACGATGTGGTTTTGTCTAGGCCTTGTGACGAGATTCGAGCGAGATGGCTTTTGGGGTGTTGAATTGTTTGTTGCCTTGGTTATGGTTTTCCTAACTGGGGTATATTGTGTTGTCTAATTCTCCATGGTTATGGCCATGCATTTCGCGTGTCTACTGTTGGCACACATGTGCTTGTTGGTTGTGAGCATTATGGCTCGATGAGTATTTTATGTGGATCGATATGTTTGGATCAGGTCACGCACAACCGCAGTGTTATATTGGGATATGATCTTTGTTCTTGCTTAGTGTGTTATGATTTCCCTTGCGAGATGGGTTCATATCATTGTGCTTTATAGTGGTATTTGTTGAACTTTATGGGTAGTCCTCTTATTTGGCTCTCTTTCTATCTTTGGCTATATTCGAGTTGTTACTTGTTGGGTACAGGTTACATCGCACGTGACTAGGTGGCGTTTGGTGTGGCTTGCCAATCGAATAGCTGGTACTAGGTGATATGAGATCATTGGACTTGGAATTAGTGCAAACAGACTTGGATAAGATATGTTGGGATAAGAATGTCATTAATCAGCTTAAAGTTTGACAATGGTTCTTGTCGAGCGAGAGAACTCCATGACTTGTTGTTTGGGGGAGTAGATATAAGTTTCTACATGTTCCTTATATCATTAGCATTGTGGTGAATGTTTGGGACGAGGTTTTGTTTGATATAAGGTAGGTTACCGGTACCGGGTTTGGTAATGGGCAGCTAGTGTGGTCAGAGATATTGTTATGGGCACGGTTACGTTGTGTGGTAATATCTTATGAATATACTTATGTTCTGTTGCAATTGGTTGAGACTGATACAGTGTGTAAATGCGAAAATCAGATATTAGGAGGAGTTCTGGATGTTGAAATTTGGTTCTAAGGCTTATCGGTTAAGGTTGAAGGAAGAATCTTCATTCGAAATTGTGTTGATGGGATTTTATTGATTGAGGCGACGTGGGATCACCCGTGGGTGTGTGAATCATAAGTTTATACACTGATTTGATGGCTTTGAAACAACTCTTGGCACATTTGAGGACGAACGTATGTTTAAATTGGGGAGAATATAACGACCGGACCGGTCGTTTTGAGATTTAGCATTTTGTTCAGGTGTTTGATGTATTGAGTAGCTCCATATGGTGTATCAAAACTTGCGTGTATGGTTGGTTTTGATGTTTGAGAGGTTTGGGATTGATTTGGAAGAGAAATTTTCAATTTGGAAGGTTTAAGTTAAAGAATTGAGCAAGGTTTAACTTTTGTGTAAATGGTCTTGGATTCTTGTTTTGATGGTTTCAAAAGGTACTTATGGTGATTTTGGACTTAGGCATATATTTGGATTATATTTGAAGGTTCCTAGGTAAATTTTGTTCTATTTGGCAAAACTTAGAAATTTGAAGGTTTAGAAATTTTATAAGTTTGACCATGAGTTGACTTTGAGGATATCGGGTTCAGATTGTTAATCCCGAACTTGGAAAGTGTCTGTTTTATAATTTGGAACTTGTGCACAAAGTTTGGTTTCATTCCGAGTTGATTTGGTGGGATTTGGATGTGTTCGACAAAGTTTGAAGGTTTGAAAGTTAAGGGAATGATCTTGATATTTGATTATTGGTTTTGATATTATTTTGTGATGTTTTGAGATTTTGCATAAGTTTGGATTAGGTATATGGACTTGTTGGTATGATTGGACGGGATCCCGAGGGGCTCGAATGAGTTTTAGGGCAGTTTTAGACCATTTTTAGGTCCTTTTCAACTGCTGATTTTTTGCTACAGGTGTGTACATCGTGATCGCGGAGCTCTGGTCCGTGTTCACGAAGAGTAAAACGTATTTTTGAAATTGTGCATCGCGTTTGCAGGGGGACTGTTCGCGAATGCGAAGAAGAAATTTTTGCTATCACTAGGATGATTTTGAGAGCTTATATCTTGCAATCTATAAGGAATTTTGAGGTGATCCAAAAATAAAAGTTGTATCCCTTTGTGTATAGTTTTAATAAAATCAAACCTTTTTCTATTTGGAGCTTTGTACAGAAACTCATGGCCATTACACTAGAGGCTGTCTGGGAAGAGTTGGGCAAGTATTTCACAAGTTTGTTCATCGCGATCGCGGGGCTTCTTGGCCGCGATAGCTAAGGGTAAAATCATGCAGGATATTTTTTGAACCATGGGGTTTGTGAGTGTGATCGTCAAGAAGGACGATTGGCAGAGCTTTAAAATGTCTAATTTCGGGATTTTGAGTGCATTGTGTTCACTTTTTGAGTTCTTGGAGCACAAGTAAGATGATTGTGGAGGAGATAAAACACCCAAATCATGAGGGTAAATAATTTTATCTTTATTTGGATTATATGTTTTTTTTCCATGGGTTATTACACCTAAATCAAGGACTTGAGGAGAAGCAACTGGGGGTTTTGACTTGAACTTAATAGAATGAATATTGGGGTTTTGAACATGAAATTGAGGTTGGATTTCAAAACTAATTAAATATTTAAACTCGTACTTGAATGGATATTCAGGATTTGTGAGTTTCGTCAGGTTCTAGGGTGCAAGCCCTTGTTTATTGTTTTGGTTGACTTAGAGTATTTGATTAAAGATTCGACTTTTATTTTTTGGATTCGATTCCTATAGCATTATTTGATGTTATTGAGTTGTTTTTGGCTAGATTCGAGCCATTAAAAAATTGATTCCCGCGGGAAAGACTATTTTGAGTATTGATTTGACTTGTTTGAGGTAAGTGTCTTGACTAGATTTGGTTGTGTCACGACCCAAAATCTCACATGTCATGATGGAGTCTATCACAATACTAGGCAAGCTGACAATTACCACTAATTATGCGTTTTTAGTTAAAAATATAATGAAACAGGTTTAACAGTAACAAATTCTCATAAATAACCAATAAGAAAATACCGCGTCTCAATACAAAATCCCCCGAAATCTGGGTGTCACTGAATACATAAGCTACTTGTAACATCTCGCATTTTCGTACGTTAAAGTTTCGTCTTCAGTTAATCGACGATGTTACATCTCGCATTTTCATACGTTAAAGTTTCATCTTCATTTAATCGACGTAGACTCGGGGATGAGATTATCTTGAGGTTAATGTATTTATGCTATTTATAACAAGCGATAAGTAAGTTCCATGAAGGGAAAAAGGGTACACGAATTAAAGAAAATGAGTTTCGTTGAAGGGTGCCGATTTGGGATAAAATACGGTCCGAGCTATAATACCCGATATTTATGGACTAGTACCATACAAGGTACCATATGACCGTGATAGTATGATGTATAAAGTATATTAGAGTAGTATTTTAAATAATTTGAGATAATTCTTAATTATGTGGGTAATTGATTAATTATCGGGTAACGGGACATTACCTAATTAACTAATAAGTTTGATAAAGATTAAAACCTCGCACCCCCACATGGCAACAAGCCACTTCTTAGACAAATGACTCTTAGTCATTTTTGATTAGGTGGCAAAGTAATGAGTTAAGTACAAGATACTTCATTTATCATATTTTGAATACAAAAACTCGTAAAAGTAATGTATTAAGTACAAAACACTTCATTTCTCATATTTTGAATACAAAGACACTACCATAAGACGTTAGAAATTTCCTACAAGTTCTCAACAAAATTCTTGCAACCAAAAAATTCCAACGAGAATTATTAGCACCTTAGCAACGTAAAATTTGTGGTTCTAAAGGAGTACGATTCAACCTTTTCCAAGAATATCATACGGACTTTTTCCTACTCCAGGTATGTTAAGGCTATCCCTTCTTTCTTTTTGGAATGATCCAAATGATACAAAAAGGAACAAGCAAACACACAGCTTTCATAAACGACTATATTCATAGAAATACTAGGGGTTTCTATGTTCATGATTCCCCATGTGACATATTATTATATCTTCTGTTCATGGGTCTCAAAATAATACGCAGCTGATAAAGTTTATCCGAAAGGAATGTTGAGATTATTAATATATTTCCATGTATTTCATTCATTTATACATGTACATTGACCCATGACCAGATGGCATTATATACGCGTATTTATATGTATATATATGTATATGGGATATGGGAAAAGGTTACGGCGTTATATATGCACCACCACCTGATCAGTTGGTATATGTTGATGATTTTGCCCACAATGGCCGAGTTGATATGATAGGATGCCCTCAGTGGCTTGATGATGTTATGTACACCTATACCTATGCATGAAACGACATTTACACGTACGTACATGATATTGTAACTGTTTCAAGATTTGCAAAGTTATTTAGACTTACAGGAGGTATTCCTTATTCCATGTTTAATCTATGTCTCTTATGTACTGATTTTCATGCCTTACATACTCAGTACATTATTCGTACTGACGCCCTATTTCCCGGTGCCTGCGTTTCATGCCCGCAGGTGCAGGTAGGCAAGCTGACGGTCCCCTTGCTTAGCATCCTTGATCAGCGAGAGTTGGCGCGCTCCACTTGATCTGGAGCTGCTTTTGATTTTGGTACGATATGCTTGTATATATATATATATATATATATATATATATATATATATATATGGATATGACGTGGACCAGTCCCGTCCTTGTACAGTTGTATTTTTTATTAGAGGTTTGTAGACAGTTATGCATAGTCGGATAGTATGTGGTGTTGTCGGCTTCCAGTCCCATCCTTGTACAGTTGTATTTTTTATTAGAGGTTTGTAGACAGTTATGCATAGTCGGATAGTATGTGGTGTTGTCGGCTTCCAGTTTTGGGTATATTGTTATCTATAGCAACCTTGCCGGCTCGCCCACTCTATTTCGCATGTATATGTACATATGTCTTTTGGATAGGTTACTCTCACGTATGTTATTCATGTCTATATCGTAAACGCATGCTTAAGTATGTTCGACATGTAGGATTCGGACACCCGTCGCTGCCCATCAGTTTGGGTCATGACAAAAGTGGTATCAGAGTAGTTCTGTCCTAGGGTTATCTAAAGACCATGTCTAGTAGAGTCTTGTTTATGGGTGTGTGGTGCACCACACTTATAGACAGGAGGGTACAAGACATATAGGATGTTATCCTCTCTTTTTATCTTAGATCGTGCGATATAAGAATTCATGTTCCTAACAATATGTTACGTTTTCAGTGATGCCTCCAAGGACTACAGCCGCCCAAAAGGGAAAGTCGGTGGCTGGTGAGACTACTAGTCGAGCGCCACGAGTTACCAAGGCTCGGGGAGAGTCTCATAGTGAGATTTCATCTCAGACTTCACGTACCCCGCCCTCTCCAAAAGAGCTGCAAGGGGAACTAGCTCCAACGCCCGCCCATGTACGTTCAGCCCCTCAGCCAGTTACACCGAGTCAGGAGATGAGAGATGCTATTAAACTATTAATTCGATTAGTAGCTGTGCAGGCTTGGCCTCAGGAAGTAGGTATTGGTCATGCATATAGGTCTGTCAGTGCGAGGGTTCGTGATTTCATTAATTTGGATCCTCTGGTATTCACTGGGGTAGATCCAAACGAAGACCCTCAGGTATTTAGCGATAGGATGCGAAGGACTTTGAGGGTAATAAAGGCCACTACGACTGAGTCAGTTGAGCTAGCTTCCTATAGACTTCAGGATGTGGTAGTTAATTGGTATGAGTCTTGGGAGTTATCCAGAGGTGAGGATGCCCCTCCAGCAATATAGGAGGAGTTTACAGAAGCTTTTCTTCATCATTATCTGCCACCAGAGCTTAGGCGGGCCAGAGTTGATAGGTTCTTGACCCTTCAGCAAGGTAACATGAGTGTTCGGGAGTACAGTCTTCAGTTTGATTCGTTGACTAGGTATGCTCCCACTATTGTATCTAAGATGGAGGATCGAGTTCACCATTTCGTGATGGGGTTAGAGTCGCACTTGCTTAACGATTGTATGTCGGTCTCACTTCAGGCAGACATGGATATTTCTCGTATTCAAGCATATGCTCAGAGTGTAGAGGAGCGTAAGCAGAAACAGAGGGCCGATCGTGAGCATGATAGGACCCGGAATAAGAGAGTGAGGTCTTCGGGTCCTTCTGGTGAGTTTCGAGGTGGTCAGAGACAACAGTACCCAAGGTATCCAGCCCAGCCATCGGCTAGCGCATCCCCTCAGTTTGGCGGTAAGAGATTTGATCGTTCCACATATTTAGGGCCTAGTTAGAATTCCAGGGCCTCAGGTTCGCAGTATAAGGGTGAGTCAAGTCAAATGAGGACGCCCTTGCCACGATGTGCTTAGTGTGGTAAGCAGCATGCCGGGCAGTGTCGTATGGGACTGGGTATTTTTTATACTTGTGGTTATCCGGGCCATGTTATGAGGGATTGTCCGACGAGAGGTGATGCAAGCATAACTCAGCCAGCCGGATCTGTAGCCGGTTCAATAATCAGTACGCCCCCTGGGCAAGGTTCACAAGCACCAATGATTCATGGTAGAGGCATAGGCGGAGCATCTAGCTCGAGCAGTCATCGGAACCGAATTATGCGTTGATAGGATGACAAGATCAGGAGTCATCACCTGATGTTGTTACAGGTATATTATCAGTCTCCTCATATGATGTATATGCACTAATTGACGCAGGTTCCACCTTATCATATGTTACTCCGTTGGTTGCTAGTAAGTTTGGAATAAAACCTGAATTGGTTAAACCTTTTGAGGTGTCTACACCTGTTGGGGACTTAGTGATAGCTAAGCAAGTATATATGGGTTGTGTAACAGTAATTCATAGTCGATCTATCGTAGCGGACCTAATCGAGTAAGATATGGTAGAATTTGATGTTATAATGGGTATGGATTGGTTGGCTTCTTGTCATGCCAACGTTGATTGTAGATGAAAGATTGTCCGATTTCAATTTCTAGGGGAGCCTGTTTTGGAGTGGAAAGGTAATACGGCGTCGCCGAGAGATAGATTTATTTCCTATCTCAAGGCAAGGAAGATGATCAGAAAGGGCTATATTTATCACTTAGTTTGGGTTCAGGATGTGGAAGTAGAGTCACCAACCATTCAGTACATCCCTGTGGTTAATGAGTTTCCCGATGTTTTTCCCAATGAGCTTCCGGGTCTTCCGCCAGAGCGAGAAATTGAGTTTGCTATTGACCTACTACTAGATACTCATCCAATATTTATTCCTCCCTATAGAATGGCCCCGCAGAGGTGAAAGAGTTGAAGGAACTACTAAAGGACTTGCTTGAAAAAGGCTTTATCAGACCTAGTACATCACCGTGGGGAACACCTGTGTTATTTGTGAGGAAGAAAGATGGTTCCTTACGGATGTGTATTGATTATAGACACTTGAATAAGGTGAAGATCAAGAATAAGTACCCGCTCCCGAGGATTGATGATTTATTTGATCAGTTGCAAGGTTCCAAGTGTTTTTCAAAGATAGACTTGAGGTCCGGGTACCATCAGGTAAGGGTTAAGGAGGAAGATATTCCGAAGACAGCATTCAGGACCAGATACGGGCACTTTGAGTTTCATGTTATGTCGTTCGGTTTGACCAACGCCCCAGCAGTATTCATGGATTTTATGAATCGTTTGTTAAGGCCCTTTTTAGATCTGTTCGTAATTGTATTTATCGATAATATATTGGTGTATTCTCGTTCCGAGGTTGAGCATGCAGATCATTTGCATACTGTGCTCAGAGTTCTACAAAAAGGAAAGTTATATGCAAAATTCTTTAAATGTGAATTCTGGTTGAACTCTATAACTTTCCTTGGGCATATAATTTCGGGTGAAGGCATCCGGGTGGATACACAAAAGATTGAGGTAGTAAAGACTTGGCCTAGATCCACAACACCGACGGAGGTTCGTAGCTTTCTCAGTTTGGCAGGTTATTACAAGAGATTTGTAGAAGGATTTTCTTCCCTTTCAGCACCTTTGACAAGGTTGACTCAGAAGGGAGCAAAGTTTCAATAGACTGATGCTTGTGAACCGAGTTTCCAGGCATTGAAGGACAGACTAACTTTAGCACCGGTTTTAACGCTCCCAGAAGGGACCGATGGTTATGTTATCTATTGTGACGCATCAGGCATTGGATTGGGTTGTGTGCCGATACAGCATGGTAAGGTTGTAGATTATGTTTCTAGATAGCTAAGAAAGCATGAGAAGAACTACTCGACCTATGATTTAGAGTGAGCTGAGGTGATTCATGCACTAAAGATGTGGAGGCACTACTTCTATGGCATTCATGTTGATACCTATACGGATCATAAGAGCCTCCAGTATATCTTCAAGCAAAAGGAAATGAATTTATGTCAAAGGAGATGGTTGGAGCTACTTAAAGACTATGACGTTGATATTTTATACCATCTTAGGAAGGCGAACGTAGTAGCCGATGCCCTCAGCCGTAGATCTATGGGTAGCCTATCATATTTATAGCTAGAAAAGAGGGGAATAGCCCATGAGATTCATCAGCTAGCTAGTTTGTGAGTTCGGTTACTGGACTCAGGTGATATTGGAATTACTATTCAGGAGATGGCAACATCCTCTTTAGTAAATGAAGTAAAGGAACGCCACTACGAGGATCCTGTGTTAGTTCATTACAGGTATACCACCCCTCAGAAGGAGAAGACACCATTTGAAATTACAGAAGATGGGGTCCTCAGATCAAGGATGATTATGTGTCCCTAATATTGTAGGGCTGCGTCTGCAGGTTACGGGAGAAACTCACTATTCTCGTTATTCTATGCATCCAGGAGCGACAAAGATGTATCATGATATCAGGGAAGTATATTGGTGGGACGGAATGAAAAAGGATATAGCGGAGTTTGTTGCTCAGTGTCCTAACTGTCAGCAGGTTAAGATTGAGCATCAAAAACCTGGTGGATTTTGCAGGTTATGGAGATTCCGACTTGGAAATGGGAAGTAATCAATATGTATTTCATCGTAGGCTTACCTCGTACCCAGTGTAAGTTCGATTCGATATGGGTGATTGTTAGGCTTACAAAGTCAGCCTATTTTCTGCCCGTTAGGACTACATATCCGCAGAGGATTATGCAAGGCTTTATATTAAGTAGATAGTACGACTGCATGGTGTCCCCTATATTTGTTATCTCGGATAGAGGAGCTCAATTTACAGCTAACTTCCGGAGGTCCTTCCAAAAAGAATTGGGCATTCAGGTAAGTCTTAGTACAACATTTCATCCCCAGACAGACGGACAGGCTGAGCGTACTATTCAGACACTTGAGGATATGTTACGAGCTTGTGTAATAGACTTCAAAGGTAGCTGGGATGATGATTTGCCGCTTATTGAGTTCGCATATAATTATAGCTACCATTCTAGTATTCAGATGGCTCCATACGAAGCTCTTTACGGACGAAAGTGTAGGTCTCCTAAAGGGTGGTTCGATGTTGGGGAAACTACGTTAGTAGGAGCAGAATTGGTACAACAGGCAATCGAGAAAATTAAGCTCATACAGGAAAGGCTATTAGCAGCTCAAAGCCGTCAGAAGTCGTATGCGGATAATCGACGACGAGACTTGGAGTTTCAGGTTGACGACTGGGGTATTCCTAATGGTATCGCCGATGAAAGGTGTTATGAGGTTCAGAAAGAAAGGAAAACTTAGCCCTCGGTACATTAGACCATATAGGATCATACGCAAGGTAGGCCAGGTAGCATATGAGTTAGACTTACCTTCGGACTTGGAGTCTGTACATCCAGTCTTTCATGTGTCTATGCTCCATAAATGTATCGGAGATCCTTCCAAAATCGTGTCAGTTGACGACGTTCAAGTCACAGAGTAGCTATCATATGAAAAAACTCCCATTGCTATATTAGACAGACAGGTTCGGAGATTGAGAACTAAAGACGTAGCTTTGGTGAAAGTACTTTTGAGAAACAAAAATGTGGAAGAAATGACCTGGGAGGCCGAGGAAGACATGAAGTCTAGATATCCCTACTTATTTCCTCCTCCAAAGAAGGGTCCGACTGAGACATCATGACCTTAAGATACATGTATGGATTCTTGTGTTAGTTATTGTCATTGGTCGTGTGAGGCCATTGTCGTTATTGATGATTGTGGTCCTATGTGGCGTTGAATTATTGAGTTTCCACAGGAAGAGTTGGTAGTAGTATTGCTACAAAGGAGACACTGCCAAAGTTATATAGATACCGGGGAGTTAAACATACGAAGACGAATGTTTCTAAGGGGGGAAGGATGTTACATCTCACGTTTTCGTACGTTAAAGTTTCATCTTCAGTTAATCGACGATGTTACATCTCGCATTTTCGTACGTTAAAGTTTCGCCTTCAGTAAATCGACGTAGACTCGAGGATGAGATTATCTTGAGGTTAACGTATTTATGCTATTTATAACAAGTGATAAGTAAGTGCCATGAAGGGTAAAGGGTACACGAATTAAAGAAAATGAGTTTCGTTGCAGGTTGCCGATTTGGGATAAAATACGGTTCGAGCTATAATACCCGATATTTATGGACTAGTACCATACAAGAAACAATATGACCGTGATAGTATGATGTATAAAGTATATTAAAAATGAGTAGTATTTTAAATAATTTGAGATAATTCTTAATTATGTGGGTAATTGGTTAATTATCGGGTAACGGAATATTACCTAGTTAACTAATAAGTTGGACAAAGATTAAAATCCCCCACCCCACACCCCCACGTGGCAACAAGCCACTTCTTAGACAAATAACTCTTAGTCATTTTTGGTTAGGTGGCAAAGTAATGTGTTAAGTACAAGACACTTCATTTATCATATTTTGATTACAAAGACTCGTAAAAGTAATGTGTTAAGTACAAAAGACTTCAATTCTCTTATTTTGAATACAAAGACACTACCATAAGACGTTAGAAATTTCCTACAAGTTCGCAACAAAATTCTTGCAACCAAAAAATTCCAACGAGAACTATTAGCACCTTAGAAACGTAAAATTTTGTGGTTCTAAAGGAGTACGGTTCAACCTTTTCCAAGAATATCATACGCATTTTTCCCTACTCAAGGTATGTTAAGGCTATCCCTTATTTCTTTTTTGCATGATCCAAATGATACAAAAAACAAACGAGCAAACACACAGCTTTTATAAATGACTTTGTTCATAGAAATACTAGGGGTCTCTATGTTCTTGATTCCCCATGTGACATATTATTATATCTTCTGTTCATGGGTCTCAAAATAATACGCAGTTGATAAAGTTTATCCGAAAGGAATGTTGAGATTATTAACATATTTTCATGAATTTCATTAATTTATACATGTACATTGACGCATGACCATATGGTATATATACATACATACATACATATATACACACACACACACACACACACACACACACACACACACACACACACACACATATATATATATATATATATATATATATATATATATATATATATATATGGGAAAAGGTTACGGCGTTATATACGTACCACCACCTGATCAGTTGGTATATGTTGATGATTTTGCCCACAGTGGCCGAGATGATATGATAGGATGCCCTCAGTGGCTTGATGATTTTATGTACACCTATACCTATGCATGACACGACATTTACACGTACGTACATGATATTATAAATGTTTCAGGATTTGCAAAGTTATTTAGACTTACAGGCGGAATTCCTTATTCCATGTTTTATCTATGTCTCTTATGTACTGATTTTCATGCCTTACATACTCAGTACATTATTCGTACTGACGCCCTATTTCTCGAGGCCTGCGTTTCATGCCCGCATGTGCAGGTAGGCAACTGCTTAGGATCCTTGATCAGCGAGAGTTGGTGCGCTCCACTTGATCCGGAGCTGCTTTTGATTTTGGTACGGTATGCTTGTATATATATATATATGGGTATGACGTGGACCAGTCCTGTCCTTGTACAATTGTATTTTTTATTAGAGGTCTGTAGACAGTTATGTATAGTCAGATAGTATGTGGTGTTGTCGGCTTCCTGTTTTGGGTATATAGTTGTCTATAGCAACCTTGCCGGCTCGCCCACTCTATTTTGCATGTATATGTACATATGTCTTTTGGATAGGTTACTCTCACGTATGTTATTCATGTTCATGATTAAGTATGTTCGACATGTAGTATTCGGGCACCCGTCGCGGCCCATCAGTTTGGGTCGTGACATTACTAAAGTGTCAACAAAGTCAAACTGCTAATACAACTGTCTAGAAAGATAGAACAGTGCTAAATAAACTGAAAGGAAGGAAAGTCGAGGTCTGCGGACCCCAAAGAAGCTATCTCAAAAGTCTCCAAATAGATGAAGCTCCAAATCTAGCAACCGTCGTGTCCAGAATTACTTGGATCTGCACACGAATTGCATAGTGTAGTATGAGTACAACCGACCCAATGTACTCAATAAGTAACAGGACTAACCTTGGGCTGAAAACAGTGATGAGCTCAAACAGGTACAGTCCAAATCTAGATAATAACAGTAACAACTCAAAGAGAAGTCCAATAATCAGTTTATACACAGTACAGAAATGTTGACATGCTTTCTAAGTTTTAACAGTTTGATCACAACACAGATAGAATAAGCCAAGTATGACTAATATGAGAATGCCACATCTCGATATCTACATGTCAAATATGTGTGTCAACTATAATACAACAAAGTGATAAAGTCATATACTCATACTTTCGGAGTATTCATCCTCACTCAGCACGCTCAATCACTCAGCGGGCGCTCCTAATCACTCAGCACTCTCAATCACTCGGCACTTGCACTCGTCACTCGCACTCATTGGTACCCGTGCTCACTGCTGGTATGTCAAACTCCGGAAGGGCAGATCCTGCCCAAGCGCTAATATAAGCCAAACATGGATGAATCAATAAAACCTGCTGCGACGTGAAGCTCGATCTCATAAATATCACTTACAATCAGGCCCACGGCCTCACTCAGTCATCAATCTCTACAGTCTCTCAGGCTCACAAATCTCATGACAATCAGCCCAAACAATGATAATATGATGTAACAATAAATGGCAACGGAGACTGAGATATGATATGCACATGATAGATAGATGTGACTGGGTATATAATTGCAATTTAAGCAAATAATTCAACAACAGAAGTAACCTCCGTGGGTCCCAATAGAACAAGCATATAGTCTAACCATGATTTCTAGCACGGATTATAGCTCAATTACTCTAACAAGTAGGAGTTTCATGAATAGCAACAAGGTTTGATAACTACACAATACCACGGAATAACCGAGTCATAATTACCACGGTGCATGCCCACACGCCCATCTCCTAGCATGTGCGTCACCTCAACACCAACCACATAACACGTATTTTAGGGACTCATACCCTGAGAACCAAGATTAGAAGTGTTACTTACCTCAAACTGCGCAAATCTCTACTCCAACAAGCCCTTTCCTCGCCAATCGACCTCCGAACAACTCGAATCCAGCCACAAGAAACTTAATACAATCAATACAAGCTACAGGAATCAATTCTTATGATAAAGCTAGGTTCTTTAACAAAAGTCAAAAAGTCAACTTCGGGCCCTCTCAAAATCCAACAAAATTTACAAAATTCGAGTACCCATTCAACAACGAGTCCAATCATACCAAAATCACCCAATTCCGACCACAAACCGCCACTCAAATCACCAAATCTTACTCTCTAATCCCTAGTCCAAAATTCCCCAAATTCCACCTTAGAAACACATAATCTAGGTGGGAAATTCAATGGGTAATCAACATTGATGAATAAAAATGATCAAAAGTTGCTGACCTCTTGAAATCTAGTGAAACCCCTCTCAAAAACCGCCTCGAACCGAGCTTGCAAATTCCACAAATTAAGAAATATCGAAACCCTTCGAATTAATACACTGTTAGTGCTTTCGTACCTGCGGTTCACTTAATCGCATATGTGGTCCCGCAGATGTGACCGAAATTCCACTTCTGCGGTTTCCATGAAGGCCCTCTGCCTCCGCTTCTGCGGAGTCGCACCAGCAACCTCCTCTCCACTTCTGCGGAAACTCCTGTCCCTCGCCCAAATCGCACTTGCCGCTTCACTTCCCACATCTGTGATCCCGCAGATGCGAATAAACCTCGCACCTGCACATCCCCTCAGCCCCAGCTAAAACCGCACATGCGATGCAAAACTCGCTTCTGCGGTCGCACACCTGCAATCAATTCTTTGCACGTGCGAACGCACCAGACTAGCAGCAAATCAGAAATTCCTCAAGTCCAAATTTCTATCTGTTAACCATCCGAAATCCACATGAGGCCTCCGGGACCTCAACCAAACATACCAACAAGTCCTAAAACATCATACGCACTTAGTCGAGGCCTTAAATCGCATCAAACAACATTAAAACATGAATCGCACCCCAATTCAAGCCTAATAAAACTAATGAATTTCCAACTTCTAAAATCGATGCCGAAACCTATCACACCAACTCTGATTGACCTCAAATTTTGCACACAAGTCATAAATTATACAACAGACCTATTCCGACATTCGGATCCAAATCCTGAGCCCGATAACCACAAAGTCAACTCTCGGTCAAACCTCTTAACTCTCCAAACTTCAAGTTTTCCAACTTTCGCCAACTCAAGCCAATATCATCTACGGACCTCCAAATCAATATTCGGACACACTTCGAGTTCTTCTCGACTTGCCTTTAAGTTAACACCTCTTCTTGCTAGTACACTACATTCTTTAACCCAAAGCTCACCCCAAGAGATCGTAGCATAAAATTACTTCGTCTTAAGGCCTAGAAGCTACTGTATTCCCTCTTAAACACCCAATAGTACATCAACCAAGAGACCCACTCTGAAGAGACTTTTTGTGAATTTGAAGTGGTTTCTCTAACCTCCCCGATACTAAAATGTAGAATCACTAATAATATAGAACTACCACAAGTCTCTACACCAACCAAATGCAAATCTCAAATCTTAGCCATATACAAAATCCGGGGAAACCCTCAAATACCACATATGAATAATGGGTTAGGTGGCATCACGACTAGTTGGATTCTAGGTCGTGACAAAGTCAAACCTAGGTCAACATTTCCAATTTAAGCTTCTAATCCAAGAACTAAAGGGTCCAAAACTTCCCCGAAACAAAACCAACTATCCCCGCAAATCATAAAACCACAAATACACATATGGGAAGCTTCAAAGGGGGAAACGGGGCTTAAAATACACAAAACAACCGGCGGGGTCATTATATTCTCCCCATCTTAAAACAAATGTCCGTCCTCGAACGTGCATAGAGACATACCCGAAGTGCAAAAAGGTCAGGATAATGACTCCGCATGTCGTGCTCGGTCTCCCAGGTCGCCTCCTCGACCGGTTGAACCCTCCATTAAACATTCATTTAAGCAATGTTCTTTGACCTCAACTTCCCGACCTGCCTGTCCAAGATAGCCACCGCCTCATCAACACAAGTCAAATTCTTGTCCAGTTAGGCTGAGCTGAAATCTAATACATGTGATGATCACCATAATACTTCCGGAGCATGAAAACATGAAACACCGGGTGAACTCCCGATAAGCTGGGTGGCAATGCAAGTCTGTAAGCCACCTTACCAACTCTCTCAAGGATCTCAAAAGGACCAATACACCTAGGGCTCAACTTGCCCTTCTTCCCGAGCCTCATCAAACCATTCATGGATGAAACTTTGAGCAAAACCCTCTCTCCCACCATAAATGCTACCTCACGAGCCCTCCGATCAGCATAACTCTTCTCCCTAGACTGTATTGTACGAAGTCGATCCTGAATCAACTTGAATTTCTCCAAGGCATCCCTAACCAAATCAGTGCCCAACAGCCTAGCCCCCCCCCCCCCTCCCCGGCTCAAACCAACCAACTAGAGAACGACACCGCCTCCCATATAAGACCTCAAAGGGAGCCATCTGAATACTCGATTGGTAGCAATTGTTGCAGGCGAACTCTGCGAGTGGTGGGATCTGATCCCATGAACCCCCTAAATCAATAACACATGCATGTAGCATGTCTTCCAATATCTGAATGGTGCACTCGGACTTCCTGTCCGTCTGGGGAAAAATGTCGTGCTCAGCTCGACCTATGTGACTAACTCACGCTACACAACTCCCCAGAAATGCAATGTGAATTGTGTGCCTCGATCAGAGATAATAGACACCGGCACTCCATGAAGATGAATAATCTTACGAATATAGATCTAAGCTAGTTGCTCTAAAGAGTAGGTAGTCACAAGAGGAATGAAGTGTGCAGACTTGGTCGATCTATCCAATGACCCACACTGCATCGAATTTCCTCAAGGTCCGTGGAAGTCCAACTAAAAAATCCATGGTACTACGCTCCCACTTCCACTCTAGAAGGTCAAGCCTTTGAAGCAAACCACCAGGCCTCTGATGCTCGTATTTCACCTACTGACAGTTCAAACACCGAGCCACATACTCCACTGTATCTTTCTTTATTATTCTCCACCAGTAGTGCTGCCTCAATCCTGGTATATCTTCACGGCACCCTGATGAATGGAGTACCCCGAGTTGTGGGCCTCTTCAAGAATCAACTCACGTAACTCATCCACATTGGGCACACAAATTCAACCTTGTATCCGCAACACCCCATCATCTCCAATAGAGACCTCCTTGGCATAGTGTCCTTAAGGACAAGCAAGTGGAGATTATCAAACCGACACGCTTTGATGTGTTCAAATAAAGAAGACCGTGAAACCATGCAAGCAAGAACCTGGCTAGGCTACAAAATATCTAATCTCACGAACCGATTGGTCAAAGCCTGAACATCCAATGCTAATGGTCTCTCTCCAACTAGAACATAAGAAAGACTCCACATGCTCTCAGCCTTCCTACTCAAAGCATCAGCCACCATATTGGCCTTCCCATGATGATATATAATGGTGATATCATAGTCCTTTAATATCTCTAACCACCTCTGTTGCCTCAAGTTTAGATCCTTTTGCTTAAACAAGTGCAGTAGACTCTTGTGATCTGTGAATACCTCACAAGACATGCCATAGAGATAGTGCCTCCAAATCTTCAATGTGTGAATAATGGTTGTCAACTCTAAATCATGTACTGGGTAGTTCTTCTCATGGGGCTTCAAGTGACGCGAAACATAAGCAATCACTCTAGCCTCCTGCATCAATACACACCTAATGCCAATCCACGAAGAATCACAATAAATTGTATAAGAACCCGATGCTAAAGGCAAAACCAGAACGAGAGCTGTGGTCAAGGCAGTCCTGAGATTCTGAAAGCTCTCCTCACACTCGTCGGATCACCTAAATGGAGCACCATTCTGAGTCAATCTGGTCAAAGGAGCTGCAATGGATTAAAAACCTTCCATGAATCGATGATCATAACCAGCCAAGCCTAGAAAACTCCGGATCTCGGTAGCAGAAGGCGATCTGGTCCAACTTTGAACTGCCTCCACCTTCTTCGGGTCTACCTTAATCCCCTCACTAGACACCACATAGACCAAAAAACCATTGAATCAATCCAAAACTCACTTGAAGAATTTTGAATATAACTTCTTATATCTCAAGGTCTGGAGCATGATCCTCAAGTGTTACTCATGATCCTCCCAGCTGCTAGAATACACCTATATTCGTCAATGAACATGATGACAAAAGAATCAAGATATGGCTGGAACACACCGTTCATCAAGTGCATAAAGGTTGCTGGGGAATTGGTTAGCCCAAATGACATCACTAAAAAATCATAGTGACAATATCGAGTCCTACAGTCTTCGTAATATTTGAATCCTGAATTTTCAACTAATTCTACCGCGACCTCAAGTCGATCTTTGAGAATACCCGAACACCCTGAAGCTGGTCGAACAGATCATCAATATGCGGTAGTGGGTACTTGTTCTTAACTGTAACCTTTTTTAGCTACCTGTAATCAATACACATCCTCATAGAGTCGTCATTCTTCTTCACAAATAAAACTGGAGCACCCCAAGGCGAGACATTCGGTCGGATGAAACCCTTATCAAGCAACTCATGAAGTTGTTCCTTTAATTCCTTCAACTCCACTAGTGCCATACGATATGGTGGAATAGAAATTGGTTGAGTGTCCGGCACCAGGTCAATACCAAAATCGATATCCCTATCGTGCGACAGCTTGGTAGGTCTGCCGGAAACACATATGGGAAATATCTCACTACCGGAACTTACTCAACGGTAAGAGTATCAGCACTGACATCCCTTATAAATGCTAGATATGTTTCACACCCCTTCTCAACCATTCGTTGTGCCTTTAGAAAGGACACCACCCTGCTAGGAAAATAATCCAATGTACCCCTCCACTCTAATCGTGGTAACCTTGGCATAACCAATGTCACGGTATTGACATGGCAGTCCAAAATAACGTGATAGGGAGATCGACAAACACGGTCTACTAAAATAAAATCTCCCACAAGCGCAGACACATATATAGGGGCACTCAAAGAATCATGAGATATATTCAAATATGGAGCAAAGTAAGATGACACATACGAATAAGTGGAACCTAGATCAAATAAAACTGATGCATTTCTATGACAGACCAGAACAATAACTATGATGACAACATCTGATGTAACAACCTCGGTCCTACCCGAAAAAGTATAGCAACGGGCCTGGCCTCCCCCTCTAGGACAACCTCTACCCGCCTGACCTCCACCCCTAGTTAGCGGTGCAGGTGGAGCGGTAACTAGAGCAGCAACCATAGCCTGTCAACCATATGGACCCTGTGGAATCCGTGGAGCCTATGGAGGTGCACCTCTCCTAAGTCTGGACAGTCCCTCACCATATGCCTGGTATCACCACACCTGAAATAACCACTCTGCAGGCGCGACTGTTGGAACTGAGTCTGAACCGATCGGCTAGAATGACCGATGAAGGCACCCCGTGTAGGAGGTGCACTGAAAAGTGACTGTGCATAATGGGCGACCTAAGACCTCGGAATGGCTGGAGCATTGCAACTAGCTGGAATTGCATAATGAACTAGTCGACACCCATAACCTCTACCATGACGAGCTAAAACTGCAGCGCGGGAACTACTGAATCCTCTAGAATCTCGAGGCCTCTTGGCCTCTCTGTCCTCCCTCTCCTTGCCATGCATATGCTCTGACCTGCGAGGATCTCTACAAACTACTGAATGGTGTATCGGTCTCCAACTCTCGTGCCATACTGAATCCAAGATCATAACTGAGCCCCTCGATAAACCTGCAAACTCGCTATCTGACTGTAGAAACCAAAGCATGTGCACAACGGGACAAATCACTGAACCTGATGGCATACTCCGACACCGTCATAGTCCCCTAATGCAGCTGCTCAAACTCTGTGCGTCATGCATCCCGGAGGGTCTAGGAAACAAACTTTCTCAAAAACATATCCGAAAACTGAGTCCAAGTGAGTGGCGCTGCATGTGATGGCCCACCTTCCTCATAAGCCTACTGCCACCAATATGCTGTCCCCGACAGCTGAAATATAGTAAAGGTGACTCCACTCACCTCCACAATGCCCATGACACAAAGAATACGATGACACTTGTCTAGAAAACCATGTGCATGTCACGACCAAAAACTCAACCTGTCGTGATGGCGCCTATCATGATACTAGGCAAGCCGACAACTCATACATTTCCAACACTTTAAAATTTAGATTATACTAAAACAGGTTTTAGATAAGTAAAAGTTCTCATAAATCGAATAAAATGTCACAACTCGAATCATAAGTTTTTCCAAAACCAGGGTGTCACTAAATACATGAGCATCTAAACAATACAAGTCTGAATACTATCTAAGAAAAACTAAAACTGAATAAATAAGACTGAGGGATAGGGAGGAGAGTCAAGGTCTGTGGATGTTAAGGTAGCTACCTCGAATATCTCCGAACGACAGTAGATTCCGAGAATCAGCAACCACCGTGACCGAATACACCTGGATCTGCACACGAAGTGCAGGGTGTAGCGTGAGTACAACCAACTCAGTAAGTAACAAGCCTAACTATTGGGCTGAAAGCAGTGACGAGCTTCACATGGTACAGTTCAATTGCAGAAATACAATACAAAAATGTAGACATGCTCTCAAGTTTAACAATTAAAGCCCAAACAGGTAAGATCTGTCAAGTACAACTGAAATAAGAAATGGTGCACCTCGATATCTGCATGTCATATATATATGCCAACTGAAGTACAAGGCACTGATGAAAGCATATGCATACTCTTAGAGTATCAATCACTCACTCCTCTCATTCGCTCCATCCTCACAGTCACTCAATCCTCCCAATCGTGCAACACTTGCACTCGCACCCAGTAGGTACCTGCGCTCACTGTGGGTATGCAGAATCCGAAAGGGCAATTCCAGCCCAAGCGCTATAATAAGCCAATCATGGCATGAATCAAATAAATATGCTGCGGCATGCAGCCCGATCTCATAATATCCTCACAATCAAGCCCTCAGTCTCACTCAATCATCAATCTCTCCAGTCTCTCGGGTTCACAAGAATCATGATAATAAACCCAAAGAATGATGATATAATATATATATATAAATGGCAATAGGGACTGAGATATGATATGCAAATAATAGCTGTGACTGAATGCGTGATTTCAAATTAAGAAAATAACTCAACATGTAATGCGATCTCTGTGGGTCCCAACAGTACAACATATAGCCTAAGCATGATTTCTAACATGACTTGCAGCTCAATTTCTCTAACACATGGAGAATATACGGATAACAACAAGATTATTCAACTAACCAGTTCCATGGAATTGACCAAGTCACAATTCCTACTGTGCACGCCCACACGCTCATCACCTAGCATGTGCGTCACCTCAACACCAATTACATAACAAATAATTCGGGGTTTCATACACTCAGAACCAAGTTTAGAAGTGTTACTTACTTCAAACCGTGCAAAACTCTACTTCAACACGCCCTTGCCTCGCGAATCGACCTCCGAATGCCTTAAATCTAGCCACAAACAATTTGATACAATCAACTCAAGCTATACGAATCAATTCCATATGAAAATGCTAAGTTCTTAATCAAAAGTCAAAAACTCAACTAAAAAGTCAACTCCTCGGGCCCACGTCTCAAAATCCGATGAATGTTACAAAATCCGAACCCATTCAACCACAAGTCCAACCATACCAAAAGTACTCAAATCCGATACCAAAATCTCACCCCAAGTCCCCAAAATTCGGTCTAGGAAGTTTTCTCCATTTCCCCCCAATTTCTAAGCCCAAATCACTAATTAAATGATGAAATCAAAGATATAATCATGGAATTTAACGAAAACTAAGTAAGAATCACTTGCCCAGGTGACTCTTCTTCGCGAACGCGGAAGGTGCCTTGCGTTAGTGAAGCACAAACTATTCTACTGCCAAAACCCTCTTACACGAATGCGAGATTCCCCTCGCGAACGCGATGACTAAATGACCCCAAGCTTCACAAACGCGAAACCTCTATCGCGAGCGTAGGCCAAATGCATGAGGTCCCCAGCATGGCCCCCTCTTCTTCGCGAATGCGACCGTCTTCTCGCGTTCGCGATGCACAGCTTCCCCGAACCTTCGGGAACGCATTTCCCTATTCGCGAATTCGAAGAACAAATCTTCACCTGCTTCCAGGTACTCTTCGTGAACGCGGGACTTCCCTCGCGAACACGAAGAAAGAAACCAGACACCAGAAATCTGCAACCTCAGCCATCTTCTAAGTCCAAATTTCAATCTGTTAACCATTTGAAATCCACCCGAGGCCCCCGAGACCTCTATCAAACATACCTACAAGTCCTAAAACATCATTCGAACTCTCGAAGCATTAAATCACATCAAACAATGGTAAAACCATGAGTCGTGCATCGATTCAAGCCTAATGAACTTCTAACTTCTACATTTGATGCTGAAACCTATCAAATCAAGTCCGATTGACCTCAAATTTTGCACAAGTTATAAATGACACAACGGACCTACTCCAACTCCCGGAACAAAAATCCCAGCCCGATAACCATAAAGTCAACTCTCGGTCAAACTTCTCAATTTTTAAAACTTCTAATTTTCCAACTTTCGTCATTTCAAGCCTAATTCAACTACGGACGTCCAAATCACTATCCATACACACTCCTAAATCCAAAATCACCCAACGGAGCTAAAGGAACCATCAAAACTCTATTCCAGAGTCGTTTACACATAAGTCAATATCCGGTCAACCTTTTCAACTTAAGCTTCCAACCTTGAGACTAAGTGTCTCAGCTCGTTCTGAAACACCCTCAAAACCAAACCAACTATCCCATCGAGTTACATAGCAACTAATAAGCATAAAATGAGCAATAAAATGGGGGAAATGGGACTACCTCAAAATGACTGGTCGGGTAGTTACAGTGCATCCTCAGTAATTGTACCATAATGAGTAGGAGGATAATACTTCTTGAACCTCTCAAGCCTCCTCTACTCCTCCTCTGATGCCTCTGACCTAGCCTCAGGCTGAACTGGGATAGCGGTCTGTGCTGGCATAGCACTCGAAACTTGATCAACATGGACCCGCTGCTCTAAAGTGCGGACAGCGGGAGTATGAGCTCCTCCCCAACTGAGATGTAGTTGGTGCAACTGGGATCATTCCTGCCCGATTTTAAAGGATATTATTGTAAACTAACACAGAATTTCAAAGGATATTATTGTAAACTAACTTTGAATGTGGGAGCTTTCTACTCTCAGTATAATATGATATGATATGATTAGCCCTTTATTAGACCTTTTTGTCTAACTTCTATCTTTACTTTCCTTGTATTTTTAATTTTTTGTTTTTGGTTTCTACTGGTAATCATCCAACCACCACCAAAAGAGCGGATTGCTCAAATAATAAGTACTACTATCTATCACCGCTAGTTGTCACTATATCACTATCTTACTTTCATATGTTGAGGGAACAATCATATTGATACAAATAATTTTATAACACCATGTAAATTGAAGATTTTCTTTAATATTTGTCAATATATCTATACTATATTAAGAGTGGTAAGACCTTAAGTTAGAAGTTGAATTACAGAAATGCTCTTTTAAATATTTATATTCCTTAATTTAAAAAAAAACTAACACCGATCAACTTATACTCAACCGGAAGAATCGACACAGTTGAGGACGTTTGACTGTAATTGTATAGACGTGTCCCTTGGCAGCACATATACTACACGAGTGTTGGAACATAGAGTTTAAATATTACCATTGGTTTATTGAAGTTTATTGTCACGATCCAGATTTTCCACCGTCGGGACCGTGATAGCGTCTAACCTTTCAATTGCTAGGCAAGCCAACAATTAGAGATTAATACACTAACTCTTAAGCACTTCAGTAAATAATAATAATTAAACCATAACAAATTTAAGGAGTGCGGAATTTTATAATAACCTAAATAATTATACACAACTACCCAGAATCTGGTGTCATAATTCACGAACTTCTAAGAGTCACTACAATAACTGGCTGAAGGAAAGTACAACTATTTTTGAGTTAAAGGAAATAGTAAACTGGAATAACTGGAAGGGGACTCCAGGGTCTGCGAACGCCGGCAGATCTACCTTGGGTCTCCTTTGGGATTGAAGTCAGCAGCACAACTCGGGTCCACACGGTCCAGTACCGAAATCTGCACAAAAAGTGCAGAGTGCAGTATCAGTACAACTGACCCCATGTACTGGTAAGTGTCGAGTCTAACCTCAGCAAAGTAGTGACGAGGCTAGGACAAGATGCCCCCAAACAAACCTGTGCAGTTTATCAATACATATATACTAACAACAGTAACTAAAGAAACAAGGTAAGAAATATTGGGAAGGGGGCATGCTGGGGGGATTAAAAGACAAAGAATTACAACGGAACTGAGAACCTGATCAATCAATATACCTTAAACAGATAGAAACGGGTAAACACAGTAAAGGAAAGGGCACGACATCACCCTTTGTTCTTTCACTCTAAACCTTGCCAGATAAAATAATAGAAACATGCACGGCATCACCCTTCATGCTTTATCGCTCACTCACAAAATATTGCATGGCATCACCTTTCATGCTTTAACACTCTCCCTCACCAAAACAATGCACAATGATAACGGGGAGATAAGAATATAAAGAACAAATCTTAGTTCAATACTTAGTTCCATAATACCAACCTCAACTTTGAGTCAATACTCAATCAATGCCAAATTCAGTAAAACATGATAAGAAATTGCTCAACACATCGAATAGCTAGTCTAAACATGAACAATGTGATCAAAGAATACAACATTTACAAGAATAAGGCTCACTCACATGATATGACTCAACAACAACGCATAGGTACTCGTCACCTCACCTATATGTTGTACTCAACATACAAACATGTAGCAAGTAGGCAAATAATACCTAATCCCTTAAGCCAAGGTTAACCACGATACTTACCTCGCTTCAACGGCCAAACTCAAAGCTCAATTACCGCTTTTCCCTTCATACAAGCCTCCAGACCAATAGAATCTAGCAAATTACCAACCAAACAATTCAATTTAAGCCTTGGGAACTACCCAGCAAGGAATTCAGTTTAGGCCATTTTTTAGAAAGTCAAGAAAAGTCAACTCCCGGGCCCGCTTGGTCCAAATCCAAAATCCGGACCAAAATCCGATTACCCATTCACCCCCGAGCCCGGATATATAATTGGTTTTGGAATCTAACCTCAATTTGAGGTCCAAATCTCCAAATTTCAAAATCCCTAGTTTCTACCCAAAAATTCACAATTCCACCATGAAAATCTTAGATTCTAGATTGAAATCTTGTAAATGAAGTGAAAGATTGAAAGAAATGAGTTAATTATCACTTATCTATGATTTGGGGAAGAAGTGGTCTTTGAAAAATCGCCTAGAGGGTTTCTTGTTTTGAAAATTTTGAAAAATGAGCAAAAATTCCGTCTACGTCAAGTTTTACCAGCTGCAGATGTCGTAAATGCGAAGCCTGCAAATGCGAGAAATCCATCGCATTTGTGAAGATTCCCCTAGTCCTGCCTTCTTCGCAAATGCGAAGAAAAATTCGCAAATGCGAACTAAGCTGGTCGCAAATGCGTTCAAATGATCACAATTGCGAAGGTTGCCTCCCCTGTGTCCCCATCACAAATGCGAAGGAATGTTTGCATTTGCGAACATAATCTGGACCAACTTCTCTTCGCATTTGCAATGAAAAGCTCGCAAATGCGAACTCTTCAGAGATCGCAAATTCGATGATTGACCTCGCATATGCGAAGTCTGAGGCCTGCAACAAAAACCAGTAGTATTCTAAGTCCTATTTTCACTCCGTAGCCTATCGGAAACTCACTCGAGCCCTCGGGGCTCGAAACCAAACATACACACAACTCTTAAATATCATACGAACTTGCTCGCGCGATCAAATCGCCAAAAAAATACCTAGAACTAAGAATTTAGCACCAAATCAAATGAAATTCTCAAGAACACTTTGAAATTTCTATTTTCTCAAGTGGACGTCCGAATCACGTCAAACCAACTCCGTTTCTCACCAAATTTCACAGACATGACTTAAATATTATATTGAACCTGTACCGGACTATGGAAGCAAAATACGGACCTGATACCAACAAGATCAAACATTAACAATTTCTTAAAAACCATTAAATTTTCAGACTTATAATTTTTAACAAAAATTCATAACTCGGGCTAGGGACCTCCGAATTTCGGGCATACGCCCAGGTCTTATATTTTTATACGGACCCACCGGGACTGTCAAAACACGAATTCGGGTCCGTTTACCAAAAATATTGACCGAAGTCAACTCAAATGAAGTCTTTAATGGAAAATTCCTATTTTTATCAACTTTCAACACAAAAGCTTTTCTGGGAATTTGCCCGGACTGCGCACGCAAATCGAGGAGGGATAAAATAAGGTTTTAAGGGCCTCGAAACACAGAATTTAGTTTTAAATCATAAGATGACCTATCGGGTCATCACATTTATATTATCAACAAAGGACATGCATTTTCATTATTTCCATTCTTACACGGAATTCAAGAAACATAATCGCATTTTCAAATTGAGAAACTTAGAAATATATTGACCAATCACATATCAGTTAGAGCATGGTTTATGACTCAAAATTGTTTTCTGTAGGGGAAACTATGCCGATGGGATGAACAAAGAAAGAAATGACGACAAATTCAGGTTTTATTTTCTTTAATTAGTATACTCTTTTTTTTTCAATCCTATGTAATATATATATCAGTTTTTACGAAAATTAAAGTAGATGCTAATTATGTGTTGATATAAAAAAAAAAAAAAATTATATCCTGTGGTTAGGGGTGTACATAGGCCGGGTTGGTTCGGATTTTTCAATTACCAAATCAAACTAATTATTTCAGATATTTAAATCTATAAACCAAACCAAACCAACAAAAGTCGGGTTTTTCAATCTCCAATTTTCTCGAATTTTCTAATTTTATCGGATTTTTCGGGTTTTTTCCGATAAAATTTTCATAGCATAAAATATATAATTTGTGCTTTAATATTTCTTAGATCCTATAGTAGGATAAAGCTATATAAGATGTTACCCAATAAACTAATATAAAATAATGTGAGATGAGTCATGATTAATATAAAATAATGTGAGATGAGTATTTATCGATTTCCTTTATACATCCCTACATGTGGTGATTGGGAATAATATATGTGTAAACTTTGTTTCACCATTCATTTTACCAAATGAAATTGGTTTGTTGGTATACAATTTGGTTACACGTATCAGATGTGTGGAAGGTTATTTTCAAAGTTGTAAGATATAAGTTACAATCTACACTATTATTTTGAGATCATGAAAATAATATATTAATATGTATATTATTCTAAGTCAATAAAAATATACGGTTGTTTGTTATCAGAATAAATAATTAAATTTTAATATGTTTCAGATTATAAAGCATTAGTTGAAAATTTACTGGAAAAGAAAGTCATCAAATCCTACAAAGTGATAGAGGAGTTGAATAACTTTCGACGAAGGATAAAAGATGCATAAAGAAAAGGAATTTTGAACTGAAAATTAAAGTAATCCAAAATAATCTTACAATGACAGTTGATAATATAATAATTCAAGATGATAATACGTTTGTAGACAAGAGTTTACTAACTCTGGACAATATGTAGTATGAATCTTAGTTATTCTTTCAATAAAAGAATATAAAATCTCTTATTGAGTCTACGAGGACTCAAAGATATGTTAGAAAGAAGAACCAAAATAATTATTTTGCTCTTCTCTAGCAATGATTTTCTTGGTTGAAGGAAGTTGAAAGGAGGTACTTACTAATTAAAATTTTATTTTTTTTGAATATAGATGAGGATTATAAGTCATATAGTGAAGAAATAGCTTCAAGGGTTAATTATGCGTCCCAAAAACGAGAAGAAAGATATTAATTGGTCAAATAAAATATAGAGAAGAATATCATTCTATGAATTAATACAACCTCCAAAATAGTAGCATATAAAATTTAATAATGTGATATATCTACTATTCTTAAATATTAGTAATTATTAGTTTTATATTTATTGGCATGCTTTCTTAATAAAGTATTACAGGTATCAATGAATGTAAATTTAGATATTTACATTATTCATTCATTTATAATAAGGTTATGGCTCTTTTAATAAAATCCATCTGAGGAAAGAATTAATTTAAATATAAAATTTATGTTTACAATTAAGAGTTAATTTACAGCAACACAATATCTATGGCTTGATTTGATCACAAATTTCAAAAACTTTTTCTGTCTTTCACTTCGTTTCTAATCATATAACATAAATTGAGATGGACGGAATAGTATTTAATATATTACACTCATTATTTTCATATGCATCTCGCACGATGACATGATTAACAAGAAATCTCCAAACCAGGTCTAAAACCATAGGCTTATACAGATGAAGAATTAACCAAAATAGCCGTTTATCCAAATTTGATATTTAGTTAAATGAATGAGAGAGATATACGTATGAATTACCAGATTTGCATTGCATTATTTATTGTTATGCTAATCGGCCATAGTTGTTGCCTGTTTGCTTGCGGGAGAAAACAATCGCCTCTTTCCATCTTTAACTTACGGGAGCATTTGATGCTTTTCGTGCACCACTTACTGAATTATTTCTTTGTTTTATTGGTAACACTGAAGGAGAGGTAACATTGTAACAAAATAGTTGTGTTCTTAAGTGTCGGAGAGAGAATTCCTACTCCCGCATTGAGAAACTTGGCAATACATATATAATGTTACTCGGCGTCTTCCTGAGATTCCTTGGAAGGGCGACGTAAGGCTAAGCAACTGAAGTCAGTGCAGTTGTTGTCCGCCAACTGAGGTCCCCTCCGTACGCTAGACGAGATTGTCAGTGTCGTACGGAAAAACCAATGTCAAGAGAAATTGAGAGAACAGAAATGAGAATTGAGAATGAAAGAAAGCTTGATTGCATTAATGAAAGCTATTACAGAAAAGCAACGCGGTGTTGAGGGGGAGAGACACCAGTACAGAGAATTGCTTGTTTGCTAGAAAGTTTTGATTGCTTGATCCCCCCTAATAATGCGTAAAAAAAATAATCCAAAGCTACAAGACTAGACTCGACTACGCTAGAGGAACATAATGGAAGTACATGAAATAAAACTACTCTATATTTACAATGAAATGACTTAGTTTTCTATAAGGCAGCAGCAGGTCCGTTGTTAGCGGCAGTGTCTTTGGCATCACGGTCTGCCGCGCGGCGCTGTTGGCATCTGCCTGCGGCTTGGCGATGGCGAGGGATATCGGTGGGGCGACAGAGGCACCTGCGCGCTTGTCACTTGGCACGGCCAAGACCACGGTGCCGTCCGTGGCGCTAGGCATTGGGAGGCTTTCTAGGACGCCACGGGGCGCGCCCAAGGGGTCATAGGGCATGGCTGGAAAGCCGCCCATGACATTCTCCCCCACCTGAGTTGGCGACGTCCTCGGTGCCTTACTTGCAAAATAATCTTCAATGAGGCTCTTGTAGGCTTTGAGGTTTGTACCCCTCTCCCAAGTATTCTCTTCTACATCACAGCCCTACCATTTCACCAAGAACTCTTGATGATCTTTCCTTGAGGCATGAATCACTCTGTCATCAAGGATAGCTTCAACACGCCTTTTCCTAGTTGAATTGGGACCTCGAATATTGGGTATTGTAAGGTGGCTCCTTGAAGGATCCTCCGTGTCTTCCCGAAAAGGTTACAGGAGACTGACATGGAAGACAGGATGAATTTTCCACCAAGCTGGGGTATCCATCCGGTATGCAACTTTCCCAATGCGCCTTTCAATGGACAAGGGTCCAATGTATTTTTGCAATGGGCGAGGATCATGGACCCCCGCAAATAAGTACCGCTTTGGGATTTTGACCATCACTTTGTCTCCTACTTGATATTCAACAAAGCGACGATTCTGATCAGCATGCCTCTTCATCCGCTTTTGAGCTTTGACAAGATAGCTCCGCACTATCTCCAAATTCTGCTTCCACTCTTTTGAAAAGCTGGCAGCTCGAGGAGATTTAGCCATGTTTGGTGCATTAACAGTGTGTGGGAGTAGCGGTTGTTGTCCGCTAACAATTTTAAAAGCACTTTTGTTGGTACTAGAGCTCTTTTGTGAATTGAAACACAGTTGAGCAGCATCCAGAAGCTTCACCCAATTCTTCTGCGATCCGGTTACAAAGTGGCGGAGATATTCCTCCAACATACCATTGAACCGCTCCGTCTGGCCATCAGATTGCGGATGAAAACTTGAGCTGTGACTCAATTTTGACCCAAGGCACTTGAAGAGTTGGGTCCAAAAGTTGCTAGTGAAGCGTGAGTCGCGATCACTAACAATGTCTTTGGGCAGGCCCCAATATTTGACGACATGAGAGAAGAAGAGTCGAGCTGTATCTTCTGCCGATATATATTGTGGGGATGCAATAAAGGTGGCATACTTGGAAAATCGATCCACCACAACCAAGATAGTTGTGAGATCTCCGACCTTGGGCAATCCGGTGATGAAATCCAGGGAAACGCTTTCCCAAGGTCTCTTTGGGACAGCTAGTGGTTCCAAGAGTCCCGCTTGTGTCAAGCGGTCCGACTTGTCCTTCTGGCATACTAGACAAGTCTTCACATACTGAGCGACATCATCAGCCATTTGAGGCCAATAATAGGCACGACGAAGTAACGCCATGGTGCATTCTTCACCGGGATGGCCGGCCCACAGAGTATCATGACATTCCGCTAGAAGAGTCCTTCGCAAATATCCTCCTTTAGGAACATAAAGTCGGTTCCCTTTCACTTTCAGAAAACCATCTTCCATGTAGAACTGGCGAGTCTTGCCCTGTCCTACCAAATCAACCAAATACTGAGCAGTAGGATCCTTGATGAGTAGATCCTGTATCTGGTCCTTGATGGATGTGGCTACTTCGCTCCCCCTTAGGGTGGCGAGTAGGCACACCGATGCTAGATCAGCTCTCCGACTGAGTGCATCAGCAACATGATTAGTCTTTCCACTGCGGTACTCCAGGTTAAAGTGGAATTCAGCTAGGAGTTCCTGCCACCTGGCCTGTCGACCATTCAGCTTCGGCTAGGTCATGAAATGGCTGACAGCTGTGTTGTCCGTCTTGACCACGAACAGGGTTCCCAGCAGATAGTGCCTCCAAAGGCGCAAGCAGTGGACGGCAACCAATAATTCTTTCTCATGGGCGGCATAGCGCCGCTCTGCATCCTTCAGCTTCCGACTCTCGTACTCTACAAGGTGCCCTTCTTGTAGCAAGACTCCGCCGAGGGCATAGTCAGATGCATCCGTTTGTACCTCGAACGGCTTGGCCAAATCAGGGAGGCCAAGACGGGGCTACTAGACATAGCCGCTTTTAATGCGTTGAAGGCCTCCGCTCTCCTTGGTCCCCAATCCCAAGGTGTGACCTTCTTGAGGAGCTCTGTCAATGGCACTGCGATAAGGGAGTAGTTCTTCACAAACCGCCGGTAGAAGTTGCATAGGCCAAGGAACGCCCTCAAGGCGTGGACATCCTTAGGCGGCGGCCAATCTGTGATGGCCTGAATTTTCTGTTGGTCCATCGTGATGCATCCTTCCTCGATGACATGCCCGAGGAAGTCAATTTGCTTCTGAGCAAAGGAGCACTTGGATAACTTTGCATATAGTTCATGCTCCCGCAATCGAGCTAGGACCTTCTGCAAGTGCACTAGGTGTTCTTCCAAAGTCTGGCTATATACCACAATGTCATCTAAGTAGACCACCACAAATTCGTCGATGTACTCTCGGAAGACTTGGTTCATGAGAGTGCAAAATGTAGCTGGGGCGTTGGTCAAGCCGAACGGCATGACCAGGAAGTCGTACGACCCATATCTTGTCACACAGGTCATCTTATGTTCATCACCCTCTGCAATCCGAACTTGCCAATAACCCGTCTTCATATCTATCTTGGTGAACACCGTCGCGCCACCCAGTCTATCAAACAAGTCTGCCATTAGAGGAATAGGGTACTTGTTCTTCATGGTGATTTTGTTTAGAGCTCGATAATCCACACAGAGTCGCAGGCTGCCATCATGTTTCTTTTGGAATAGAACAGGGGACCCATATGGGGACTTAGAGGGTACAATGATCCCTGTATCTAGCATTTCCGTCAATTGTTTCTGAAGCTCGGTGAGTTCGGGTTGTGACATTCTGTAAGGCGCCCGGGCAGGTGGCTTCGCGCCCGGCACCAACTCAATTTCATGGTCCATAGTGCGCCTAGGCGGGAGCCGCTTTGGCATGTCTTGTGGCATGACATCTTCAAACTCCAGTAGTAACTCCTTCACGGGTTCAGGAATGGGACCTGAGGAGCGTTGTATATCTTCAATGCAGAGGGTTGCCAGGAACGTAAGTTCATTCCTTTTGACCCCCTTCTTCAACTGCAACACCGAGATGTTCTCAATGGCCATCTTCATGGGCAGGTACGGGATAATGCAGGGCTTGGCCCTATTGGTTCCCATCATCATTAGCATGTCTGTAAATGGTACGGGCATGGTGTTGGTTTGCCTTAGGAATTCCAGCCCAACAATCATCTCGAAGTCATCTATGATCACCACTCGCAGGTTGAATTTTCCTTCGTAAGGGCCAAGTTTCACCGGTACTTCTTTAGCTATTCCACCCACTGGCTGGGGAGGTGAGTTGATAGCCTTGACACTAACTTTACCTTTCCCTACAACTAGTCCAAGGCGCTCCACCTGAGTCGAGGCTAAATAGTTGTGGGTAGCCCCCGTGTCTATCGTAGCCCGAATGGGCTTGCCATTCACCTTCATCTCAACGAACATTAAGGTCCTCTCTTGTTTAAGAGGAGTCTCTCCATTCACCTTCTTTTTCCCTTTCTTGGTGATGGAACATGGGTCCTTCTTCTTACGAATACCAGCACTGGTCTCCGCTAATGCCTCAGAAATGGAACCAACAATTGCATTGAAGGCACCTACTGGTTCAGTCTGGTTCGCATCGTCTGAGTCGTCATCAGTCCCATCATCAATAGCCTAATGGGCGTTCATCTGTGCATGTGGGCACTCATTGTTCCAATGTGATCCACCGCAATGATGGCATCCTGAAGGAGGCTTTCTCCTCCGGTCATTGTTGTTTGACGCAGCATTGTTACTGCCGGAGGAAGGAGCTCTAGATTTGTTTGAGTTCCGATCTCCCCCACTTTTGCTAGGGCCACCATTGCTAGGCTGGCCCCCTTTGAATCTCGCTCGGGCAGGCGGCTGGGGCCTGTCCTTCCGAGCTTCCATTTGATAGTCCCCAAGGCATTCAACTGCTTGGATCGCCTTGGGAAGGGTATCTACCCTCTGTCTTTGTAGCTCCACACGGGCATAAGGTTTCAACCCTTCCAGGAAGGTGAAGAGCTTGTCTTTGTCCCCCATGTCGCGTATGCTTAGCATGAGCGCGGAGAATTCCCGCACGTAGTCCCGCACTGATTTTGTCTGGCGGAGCTCCCGTAGTTTTCTCCTTGCATTGTATTCAACATTTTCGGGGAAGAACTGTAGGCGTATGGCTGCCTTCAGTTCTGCCCATGTCTCGATAGTATCTTCACCGGCCTTGATAGCTTCGTACTTCACCCGCCACCAGAGTTTAGCATCGCCCTGAAGATACATGGCAGCAGTTGCTACCTTCTTAGCTTCCTCCAGGCCCCCAACAACATCGAAATACTGTTCGACATCAAAGATGAAGTTCTCCACTTCCTTGGCATTCCTAGTTCCACTGTATGGCTTTGGCTCGGGAATTTTTAGTTTTTGTGTCGCGAAAGCGGGGTTCACAGCGCCCTCGATTTGGTTTCCACCTCCTCGGAGTAGGCCCTGTAAAGCAGCGTTGACAACATTGAGCTGGTCTGTCAATTTGTCAATAGTTTGTTGGATGGCAGTCACCCTGTCTACCTCTTGTGCCCTGTGGGCTAAATCCTCGGTGCGCTCCTGTTGGAGACCCTCGAATTTCTCAAAAATTTTGGCTGCCTCTGTGCTGCTGTCTGTCGGTCTCCCTCGGAGTCGCGACTGATGTTTTCAATGTCAACTTCGGCCTGGAGCACCCTGCGGTCCAGGTCGTCCAACCTTTGCACTAGGCTGGTTCTTAGTTCAGGCACCGTATCCACAATAGGCCGTAATACCTCAACCGCCCCTTTGAGAGCCGCAATGCGGTCCCCATGATTCACCATGGTCAGAAATGGTGGTAATGTCAATACGTTCCCTCGCCCGATGTCGAGCCTAGGCTCTGATACCAACTGTTACGCGGCGCCTTCCTGAGATTCCTTGGAAGGGCGACGTAAGGCTAAGCAACTGAAGTCAGTGCAGTTGCTGTCCGCCGACTGAGGTCCCCTCCATACGCTAGACGAGATTGTCAGTGTCGTACTGGAAAACCAATGTCAAGAGCAATTGAGAGAACAGAAATGAGAATTGAGAATGAAAGAAAGCTTGATTGCATTAATGAAAGCTATTACAGAAAAGAAAGCTTGATTGCATTAATGAAAGCTATTACAGAAAAGCAACGCGGTGTCGAGGGGGAGAGACACCAGTACAGAGAATCGCTTGCTTGCTAGAAAGTTTTGATTGCTTGATCCCCCCTAATAATGCTTAAAAAAAATAATCCAAAGCTACAAGACTAGACTTGACTAAGCTAGAGAAACATAAGGGAAGTACATGAAATAAACTACTCTATATTTACAATGAAATGACTAGTTTCTATAGGCAGCAGCAGGTCCGTTGTCAGCAGCTGTGTTTTCGCGGCGTTTTCTGCGCGCGCGGCGCTGTTGGCATCTGCCTACGGATTGGCACTGACGAGGGATATCGGTGGGGCGACAGAGGCACATGCGCGCTTGTCACTTGGCACGGCCAAGACCACGGGGCCGTCCGTGGCGCTAGGCATTGGGAGGCTTGCTAGGACGCCACGGGGCGCGCCCAAGGGGTCATGGGGCATGGCTGGAAAGCCGCCCATGACATTATCCCCCACCTGAGTTGGCGACGTCCTTGGCGCCTTACTTGCAAAATAATCTTCAATGAGGCTCTTGTAGGCTTTGAGGTTTGTTCCCCTCTCCCTAGTATTCTCTTCTGCATCGCAGCCCTGCCATTTCACCAAGAACTCTCGGTGATCTTTCCTTGAGGCATGAATCACTCTGTCATCAAGGATAGCTTCAACATGCCTTTTCCCGGTTGAATTGGGACCTCGAATACTGGGTATTGTAAGCTGGCTCCTTGAAGGATCCTCCGTGTCTTCCCGAAAAGGTTTCAGGAGACTGACATGGAAGACAGGATGAATTTTCCACCAAGCTGGGGTATCCACCCGGTATGCAACTTTCCCAATNTATATATATATATATATATATATATATATATATATATATATATATATATATATATATATATATATATATAGGCGAAATACATAAAGCGCCCCTTTAAGTTGTCCACAACGGTCATTTGAACACCTCAACCGAGACCTTTTTCACTTAAACATATCACGTGACTAAAAACTGAACTCAATAAACAACCAACCTCACCAGCCCCCGTCCCGTGTGTTACACCTCCGAATTCGCGCGTGTGTAAGTAATCCCAACGGTAATATAACGGATTTTTTTGTGAAATTCCGAAAAAACCCCTTAATGAAATTCCTAATTTAAATACCCAAACCCAATCCTAAAAATTTATTTCACTTCTCTCACCTCTCCAGCCGCGTATATCTTCTTCCTCTCTAGCAAAGCAGCAAAATTTTTTTTCTTCTCTCTCTACTTCTTCTATTTCAAAGGAACCTGTTGTTAATTGCAAATGTGATGAAATTGCTCCTTTAAAACTTTCGTGGTCACCATTTAATCCAGGTAGAAGATTCTATTATTGTAGATCTGGAAAAGTTGCCGATGGTGGTTGTAATTTTTTTTGTTGGTATGATGTTGAATTGTCCGAACACTATAACAAAGTCATGTATGGATTATTAAAGAGGTAAAAAATCATGAAGAAGAAATGTCGAAGTTGATGAAGAAACAGAGGATTTTGGTTTGGCTCCTTGTAATTGTATTTATTTTTATCAAAGTCCACTAATCCTTGTGCCTAGGGTTAATTTTCATAAATATAAAGTAAAATACAACAATGGAGGGGGACAAAAACCTTACCTCCCAAAGGATTGTAATTGCAATTGTGACTTGATTTTTTAGGGAATCTTCTATTATTTAGGTGTATGGCATACGTATATGGGCATGTAACCCCATTTATTTTACTACAATGTTGTTTTTGATTTATGGATGTGATGACCCAAAAGGTCATCAGTTGATTTAAAAGTCAATTCTGTGTTCCGAGGCCTTAAAAACCTTCTTTTATTTTACCTCGATTAGCGTGCGCAGTCCGGGCATATATCCGGAACGCTTTTATGTAAAAATTTGATAAAAATTCTAATTTTGTCTTTGAAATTGAATTTAAGTTGACTCCGGTCAACATTTTGGGTAAACGGACCCAGACCGGTAATTTGACGGTCCTAGAGGGTCCGTAGGAAAATATGGGACTTGGGCGTATGCCCGGAACTAAATTCTGAGGTCCCAAGCCCGAGAAATAAATTTTTGAAGAAAATTGTTCAACTGAAATTATAAGAGTTTCTGAAAATTTAAAAATATTTGAATTTGATGGTATCGGGCCCGTATTTTGGTTCCGGATCCCGGTATAGGTCTTATATGGTATTTAAGTTGATCCTATAAAATTTGATAAGAAACGGACTTCATATGACGTAAATCGGACCCTCGGTTGTGAAAATTTGAACTTAAGAGTCATTGAGATTTTTCTTTGATTTTGATGCTAAACTTGTAGTTCTAGGTGTTATTTTGGCGATTTAATCACACGAGCAAGTCCGTATGATATTTTTTGGGTTGTGTGCATGTTGGTTTGGAGCCCCGAGGGCTGTGAGGTTCGGGTAGGCTTCGGGGTGGTTTTAACTCAGGAAAAGTTGCAGGTTTTTGCTGTATCTGGTGTCTGATGCACCATGCTTCGTGATCGCGTAGCCACTCTCACAATCGCGAAAGGGAAACTGAGTTGGGGGTGAATTTGTTCTACGCGAACGCGAAACTTGGATCGCGAACGCGGAGCACTGAGGGGCTGCTCTACGCGAATGCGACCTGAGGCACGCGAACACGTATAGTAAATAGGGGTGGACTGGGAATTTATCATTCTTCTACGCGAACACGTACGTTGGTCCGCGAACGCGAAGGTCAGGGGGGCTTACCCTTAGCGAACGCGTACAGGAAGTCGCGATCGCGTAAGCCTGGGGAAGGCAGCTCTTCGCGAACGCGAAGAAGGCCAACCCAATCTTTTTTCTAAAGCAGTAGCAGAACGGGATTTAGCCCACATTTCCATATTTTCAAATCTAGAGAGCATTGAGGCGATTTTCAAGAAGCAAGTTCGTCCCCAAAGTATTGGTATATGATTCTAAACCTTTTTCTTTCAATTTCCCTTTGCATTTCATCAATCTTCATCCAAAAATCTAGGGTTTTTATGGTAGAAATTGGGAATTTGGGTAGACTTTGGGCTTTTTGAATAATTGGAATTTAGACCTCGTTTTGGGGCTGGATTTCAAAACTAATTGCGTATTCGGGCTTGTGGGTTAATGGGTGATCGGGTTTTGGTCCGAACCTTGAGTTTTGACCAAGCGGGCCCGGGGTCCAATTTTGACTTTTGGGGAAAATGATAGAAAACCTATAATTAAGCTTTGGGTATGAATTCTTTAGCATTTATTGATGTTGTTAAATTAATTTGGGTTAGATACAAGTAAATTAGAGGCAAATTATAAAGGAAAATCGGTGTTTGAGGCTTGAGTTTGGCCGTATTCCAGGTAAGTGTTTGGTATAACTTTAGCTTGAGGGAATAGGTATTGTGCCTTATTTGTTACGTGCTAGTGCAGTGTACGATGTATAGGTGTGGTGACGAGTATCTATACGTCGGTGTCAAGCATGCCCGTGAGTCTTAAATTGTGATCGTTGTATTTCTTAATAAGTATTATAAATGCCTAAATTGTTGGTTCTCTGTGTTGAGCAAGACTTATGATTATCTTCATAGTATTTGTTTATTGTTGAGCATTGGCTCCAGTTGAGGTGTTGTTTGTGAAGTTAATTGCTAGTACAAGTTTGGTTATAGATGATTCCCTTGCCGGGACGTATTTATTTCCTACTGCTGATTCCCTTGCCGGGATGAGTTTTTTCTTGTTGTTGATTCCCTTGCCGGGATGTTGTTGTTGCTATTTGTATGCGGAAAAATCAGAGGACTTAATTTCTCGCTATCAAGCCATTTCGGAAGAATGCCTCGAGCCCCAAGGATGTGGAGTCACGACCGAGTCCCCTCCCTCGGGGCTCGTCGAGGCCCGACTCAATGAAGACAAAGGTCGAGGCTGGAACAGATGGGGAAGTTCCCAAGGCACACGACTAAGTCTGACAGAGCCGGCCTATCCAGAGCCTACGCCGAAGCGTCGCATCTAGCCGTCCCATCTCCATGCTTTACAGCTAATGCATGTTTTATTATAGCCGGGTTCCCCTCCTATATAAAGGGAACCCACACTACTTTGTAAGGATTGGATATTACTCCAACTATTCTCCATAAGATCAATAATATCTCTCTTTCTCTCTCTTCTCTAACTTACTCGTTCAAAGCTACCCTTGGCATTTATTATTTTCTTACTTGTTCTTCATTTATTGCTTAGTATTGGCCATAAAGAGCCTTGCTTGATTATACTCTAACTATCGCCCCATTCCCAACTACCCCCGATAGCTCGAGATCGAGCCCAGATATTGGCCTCGAGGTCCCCCGTTGACCGGCCCGAAGCCAGGGCAGCAAGCCCCTCGGTTCGATTATTGTTCCATTTTAGCTCGTGTCTTATCGTTAAACTTCATATTCTTAGCACCATCTGCTCTAACAACTAGCATAAAAATAGATCACGTATTTTTAGAATCCCATTTTACAAATTTAATTGTTGTTATCATTTTCACGGTAAACAGTTTGGCGCCCACCGTGGGGCTAAAAATAATAGTGATTATTTTCTTGCTGGTTCCATTACAGAGACGCAAGTTATCTTTCACACTTTTTCTTTTCCAAGATCTCTTGATTTCAGGTCGAAATGTCTGGCTCGGTAAACAGAGTCGAGAACGATAACCTCAAAAACCACGGGGAAAACGGCGTGGCTGTTCCGGCTGCCGGAACGCAACCACAGAATCCCGATAACGCGCCCGGACCGATTCTAGTGGACGCAGATTCATAGGACGCACGACAGGTCGACGAAGCCTCATACACCGGCGGAAGCATAAAGCATGGCGACCAACTGGAAGCCCAAAAAACCCCGGCTCGGGAAGCGCAGGAAGTTAGTCTTCATATTATTTTTGAAATGTAGCAGGCACAGCAGTTGGCCATCGATCGATTACAAATCCATTCGAAGACTCCCAGCGCGGCAGTAGCAGTAATAGCTCCCTCGGCCGAACAAGTACCCGCGAGAACAAGTAATAACGGATCAGTAGCCGACCCTACCATTGCAAAGATGCTTGGGGATCTCTCCAAAAGGATTGAATCAAGTTCGTGGAAGTCCGTGCAACGGCCGTTTCCCCGAGGAAGTGGTCCCGGAATCCATTTCAAAAAAGTCCAGAACACTAGAACTCCCTAAATACAATGGGAGATCGAGCCCGTCTTATTGAAGAGGTTCGGAGAAACACTCTCGAAAGGGACTATGATGTGGCGTCGTAACCTAGCGCCCGACCACACAAACTCACCTACCGAACCGACAAACTCCTCCATGAAGGCGCACGCCAGTGCCATCGAAACGACAACGAGAAAGCCCAACGCATCCAGGGCCGAACAAAGGGAGAATGAAGCGCTACGGGGATTCGCACCTCATTCCTTGATAGAACAAACGGGATTACCCCCGGTCTCAGATGATCGGGCAATACAGGCCTTCACTCGAAGTCTGAACAAACCGAACCCGACGATTTCAGGGCAGTTCGAACAAAGCTTGATCAGGTACCCAGCCAAGACCTGGTCAGATGCCCGTACCCAGCACCAATCGCGAACCAGGGTCATGAATGACCGTCCGAGAGCCTCCTCGGGCTCAGCTTGCCCAAACAGGCTCCTGGCAAAGAAGCCAATGCCAAACAGGGCGAGATATTGCCTGTGCGCCACAGACAGGAGGAACGCCCCGAGACGCAACTTACCACGCGACGATCGAAGGATGGCCCGAGGGCAATATCCTCAAGGAATCGATAGCAAAACCAGATTCAACGAAGACGCATGGCCGGCAAGGGCGCCTCGCCTACCAGAGTACAATTTCCACATCGTTATACCAAGCATCGTGTTCGCCGTAGGCGAAACCTGGGATGTCGAATGGCTCAGACCAATTCAGTCGAATTCCTCTCAAAAAAATCGCAGCCTGGCACGGGAACTACACAGCAAGTGCGGCAGTGGGGCCAAAAGTAGCCACCGGCTACGAAGGAAAGATGCCAAGCCGCTCGGCAAAAACCTTACCGAATCGATAAATCGAATGCACACCCCTAGTGGGGTGTCCTCCATCGTTTGATTGAATAAGGTTTCGATTTCTTCGATTTTGATTTATCGATTTTTGGGGCTTATCGATTCGGTTATCAATTACACCAATAAGAAAATCTGCAGGATTCCACGGAAAGTATATCGCTATAAACACGCCTAACTAATATGGACCAAAAGAAGCTAAAATAAGACGAACACCGTTTATAACATAAAAATTGTGTCAACAAGCACATGCAATGAAACTAAAGTAAGGGTTCAAATGTATGCCACCAACACTCAAACGGTATAAAAAAAAATCATCACGGCCAATTCTATTTTCCATTAATTTGAACTTCATTCCCTTGAGCTTTAAATATGATCATTCCTTAAATTTGGTAGATGAAATAATAGGGTTAGGGACTTAGGGTAAAGGAAAGGGTATTATAGAATAAGGGTAAAAAAAAATTATTTTTTTTAGTATTTCTTATCGGTTTATCGATAAACCGATAACCGAAGAGGACAAAATCGAAATCGAAATCGATAACTCGATAAGGAAAGTTTCGAAATCGAAATCGAAATCGATAAATCGATAAACCGATAACAAATAATCGATTTGATTTATCGATAAACCGATTCGAATGCACACCCCTACACCACACCCCTCGAAGGCGCCTTCCGCTCGGAAGGCCCGGGGAACGGCGGATTGAGCTTCGATAAGGAATCATGTACCGGACCAAACGGCCCGAGTAGTCGCGCCCGCGCGGATCGAGCCCTCAACAATGAAACAATATGTATTTACGCCAAGCAATAAAAGAATATATTTCGGTATCTCGTACTCCAGAAAAGGGAACTTCAGCATGTTCTCGGTAGGGGTCCCCCCATCAAATACGTACCGAGGTACTCGAAGACTTAACGCCGACAACTTGACACCCGCACGACCCCAGGGTCAGAACTCCGGGCTCACAAAGGCCCCAAAAAGGCAACTCCAAGCTCATGAATAACGGCCTTTGAGCCTAAGCAAACTCGATGACTCGAAGACTGTCGTCAATCGCCAAACACTAGAAAACCTGAAACTATAAGACCCCGAGCGGGCAGACTCGGTATAACCAGACCTATTCTACATAACAACAAAAACTGTAAGACCTCAACAGGCATGACAAACTGTAAGACCTCAACAGGCATGAAAATTTTGTAAGACCTTTCTACAGGCATAAGAACTCAATCCCGAAGTTTAGGCTATACGTCGCATTTGTAAGAATCCCGAAAGGGCATACCCTCGGTTTAGACGCCTAAACTATCACTCGGGATCAAAAATGGCTTCGACCAAACACATATGACTACGGTCAAAAATGGCTGCACCAGCCAAATGAATGCGACTCGGGGACGCCTGACTGTTGCTAACAAAATCACAGGCCATTACTTCGAATATACTTCGAAAAGAACCGGTTAAAACAGGCTTCCCTTAAATAGGCAAATGAGCTTCGACCATGTCAGCTCCAAATCACAAGGCTTCGAGCTACTCAGCCTATGAGCTAAGAACCTTACGAGGTGCTCGAACATTGGCGCTAACGACTTGAAATTGAGGTTCTTCCAGAACCGACGACGGGTCAAGCAAAATAATTTCAAAAAGACCTTAACGAGAGAAAAACAAAGCCTACAAAAATCCCACGGGAAAAAGCGTAAGAGCCATTGTCGCCAGCCAAACGAGCCTCTGGGCTGCACACTAAAAGGTCTCAACGACCAAACAGCATAAGCGCCACTGTCGCCAGCTCGAAAATTGAAAACTTGAGGATTAAAATGAGCTCGATTCGTAACCCGATTCGGAGACCGGATCCAAAATAGTTAACTACACATGCCTAAGGGCACGGCCTAAGTGCCATTATCGCCAGACAAACAAGCCTCCGGGCCACACACTTAAAAGGTCGATTCGACCCGAAGCGCAAAAGCCATTGTCGTCCGTACATGCGGGCACGAAAGAACTTGAGGGTCAATTAAAGCTCGAGTCGCAACGCAACTCGGAGACTGGACCCAAAATAGTTGAAGCGCAAACGCCCAAGGGCGAGCAATAAGAATAGTCACCATCCGCCCATGCAGGGACGGGAGACTGGAGGTCAGGTAGGCTCGAATCTAGGCCTAACTCAGAGACTAGGCCAAAACAGGTAGGCAAAGCACAAAGACCCTGACGCCTACTCACGTTAGAAATCGCACTTAAGAGCCTCCGGACCTATCTAGTAAGCTCCGGATCCATAGGGTCCCCGCCAGACGTCGAGAACCAGCATGCCTGGTCGAAAGCAATGAAAAAGGAGATACAAAAGAGATAAAGCTTCAAGTTTTCTCTTATTTACATGCGCAAAAGGCGCGCTCTCCATCTACAAACATGCTCTGCAAATATCAAGTACAAAATGGAAAAGTGGTGAAATCCACGCTCCGCTCCCAAAGGCTACAGCCTACCAGCCCCAGATCCGCTCTCTATGATGTCAGCAAGAAGGGAACGAGCATCACGCTCGTCCGCCCTTGCTCGAGCCAACTCCTTCAAGAGAACGAAGCCCCTAGAGCCAATCTTCTCGAGAACCTCTCTTCGAGATCTACAACGGACATATTCCTCGATCCTCTTCTCACGATCGAGGGCCCACTTCAACTCGGCTTGGGAATCAGCATCATCCTTCATATGAATCGCCAGCTCCTGATCAGCCTTGGTTCGATTTAATGCTGCTTTAGCCCGGGCATCTATTATCTCAGCCCTGACCTTCGAAAGATCGGACTCGATCTTCCTGATCATATCCGCTTGGACTATAGCATTGTCGCGAGCCAAACGGAGTTGGGCCTCGAGGGCGGTAATCTTGGCCAAGGCGCCCCTCTCCTCTAAAGCTTGATCCTACACCAGAGCCCTCAGTTCACCGCAAGCATACCGGACGCGGTCGGCTTCGCCCTTAAGGTACTCCAAGGCCTCCGTCTTTTTATGCAGCTAAGATAGGCAAAAGGGTTAACCTTAAAGGTCAAAAGGAGCGAAGCACTCACTACGAAAAGTTACCTGCTCCAGCAAATAGCTCTCGTAATTCGAGCCCCGATACGCCTCATATCGCCAATGCATCAACTCAGCCTCCTTCTCCTTGCTAAGGAGCCTAAGGGATTCACTCTCGTCCAGAGCTTTCCGAAGCCTGGCCCCACGACGGAGCAGCTCAGGCCTGAGCCTACCAAAGGCCTGCAAAGGAAAAACTCGATAAAGAAAGGAGGGCGCAAAATACAGAAGGACCACACCGAAACTCACCATGAAGTAAAGCCGACGGACTCCCTCGGAGACGGAGCACACTCCTATTGGTCTTGACTCTTCGGCCCCGAGAGAACCAACCTCGGGCAAAGCATATTCACTCGAAGGAACCACCATCCCAGAATCAAACACTTCGGGAATAGCAGGCTCGGGCGACGTCCTCTCCTCGAAGACACGGGCCCGTTGAGCCCCATTAAAAGCTCTATCACACTGCGGGTGCGAATCCCTCTTATCACCATCGCCCCTTGGCTTGGGGGCTGACGACTCCTCCTCCTCCCTGGAGGAAAATAGCCTCGCCCCAAGGGGCTGCCCGATACCTACGGCGACAAAGCCAGCACATAAGAAAAGGGGAAAATGTAATCTCAAATACATGAAGACCAAGGTAAAAACAGCGTACGCGCATACCTGGATATTTCGCTTCCCATCTGCCACGGGACACAGCTCGCCACCTACGCTCATCGCAAGTCGAATGGGTCGCCAACTTCCGAACCCAGCCGGGCAGATCGAGAACTTCGCCCGGCATCCATGAAGTTGTTGCAAAAGGGAAGGAAACACAATTATTCAACTGGTTTTCGCTATAAGCCAATCCAAGGAAGCACGAGACACTCCACTCACGCGCATAATTCCATCCCTCGGGAAATGGCATGAGCTCCACGGGGATAATATCAGCTGTCCGGACCCAGACGAACCGACTGATCCACTCTTGGTCCCCATCTTCTTCATCGTTGACAACAAAGGGCGTGGACGAACGGCACCGCAAGGTTAATAGGCCTCGGTGATGAAAGGGCTGGTACAGCCTAATGAGGTGGCTGATCGCGAATTCAAGCCTAGCTTTCTCCGTAAAGAACCTCATCATCAACACCACTCGCCAAAATGACGGATGTATCTGCGCCAAAGTGACCCGATACTTCAAGCAGAAATCAAGCACGACCCTATCAAGGGAGCCAAATACGAAAGGATATAGGTATACGCTCAAGAATCCATCAGCAGAGTCCGTAATACTCTCATCCAGGGAAAGCACAGGCAGCGTTATCTCCTCGCTCCATCTGTAGTATCTCCTTACCATCTCCAGATGTTCCTCTTTTATCAAAGGCACAGTCTTCACAGCGAACTCCCGCGGATCCTGAGCACTGGGAGTAGAACTCTCCCTCCCTGCTGGGCCGGGCCTGAAATAGCTGCCATGACTATGGTAGAGTCGATAGATACAAGCAAGGATGTGCGCCAATGCTTTTTGCGCCCAAAGGGACGAAGGACCCGATGCCAAGGCCGAAGGATAGCTACCCAAAATAATGAGATCTCCCAAAGAAGCAAAGGCCACCCAACGTATATACGGGAAACAATGACGATTCGCCTATCCAGAGTGAGCCCCTGGAGGCCAAGGGCCTCGATATAGCCTCGAGGTAATGCCCGACCCCAGAGGCATCCATCGGCAAGAAGTTAGGCCTCAAGGAGTCAACTATATTGTCTCCAGCCTCAAGGTAGTGCCCGAACTTGTGGGTTTTCTTTCTAAAGAAGAAAAATAAGCACGCAAAGCTCCGATAACGAAGGCTCCGGGAGGGCTCGAGACATCGCCTAAGTATAGGCAACCCCTCAACAAAAGTCTATCCACTACGCTCTAAAATGCTATCTGCATCAAGTCCAAAGCAGACCCCCAGGTACTCGAAGTTGACCTTCACTTAGCATACCATTCTCGAAAGCTCCAAAACTCGGCATATTACCTCCACGCAACTCGGGGGGCCTGATAGCCCGAGCCTATCAGATTAATTCAGGCTAGGTCCGGGTATGAAGGTGAGCAACGGTGTATAATCCGAGCCCCCTTGTGAGCAGCTGTATGTAATCCGAAGAGCTTTTTTGCGTGCAACGAAAGTCGACCCCCGTATACCATCGTCTCGGTCTAACAACAATAGCAACGGCGAACATAACAACGACCACGGCAGCGACGGGACAGCATGGTCATGATCAACAAAGAGAAGCTCTGGCAAGAGGCCACAATACAGCATACGGTAGCTCTACCTAACGGACTTGAGGCCATGAGCCTCAAACATCGTATCCAAAGATAGAGGAGGATGATAAAAAGAAATGGGCAAATGAGCCAACGAAGGTACTGGGATAGAAAAACAACGCCAAGGCACCCCCATTTATAGGGGGTAACGACACAGTCATCAAGGCTTTGGAAGACCGACCGGCGGACGCAATTACTGCATTCTTGAAGAACCGAATCGACGGCGGTACATTCACCTTGAAAAATGGGAATCGATAGTGCATTGAATTATGTCAAAATGCACAAGTCAATACGACACCCCGATTGCCACAAAAGCTCGCGCCACAGGTCGCATCATTGGTGTGACGTCTCCATAAGAAGATCGAGGAGTCAGGTGTCAGAATCATTTCCCATCGCTTCATTCTGGGAAGCACGGAGACTATCTGTATGCGGAAAAATCAGAGGACTTAATTTCTCGCTATCAAGCCATTTCGGAAGAATGCCTCGAGGCCCCAAGGATGTAAAGTCACGATCGAGTCCCCTCCCTCGGGGCTCGTAGAGGCCCGACTCGAAGAAGACAAAGGTCGAGGCTGGAACAGATGGGGAAGTTCCCAAGGCACACGGCTAAGTCTGACAAAGCCGGCCTATCCAGAGCCTACGCTAAAGCGTCGCATCTAGCCGTCCCATCTCCATGCTTTACAGCTAATGCATATTGTATTATAGCCCGGTTCACCTCCTATATAAAGGGAACCTATACTACTTTGTAAGGATCGGATGTTACTCCAACTATTCTCCATAAGATCAATAATATCTCTCTTTCTCTCTCTTCTATAACTTACTCGTTCAAAGCTACCCTTGGCATTTATTATTTTCTTACTTGTTCTTCATTTATTGCTTAGTATTGGCCATAAAGAGCCTTGCTTGATTATACTCTAACTATCGCCCCATTCCCGACTAACCCCGATAGCTCGAGATCGAGCCCAGATATTAGCCTCGAGGTCCCCCGTCGAACGTCCCGAAGCTAGGGCAGCAAGCCCCTCGGTTCGATTATTGTTACGTTTTAGCTCGTGTCTTATCGTTAAACTTCATATTCTTAGCATCATCTGCTCTAACAACAAGCATAAAAATAGATCACGTATTTTTAGAATCCCATTATACAAATTTAATTATTGTTACCATTTTCACGGTAAACACTATTATTTGGGCGAGGAAAAAGAGATAAAGCACGAAGGGTGATGTCATGCACATTCATATTTATGCATATTGTGAGGAAAGAGTGATAAAGCACGAAGGGTGATGTCGTGTACATTTTCATTGATATTGATGCATATGGTGAGGAAGAGAGATAAAGCACGAAGGGTGACGCTGTGCACATTTCTTATATTTACATGGTGAGGAAAAGAGATAAAGCACGAAGGGTGATGTCGTGCACATTTTCGTTACTTGATTGCATTGGTGAGGATTGAGAGTAAAAGCACGAAGGGTGATGCCGTGCACTTATTTCCTGTTTGTTATGACTTCTTACTGATTTTGGTTCAAATACCTTAATTGTCTTATTCCACTATTGTTGTCATTCGTTATGTTGGTATTTCCCCCATAGCATGTTACCTCTCCCCCGTTACTTTTGAATTACTTCTATTACTGTTATTCTGCTAGATATTGTGCAACTGAAGGTTATTTATTTGTTGTGTCCTAGCCTCGTCACTTCTTCGCCGAGGTTAGGCTCGACACTTACCAACACATGGGGTCGGTTGTGCTGATACTACACTCTGCACTCTTTTGTGCAGATCTAGGTACTTGAGCATGCGGACCTTAGCTAGGGGTTGCTGCCTTCAGCCCATCCGGAGACCCGAGGTAGTCCTGCAGGCGTCCGCAGGCCTTGGTGTCCCTTTCCTATCTAGTTTCATTCTGTTCTTTTCTATTTTAGAGACAGACATGTACTTTCTTGTTCAGACTTTATTTGTAGTTTTCTTAGATAGTCCGTGATATTATGACACCAGTTCTGGGTAGAGATGTATTTTGTATTTTTCGTACTAGTATTTGGCAAAGTTATCAAATTTCGTCTTCCGCATTTCTTTTATTATTATTCCGCTGTATATCGTATGTTGATTTAAAATTGTTAGAAGGTTAAGAAAAAAGGTGTTAAGATCTATAATACTCGGCTTGCCTAGCTTTCACGAGTAGGCGCCATCACGACTCCCGAGGGTTGGAAGTCCGGGTCGTGACATGTTGGTATCAGAGCTCTAGATTGCTTAGGTCTCACAATTCACGGACAAGCTTGGTAGAGTCTGAAGGATCGGTACGGAGATGTCTATGCTTATCCTCAGAAGCTACAGAGTTAGGAATAGTTTCACTTCTATTCTACTTTGTCGTGTGATTTCGTTTCTCAATGCTAATTGAACTTCTACTCTGTTCTTTCGTAGATGGCGAGACCACGTGCTTCTTCATCCGCTGATCAGCAGCCCAAGCCCCCAGCAGCAACATCTACGAGGGGCAGAGGCCGAGGCCGAGGCCGTGCTAGAGGCCGAGGCAGGGGAAGAGCTCAGCCCAGAGCAGCAGCACTAGCGGCGAAGCCTCAGCTAGAGTTTGATGATGAGGTTCTGGCCCAAAAAGTTTCGGTGGGCCCATCTCAGGTCCCAGATGGGTTCATTGCCACCCCAATACTCCAGGATGCTCTGGTCTATCTAGTGGGCCTTAAGGAGAGTGTCACTCAGGCAGGCTTACTTCCTGTAGCACCAGCCGTCTCTCAGGCTGGGGGAGGAGTACAGACTCCCGCTACCCGCACTCCGGAGCAGATGGCTCCCCAGTTTCAGGCTCCAGCAGCTCAGCCAGTTGGAGCAGTTCAGTCGGGCGTAGTAGCTCAGACCGGTGATGGAGCAGCTATGTCTGTCGATGCTTTGTGGAGATTGGATAGGTTCACCAAGCTGTTCACTACTACTTATGGTGGTACATCTTCAGAGGATCCCCCAGGATTACTTAGACAGTTATCATGAGGTTCTTCGGAACATGGGGATAGTGGAGACCAATGGGGTCGACTTTGCTGCTTTCCGTCTGTCAGGTTCCGCCAAGAAATGGTGGAGAGATTATTGTTTGGACAGACCAGTTGGATCACCAGCTCTCACTTGGGACTAGTTCTCGCAGCTATTTCTCGAGAAGTTTCTTCCCGTCACTCAGAGAGAGGAGTACCGCAGGCGGTTCGAGCATCTCCAGCAGGGTTCTGTGACTGTCACCCAGTACGAGACGAGGTTAATTGATTTAGCTCGTCATGCTCTTCTGATACTCCCCACCAAGAGAGAGAGGGTGAGGAGGTTTATTGAGGGGCTCGCTTAGCCTATTAGACTACTGATGGCTAAGGAGACAGGTAGCAATATTTCTTTCCAGGATGCGGCCAATGTGACCAGGCGGGTTGAGATGGTTTTAGCTCAGGGGGCATACAGGGGTCTGATAAGAGGCCTCGTCATTCTGGCAGATTCGGTGGTGCCTCGTCTGGAGGCAGAGACTCTTTTGGTATAGGCCATCCCTCCTAGGCCATTTCAGTTAGCACTTCAGGTTTCTCACGGTGCTCCAGGTGGCCGTGGTTCTCATATGCAGTATTCTGATTAGTTGCCCTACAGTGCACCACCAGCTCCTATCAGTGCACCTCCGCTCCAGAGTTTTTAGGGTGGTTATCCAGGCTGTCAGGGTCAGCAGTCTCAGCAGCCCAAGTTTTGCTATACTTGTGGTTATACGAGGCACATTGCTAGGTTTTGCCCTCGAGCCTTGAGCAGTTCTCAGCACCAGGGTTCTCGTGATATGGTTCTAGCACCAGGTGTTCCACCGCCCGCTCAGCCAGCTAGAGGTAGGGGTAGAGGTGATAGAGGTGGAGGTCAGGCCGCTAGAGGTGGAGGCCGGGCAGCTAGAGGTGGAGGCCAGCCAACAGGAGGCCGTCCTAGGGGTGCAGTTCAGAGTGGTGGGGCTCAGCCTCGATGTTATGCTATGCCAGGCAAACCTGAGGCTGAGGACTCCGATGCAGTTATCACAAGTACGGTTGCAGTATAGATGCCTCAGTTCTATTTGATCCAGGGTCCACATATTCTTATGTATCATCTTATTTTTCCCCTTATCTGGTTGTGCCTCGTGATTCTTTGAGTGCTCCTGTATATGTATTTGCACCGGTGGGTGATTCTATTACGGTAGATCGAGTTTATCGTGCTTGCGTGGTCGTTATTGGGGGTCTTGAGACCTATGTAGATCTCCTACTTCTCGACATGGTGGATTTCGATGTCATTCTGGGAATGGATTGGTTATCCCCATATCATGATATATTGGACTGTCATGCCAAGACCGTGACCTTGGCATTACCGGGGTTGCCTCGTTTGGAGTGGAGAGGGACCCCTGGTCATTCTACCAGTAGGGTTATCTCATATATGAAGGCTCGGCGTATGGTTGATAAGGGATGTTTGGCCTATTTGGCGTATGTTCGTGATTCTAGTGTTGAGGTTCCTTCTATGGATTATGTGCCCGTTGTTCGTGAGTTTCCAGAGGTTTTTCCTTCAGACCTGCTAGGCATGCCACCTGACAAGGACATTGACTTTTGCATTGATTTGGCTCCGGGCACTCATCCCATTTCTATCTCGCCATATCGCATGGCCCCGCTAGAGTTGAAAGAATTAAAAGAGCAGTTGCAGGACTTGCTGGATAAAGGCTTTATTAGACCGAGTGTCTCTCCTTGGGGTGCACCGGTGTTGTTTGTTAAGAAGAAGGATGGGTCGATGAGGATGTGTATAGATTATCAAAAATTGAACAAGGTCACAATCAAGAAAAGTATCGATTGCCGAGGATTGATGATTTGTTTGACCAGCTTCAGGGTGCCCAAGTGTTTTCTAAGATCGACTTGAGATCTGGCTACCATCAATTGAGGATTAGGGCATCTGATGTCCCTAAGACAGCTTTCTGCACACGGTACGGGCATTATGAGTTCTTGGTGATGTCATTCGGGTTGACAAATGCCCCGGCAGCTTTCATGGATTTGATGAACCGAGTGTTCAAGCCTTATTTGGATTCTTTCGTGATTGTCTTCATTGATGATATTTTAATCTTATTCCCGCAGCCGGGAGGAGCATGAGCAGCATCTTAGAGTCGTTCTTCAGGCTTTGAGAGATAGTCAGTTGTATGCTAAGTTTTCGAAGTGTGAGTTCTGGTTGGAATCAGTTGCTTTCTTGGGTCACGTGGTATCAGCAGAGGGTATTCAAGTGGATCCAAAGAAGATAAAGGCAGTCAAGGACTGGACTAGACCCACATCAACTACATAGATCTGGAGTTTCTTAGGTTTGGCGGGTTATTACCGTCGGTTTGTGGAGGGGTTTTCATCTATTGCAACCCCGATGACTAGGTTGACCCAGAAGGGTGCTCAATTCAGGTGGTCGGACGAGTGTGAGGCGAGCTTTCAGAAGCTCAAGACAGCTTTGACTACGGCGCCAGTGTTGGTTTTACCCACAGGTTCAGGGCCATATACAGTGTATTATGATGCATCGCATATTGGAGTTGGTGCGGTGCTAATGTAGAATGGCAAGGTTATTGCATATGCTTTGCGATAGTTGGAGATCCACGGGAAGAATTATCCAGTTTATGATTTGGAATTAGCAGCCATTGTTCACTCGCTGAAGATTTGGAGGCATTATTTATATGGCGTGTCGTGTGAGGTGTTCACGGACCAAAAGAGTTTGCAATACTTGTTCAAGAAGAAGGATCTAAATTTGAGGCAGAGGAGGTGGTTGGAGCTGTTGAAAGACTATAATATCACCATCTTGTATCATCCGGGTAAGGCCAATGTGGTGGCCGATGCATTGAGTAGGAAGTCAGTCAGTATGGGCAGTCTTGCGTATATTCCGATCGGGGAGAGACGGCTTGCTTTGGATGTTCAGGCTCTAGCCAATCAGTTCGTGAGGTTGGATGTTTCTGAGCCCAGCCGTGTTCTAGCTTGCACAGTCGCTCGTTCTTCATTATTCGAGCGTATCCGAGATCGGCAGTATGATGATCCTCATTTGCTTGTCCTTAGAGACACAGTGCGGCACGGGGGTGCCAAGCAGGTTACAGTTGGAGATGATGGAGTTTTGAGGATGAAGGGTCGTATTTGTGTGCCTAATATGGATGGACTTTGTGAGTTGATTCTAGAGGAGGCCCATAGTTCCCGGTATTCTATTCACCCGGGCGCCACTAAGATATATCAGGACATGCCGCAGCATTATTGGTGGAGGAGAATGAAGAAGGACATTGTTGCCTATGTTGTTCGGAGTTTGAATTGTCAGCAGGTAAAGTACGACCATTAGAGACCTGGTGGTTTGTTTCAAAAGATTGAGATTCCTGAGTGGAAGTGGGAGCGTATCACTATGGATTTCATTGTTGGACTCCCACGGACTCAGAGGAAGTTCGATGCAGTATGGTTTATTGTTGATAGGCTGACCAAGTCAGCGCATTTCATTCCTGTGGTAGTTTCCTATTCTTCTGAGCGGTCGGCAGAGATTTATATCCGGGAGATCGTTCCTCTTTATGGTGTGCCCGTGTCTATCATTTCTGATCGGGGTACGTAGTTTACCTGGCATTTCTAGAAGGCAGTACAACGTGAGTTGGGTATGCGGATCAAGTTGAGCACAGCATTTCATCCTCAGACGGACGGCCGGTCCGAGCGTACCATTCAAATTTTGGAGGATATGCTCCGAGCATGTGTTATTGACTTTGGAGGTTCTTGGGATCAGTTGTTGTCGTTAGCAGAGTTTGCCTACAACAACAGCTACCAGTCGAGCATTCAGATGGCTCCCTATGAGGCATTATATGGTAGGCGGTGTCGGTCACCGGTTGGGTGGTTTGAGCCGATAGAGGCTCGGTTGTTGGGTACAGATTTAGTTCAGGATGCCTTGTACAAGGTTAAGATCATTCAAGATAGGCTTCGTACAGCTCAGTCCAGGCAAAAGAGTTATGTCAATCGTAAGGTTCGTGATGTGGCATTCATGGTCGGAGAGCGGGTGTCGCCCATGAAGGGCGTGATGAGATTTGGGAAGAAGGGCAAGCTAAGCCCTAGGTTCATTGGTCCTTTTGAGATTCTTGATCGAGTGGGAGAGGTGGCTTACAGACTTGCATTACCGCTGAGTTTATCAGCTATGCACCTAGTGTTTCATATGTCCATGCTTCGGAAGTATCACGGCGCTCCATCCCACGTGTTAGATTTTAGCACTGTCCAGTTGGACAAAGATCTGACCTATGAGGAGGAGCCGGTGGCCATTCTGGACCGGCAGGTTCGTTAGTTGAGATCAAAGAGTTACTCTTCTGTTCGTGTTTAATGGAGAGGTCAGCCTGCCAAGGCAGCTACCTGGGAGTCCGAGTCTGATATGCGGAGCCGATATCCCCATCTTTTCCCTGACTCAGGTACTTCTTTTCTATGTCCATTCGAGGACGAACGGTTATTTTAGAGGTGGAGGATGTGATGACACTTGATTTAAAAGTCAATTCTGTGTTCCAAGGCCTTAAAAACCTCCTTTCATCTTACCTCGATTAGCGTGCGCGGTCCAGGCATGTATCCGGAACGCTTTTATGTGAAAATTTGATAAAAATGCTAATTTTGCCTTTGAAATTGAATTTAAGTTGACTTCGATCAACATTTTGGGTAAACGGGCCCGGACCCGTAATTTGATGGACCCGGAGGGTCCGTAGGAAAATATGGGACTTGGGCGTATGCCCGGAACTAAATTCCGAGGCCCCAAGCCCGAGAAACGAATTTTTGAAGAAAATTGTTTAACTGAAATTATAAGAGTTTTTAAAAATTTAAAAATGTTTGAATTTGATGGTATCGGTCCCGTATTTTGGTATCGGATCCCGGTACAGGTCTTATATGGTATTTAAGTTGAGCCTGTAAAATTTGGTAAGAAACGGACATCATATCACGTGAATCGGACCCTCGGTTGTGAATATTTGAACTTAAGAGTTATTGAGATTTTTCTTTATTTTGATGCTAAACTTGTAGTTCTAGGTGTTATTTTGGCGATTTGATCACACGAGCAAGTCTGTATGATATTTTTGGGATTGTGTGCATGTTTGGTTTGGAACCCGAGGGGTCGGGTGAGTTTCCGGTAGGCTTCGGGGTGGTTTTAACTTAGGAAAAGTTGTAGGTTTTTGATGTATCTGGTGTCTGATGCACCATGCTTCGTGATTGCATAGTCACTCTCGCGATCGCGAAAGGGAATCTGGGCTGGGGGTGAATTTGTTCTACGCGAACGCGAAACATGGATCGCGAACGCGGAGCACTGGGGGCTGCTCTACGCGAACGCGAACTGAAGCACATGAACGCGAATAGTAAATAGGGGTGGACTGGGAATTTATCATTCTTCTACGCGAACGCGTACGTTGGTCCGCAACGCGAAGGTCAGGGGGGCTTACCCTTCGCGAACGCGTAGAGGAAGTCGCGATCGCGTAAGCCTGGGAAAGGCAGCTCTTCGCGAACGCGGCAGGCCCTTCGCGAATGCGAAGAAGGCCTACCCAGTCTTTTTTTTTTAAAAAACAGTAGCAGAACGGGATTTGGCCCACATTTTCATATTTTCAAAACTAGAGAGCATTAAGGCGATTTTCAAGAAGCAAGTTCTTCCCCAAAGTATTGGTATATGACTCTAAACCTTTTTCTTTCGATTTCCCTTTGCATTTCATCAATCCTCATCCAAAAATCTAAGGTTTTTATGGTAGAAAATGGGAATTTGGGTAGAGTTAGGGCTTTTTGAATAATTAGAATTTAGACCTCGTTTTGGTCAAATTTTGAAACTAATTGCGTATTCGGGCTCGTGGGTAAATGGGCGATCGGGTTTTGGTCCGAACATCGAGTTTTGACCAAGCGGGCTCGGGGTCCATTTTTGACTTTTTGGGGAAATGATAGAAAAACTATAATTAAGCTCTGGGTATGAATTCTTTAGCATTTATTGATGTTGTTAAATTAATTTGGGTTAGGTACAAGTAAATTGGAGGCGAATTCTAAAGGAAAAGCAGTGTTTGAGGCTTGAGTTGAGCCATGGAAGTTCGAGGTAAGTGTTTAATCTAACCTTAGATTGAGGAAATAGGTATTGTGCCTTATTTATTACGTGCTAGTGCAGTGTACGACGTATGGGTGTGGTGACGAGTATCTATACGTCGGTCTCAAGCATGCCCGTGAGTCTTAAATTGCGATCGTTGTATTTCTTAATAAGTACTACAAATTCCTACATTGTTGGTTCTCAGTGTTGAGCAAGACTTATGATTATCTTCATAGTATTTGTTTATTGTTGAGCATTGGCTCCAGTTGAGGTGTTGTTTGTGAAGTTAATTATTGGTACAAGTTTTGTTATAGCTGATTCCCTTGCCGGGACGTATTTATTTCCTACTGTTGATTCCCTTGCCGGGATGAGTTTTTTCTTGTTGTTGATTCCCTTGCCGGGATGTTGTTGTTGCTATTGGTTGGGCGAGGAAAGAGAGATAAAGCACGAAGGGTGATGCCGTGCACATTCATATTTATGCATATTGTGAGGAAAGAGTGATAAAGCACGAAGGGTGATGACGTGTACATTTTCATTGATATTGATGCATATGGTGAGGAAGAGAGATAAAGCACGAAGGGTGATGCCGTGCACATTTCTAATATTTACATGGTGAGGAAGAGAGATAAAGCACGAAGGGTGATGCCATGCATATTTTCATTACTTGATTGCATTGGTGAGGATTGAGAGTAAAAGCATGAAGGGTGATGCCGTGCACTTATTTCCTGTTTGTTATGATTTCTTGTTGTTTTTGGTTCAAATACCTTAATTGTCTTATTTCACTATTGCTATCATTCGTTAAGTTAGTATTTCCCCCATAGCATGTTACCCCTCCTCTGTTACTTTTGAATTACTTCTATTACTGTTATTTTGCTAGATACTGTGCAACTGCAGGTTATTTATTTGTTGTGTCCTAGCCTCGTCACTACTTTGCTGAGGTTAGGCTCGACACTTACCAGCACATGGGGTCAGTTGTGCTGATACTACACTTTGCACTCTTTTGTGCAGATCTTGGTACTAGAGCATACGGACCTTAGCTAGGGGTTGCTCCCTTCAGCCCATCCGAAGACCCGAGGTAGTCCTGCAGGTGTCCGCAGGCCTTGGCGTCCCCTTCCTATCTAGTTTCATTCTGTTCTTTTCTATTTCAGAGACAGACATGTACTTTCTTGTTCAGACTTTATTTATAGTTTTCTTAGATAGTCCGTGATATTGTTTTACCGGTTCTGGGTAGAGTTGTGTTTTGTATTTTTCATACTAGTATTTGGCTAAGTTATCATATTTCATCTTCCACATTTCTTTTATTATTATTATTATTCCTTTGTTGATCGTATGTTGATTTAAATTGTTAAAAGGTTAAGAAAAGGGTGTTAAGATCTATAATACTCGGCTTGCCTAGCTTTCATGAGTAGGCGCCATCACGACTCCCGAGGGTGGGAAGTCCGGGTCGTGACAATGGCCAATGTTGCCTATTCAATGTAGTTGAAATTTACAATGTGTATGATGAACTTTTCAATGATCAAATGTGTTTTAGTTTCTACAAAAAAAAATAGACTGTTGAAGCAAAGGTGGACTAATCCGATCTCATAATAGCAATAAATCATACTACCAACAAAAGCAGGTTCAATAATTTGAAATGTACTTAACTAACAACAGCAGATTCATATACATCCCGTACGAAAGTAAGGTTCATACATATGACCAAATGACCAATATTAGTAGGTTCAAAATACTTCACAAAATATGGTTCATACACATGACCAACAAAATACAAGAAACTTCTTCCTAAATTTGACTTTGACAAGAGTCAACTGGTGTAGATGAAGTAGAGGTTCCAACTTTCATCTTTTTGTTGGAAACTGGAGCATCCCTTTGCTTTTGAAGTTGATTCCTATCACAACTATATTCCCTTCCCACTTGAGACCATTTGGTCTAAATCCAAGATCTACATTAGTTTGTGCAGAATTCATCAAGTTGCACCGGTTGAAATAACTCTTTCACTTAGCCTACCAGGCTAGAAAATACACTTAGTCAGTAATGAATCATGCAGAAGCATAATGATAGAAAATACAGTTAACTAATATTGAACAATACTTCTCACACTTACATTAAGGATACTAGTTCTTGTTTGTGTGTCTATGTACAAACCAAAACCAGAATTTCTGGTTCTTTTCTTTCCAACAGAAGCAGCATGTGATCAGGAAGTAACAGAAATAGCTGCACCAGATGTAACAGAACCAGCAACTGATCTTCCACCTCTTCCCCTACCACCACTTCCTATAGTTCCTTTACCTCTTACCGATGGTCTGTTCCTTCTTATCTTTGATGTTTAAGCATACAAGGAAGATGAGGCTCTTAGAGTTTGGGTTGTTGTAGTTAATGTACCTGCAGCTTGGGTTGCATTACTTTGACTACCACCTTGTATGCTTGATTGTGTTGTTCCATTTAACCTTCTCTATTGTGTGCTTGTTTGTCCCTAGTATATGATTGCTAAGTCATTAATCAAAGTACTATGAAAACAAATTGAATTGAAGGTCATCAAACTTACCCTTAAATTGCATGCTGACTTGTTGTGACCAACTTGATGACAAATTGAACATGACATCATAGCACCCTTCTTTGACAGTTCTCCCCGCTTCTTTGGTTCGTCCTTGTCCTTTCTTCTGCATTTTTTTGGCCTACCAGGCATTGGTTTAACTTCAGGAGGCTCAATTGATGGATTGGTAGACTCAGTCCATATTTGCATGCATGGAATTGGCTGAATAAAGTATTGGTAAGCAGCCAAGAAAGTGTCTTTCATGTAACAGTGTTCAACACAGTCTTCTGCTTCCTTCCCAATCTTATAAAAGGCACATATTGCATGTTGACATGGTATACCTCTTAACTGCCATAATCTGCAGCTGCATTCTCTTTTTTGTATATCAACAGTATGTCTATACATGCCTTTTCATTCACTTCAAATCCAGTGTCAACATTCCACTTTACTTTCAACTTCCTTCCTATTTCCTTGTTTTCCCCTAAAACTAGTCTTGTCATAGGCAATATATCAGAAGCCCATGTTTCAACAAACTTGATCATATCAACTTTCCTACTCATCATTTTGTGCCTAATTTCTTCAAGCATAGTGATGATAGATTTATGCCTACGACTTAATATTCAGGAATTAAATATTTCACACATGTTGTTTTCTACAACATCATATCTAACCTTCTCATTGAAATATGCCCTACACCAGTATTCTTTATCATAGGACAGTAAACTTTCACAAATACCATTTCCTAATTCATCCAATTTCTTCTCTTAACTTTACCTGAAAAGGAGCCTTAGCACATCTCAAAACTGCTTCCTTCTCTCCTCTCCCCTCCAAGATTTCTGCCAGTTTGCCAAATATATCTTGCACACATTCTTCTTTCAGCAAGAGGTAGCAAATCAGCAACAACAGCTGCACCAAAATCTTGTGTATCTGTTTCATTTGTGTTGTCATGCTCTGCAGTTGCACTCTCTTCAACATTTATATCCTCATCTGAAAATGTAGCCCTAGTTTGTTCTGCATTTACAGCACTACCCTCAACAGTATTTACTTTTATATCCTCAACCACACTTACTCCATTACCCTTATCAACCTTTACTCCAATACCCTCATCAACATTTACTCCAATACCATCATCAACAGTTATATTAATACCCTCATCAATAGTTACATTAATACACTCATCACAATTTACACCAATTCCCTCATCAACCTTTACACTAATGCCCTCACCAACATGTATACTAAGCCCTGGACTACCCCCTAATTTCTGTATTAGTTGTAGCTTGGTCACTATCACCGACTGTGAGGAAGGTAAATATCCCACAGGTACATCCTCCTCCACAACCTCTAAATCATCTATTACATGACTCACATAGACATCAAAGAGATCCCCATCCTTCAGGTCTTTAATCAAATTTAGTAGTTGATAGTCATTTTCAATTGGAAAGAACTTCTAAGTTTTAGGAAATTGAACAAAGAACCCACCAACTAAGTTGTAGCGCATTTCAGGGGTTTCTTTTGTGTAGGACACATGCTTGGGCAAAGAGAAATGGTCTTTGTCCATCACATGCCCTATTTTTTCACCCTCCCCCACATATTTTCCATCAATAAAGTGACCCCCATGATGAAAAACAACACCAATATATTCATTCATGTGACTCGGTACAGAAAATGACAAAAGAAAACCAGTCAATATTCCCTTACATTTTTAATTTTCCAGAAGAAAAAATACCCTAATCTAACAGCACGACAGACATATAGACATAAAATACAAAAATGCATTATCTAAACATACCTTTATGCAATAACCGAAGCCACTTTACAGCTAACTCCCCTTTTCACAAAAACTCCACTGTCAAAACCCTAAGACGACCTCCCTTCAGGAGATAAATCTTGAACCAAGCTACAATTCAAACAAACCACAACTAATCCTACTTAGTAAGTGAAAGAAATGTTTAATTTTGCAACAAAAATGGTGATTGAACCAAGCTTAATTGAAGAGATGAAGATGGGTGGAATTCAGTGAGAAAGAGAGAGAGAGAGTGAAGACGGAAGAAACGATAAAATTAACCTTTATGTTTTATGTTTTTAATTAGATGCCTTTTAATTCTTTATTTCTTATTGTTTGTCCACGTGTCAGCTTCTAATTCATTCTTATAATAGACACCGGAGGTGTAACACACACGACGGGGGCTGGTGAGGTCGGGTGTTTATTGAGTTTACTTTTTAGTCACGTGATATGTTTAAGTGAAAAAGGTCTCAGTTGAGGTGTTCAAATGACCGTTATGGACAACTTAAAGGGGCGCTTTATGTATGTATGTATGTATATATGTATGTATGTATATATATATATATATATATATATATATATATATATATATATATATATATATATATATATATTTTACTGAAAATATAATATGTAACCGTACAAGGATGAGCCATGAAGGATTTAATAATGATATCAACATACACAATCTTTAACGGTAATTTGCTATCAAGTATGTATTTATCTAGAGAATTCGGTATTCATCTAAAAGTGAAGAATATCCTTTCAAATTCATCCATACATTATGTTTTTGCATGATGATAGATAAATTGGGGCTTTGGCATTTATACTCGATTTTAGGGTAGCAATTGAACCTATACCCATTTTTCAAAAGAAATTTACAAGCCTACCCACTTTACGATCAACTTCATACTTATCGGGTTTGAAGTTAAAAGAAATCAGTCTGAAGTAAAAGAATTGCACTTCAGATGCACTTAAGGCCAGATAGATCTGAATTGCAATCAATGGTTTCATGTACTTAAGGCAAATAAGTTTGAAGTGAAAAATTATATTTCAGATATACTTAAAGCCAAAAGGTTTGAAGTTCAACAAACGTTTTCCTACACTTAAGGCCAATAAGTCTGAAGTAAAAAATTGCACTGCAGATGCACTTAAGGCCAATAGGTCTGAAGTGTAACCAATGGTTTCATGCACTTAACGCCAGTAAGTCTAAGTGCAAAATTGCACTTCAGATGCGTTTAACGCCAAAAGGTCTGAAGTGCAACAAACGTGTTCTTATACATAAGGCCAATAAGTCTGAAGTAAAAAATTGTATGTCGGATGCACTTAAGGCCAAAAGGTCTGAAGTGCAATCAATGTTTTCATGCACATAAGGCGAAATAGGCCTGAAGTGCAAATTGCCCAGAAACATAAATTTGTTCTTCGAATATTAACAATCTAATATACGATTTAATACCTAAATCTACTCCAAATGAGCTCTAATTTGAAACATAAACTCCAAATATTATCAATAACAAACCCCAATCATCGATTTGTCGAAACAACAATAAATCTAACGAACCCATTTTGTAATTAATAAAAAGAAGAAGAAGAATCCTTAAGCAATATTAAAAAATAAAGCACCACAACATCTCACCGCTGTAAAAATATCATAAACTACCTTAAAATATGTTTACAAACACCATATAAAATCAATGTCACTCGAAGAAGAAGAAGAAGAAGAAAGAGGAGAAAAATGCATGAAGTTATTTAAAAAGCGGGTGCAAGTTAAAAAAATAAAAAGTGGGTACAGGTTAAATGGGCGACCAAATAGGGCGTCAGCACGATTTTTACAGATAAATCACATGGCCAAACAACCATTAATGTTGAACTGTATTTACCACTGTAACGATCCCGCCGGTTGTTTCGAGAGTTATAGCCCCGTTTCCCCATTTTTTGCTTCTTTTGTGTTCTACAGCTGTGTTGTGACTTACCGGGTTAGTTGGTTTGGGCCCGGAGTGGTTTCGGAGTGAATTGAGACACATAGTCTCTTATTTGGAACTTAAGTTAGAAAAGTTGACCGGAAATTGACTTATATGTAAACTACCTTGGATTTGAATTTTAATGGTTCTGTTAGCTCCGTTAGGTGATTTTGGACTTAGGAGAGCGTTCAAAATGCGATTTGGAGGTCCGTTGTAGAATTAGGGTTGAATTGACAAAAGTTAGAATTTTGGCGATTTTGGCCGGCAATGGAAATTTTGATATCGGGGTCGGATTGGATTTTCAGAATTTAGAGTAGGTTCGGGTGTTATTCTTGACTTTTGTGTAAGATCTGAGGTCAATCGGACGTGATTTGATAGGTTTTGAAGTCGTTTGTGGAATTTGGAAGTTTAGAAGTTCCTTAGGCTTGAATTCATGTTTTTGATGTTGTTCGAGGTGATTTGAAGATTTGACTAAGTTCGTATGATGTTATGGGACATGTTGGTATGTTTGGTTGAGGTCTCGAGGTCCTCGGGTTGATTTTGAGGGATTAACCGAACAAGTTGAAGTTCGAAGGATTGCTGAAGTTGTCTTGGGCGCACCTGCGAGGATGTTGCCGCAAGTGCGGTGAGGAGGCTCAGATGCGGAGTTTATGCTGGCTTGGGGAAATCGCAGGTACGCGAGATGGTGTGCATCTTCAAGCCGGCAGATGCGGAGATGGAGGAATTGGTCAATTCCGCAGAAGCGGACCAAGGGCCGCAGAAGTGACTCCACAGGTGCGGGACCTGGAGCACAGATGTGAGCCTAGTGTTTTAAGTGGCATCCGCAGAAGCGGGGTCGCTGAAGCTTAAAGAGACCGCAGATGCGGTTTTGCTGGCCAGAAGGTATAAATAGAACACTTTGGGATTTTTCACCATTTTCATCATTTTTGAGCTCGAATTTTGGGGATTTTGAAGCAATCATTGAGGTAAGTCTCTTATGCCTATTTATCTTCAATAATGGTGTTTCCCCACTGATGTTACACATAGTTGGTGAGTTTTTAAGGTGAAATTTGGGAGATTAGGGCTTGAGAATTGGAGAGTGAGTTTTGGGATTCGGAGGGGCAAATGAAGTCGGATTTTGATGAATTAAGTATGGTTAGAGTCTTGAGTGAATGGGCTTTCGGATTTTGTGACTTTTTCGGATTTTGAGATGTGGTCCCAGGGGACGGGTTTGAGTCAATTTCGGATTTTGACTCTATTTTGGTAGTTTTCTTGTGGAATTGATCCCTTTAGCCTATATTGATTGTATTGTATAACTTGTGGATAGATTCGGGACGTTCGGAGGCTGACTCGCGAGGCAAGGGCATTTTGGAGTAGAGATTCACTCAGATTGAGGTAAGTAACGGTTATAAATCTGATCTTGAGGGTATGAAACCCCGAATTTTGTGTCGTGTAACTATTTTGGAGGTGATGCACATGTTAGGTGGCGGGTGTGTGGGCGTGCACTGAAAGGAATTGTGACTTGGTCCGTCCCGTGATAGTTTACAGTTTGCTATATGTCCCCCGATTGTAGATGCACCAGGGGGGCCAGCTCAGGCACCAGTTGTGCCTATTGTTATTCTAGGCTTTCAGGAGGCCTTGGCGCAGATCTTGACAATGTGCACCAGTCTTGCTCAAGTGGTCTCTGTTCCGGTTGCAGCAACCACTTCTCAGGCCGGGGGAGGTGCTCAGACTCCTGTCGCCCGCACACCCGAGCAGGTGATGCATGGACTTCAGACACTAGGGGTACCACCAGCCCACCCGGTTGCAGCTGCTCAGGACTATGTGGTTCCAGTCATGTCTGATGATGAGCAGCGTAGATTGGAGAGGTTTGGGAGGCTCCATTCTCTGACTTTCAGCGTTGTAGAGGGCGAGGATGCCCAAGGTTTCTTGGACAGATGTTAGAGGATCCTCCATACAGCAGGTATTCTGGAGACCAGTGGGGTCTTGTTCACTACTTTTCAGTTCAATGGAGTTGTCGTCACTTGGTGGGAGGCTTATGAGAGGCATAGGCTGGTTGATACAGCGCCACTTACATGGCAGCAGTTCTCCATTCTCTTCCAGGAGAAGTATCTGCCGCAGTCCGGCAGAGAGGAGCTGCGCAGACAGTTCGAGCAGTTGCGTCAGGATGACATGACTATGATGCAGTACGAGATAAGATTTCTTGAGTTGGCCCGTCATGCTATTTGGTTAGTTCCCGCAGACAAGGAGAGGATAAGGAAGTTCGTTGATGGCCTCGCATATCAGCTGCAGATCCTTATGACTAAAGAGAGGGTGTCTGGTGATTCTTTTGAGGAGGTTGTTGACATTGCTCGGGAGATAGAGTTATTTTGCCGCCAGAAGCGAGTTGAGAGGGAGGCCAAGCAGCTTCGTAGATCAGGGAGTTTTGGTGGAATTCTTTCTGGAGGTCAGTTCTACCACGACAGGGGTCGTCCCTATAGACATGCTCAGACGACCTGACCAGTTCATCGTAGTGCGTCAGTTAGCCATAGCCCTCATACTACTCACTCAGTCCAGTCTTCATTCAGTGCACTACCAGCGTATAGTTCTTACCATGCCTCGTCTGATTAGGTTTCTACGGGTAGTTCTACGGGGTATCGGGAGCAGTAGTTCCGTCAGAGGAGGGGTTGTTTAGAGTGCGGGGATCTCGGCCATATCAAGAGAGATTGCCCTAGGTTGTTGAGTGGGACTCCGCAATAGAGTTCTCGGCCGATGGCATCAGCACTAGCAACTACATCACCCGCCCAGTCAGCTCGAGGTGGAGCTCAGTCAGCCAGGGGTCACCCAAGAGGGGAAGCCCGATCAGGCCCATTTCTATGAATTTCTGCCAGACCAGATGTTATTACTTCAGATGTTGTGATGGCCGGTATTATCGTATATCACCGAGATGCTTCGATATTATTTGACCCTTGCTCTACTTATTCATATGTGTCATCGTACTTTGCCCCGTGAGTCTCTTGTTTCTTCTGTCCGTGTATCTACGCCGGTGGGTGATACTATTGTTGTGGATCATGCATACCGGTCGTGTGTAGTGACTATTGGGGGATTAGAGACTAGAGTTGATCTATTGCTGCCTAGTATGGTTGACTTTGATATAATATTAGGCATGGATTGGTTGTCTCCGTGTCATGTGTGGCGAGGTTCATTGGATTATGTCCCCAATAGAGTGATTTCATTCTTGAAGGCCCAACGGATGGTAGGGAAGGGTTGTCTTTCTTATTTGGCCTTTGCGAGGGATGTCAGTGCAGGGACTCGTACTATTGATTCAGTTTCGATGGTGCGAGATTTTTCGGACATGTTTCCTGTAGATCTACCGGGCATGCCGCCAATCAGGAATATTGACTTTGGTATTGACTTGGTGCTGGGCACACAGCCCATTTTTATTCCACCGTATCGTATGGCACCGGCGGAGTTAAATGAATTGAAGGAGCAGCTTCAGGAACTCCTTGATAAGGGTTTATTCGGCCTAGTATGTCACATTGGGGTGCACCGGTTATGTTCGTGAAGAAGAAGGATGGCACTATGAGAATGTGCATTGATTAAAGGCAGTTGAACAAAGTCACAATCAAGAATAAGTATCATTTGCCTCGTATTGATGATTTATTTGACCAGCTTCAGGAAGCGAGGGTGTTCTCCAAGATTGATTTGAGGTCAGGGTATCACCAGCTGAAGATTAGGGACTCGAACATTCTTAAGATAGCTTTCAGGACCCGTTATGGCCACAATGAGTTCCTCGTGGTGTCTTTTGGGCTGACCAATGCCCGGCAACGTTTATGCATCTGATGAAAAACGTGTTTTGGCCTTATCTCGACTCGTTCGTTATTGTATTCATTGATGATATCCTGGTGTATTCTCGTAGCCAGGAGGATCACGCCGAGCATTTGAGGGTTGTATTGCAGCGGCTGAGGGAGGAAAAGCTTTATGCCATGTTCTCCAAGTCTGAGTTTTGTCTCAGTTCAGTAGCGTTCTTGGGACACGTGGTGTCCAGCGAGGGTATTCAAGTTGATCCGAAGAAGATAGAGGCAGTTTAGAGTTGGCCCAGACCGTCCTCAGCCACAGAGATTCTGAGCTTTCTTGGTTTGGCTAGTTATTACCGTCGGTTCGTTCAGTCTATTGCATCGCCCTTGACCAAATTGACCGAAAAGGGTGCTCCTTTCAGGTGGTCGGATGAGTTTGGGGTGAGCTTTTAGAAGCTCAAGACTGCCTTGACCACAGCTCCAGTGTTAGTTCTGCCATCAGTTTCTGGTTCTTATACCGTATATTGTGATGTTTCTCGGGTCGGCATTGAGTATGTTTTGATGAAGGAGTGCAGAGTGATTTCTTATGCTTCATGTCAGTTGAAGCCCCATGAGAAGAACTACCCTATTCATGATTTGGAGTTGGCTGCCATTGTTCACGCGTTGAAGATTTGGAGGCACTATCTCTATGGTGTGTCTTATGAGGTGTTTACTAATCATCGTAGCCTCCAGCACTTTTTCAAGCAGAAGGATCTCAATTTGAGGCAGCGGAGATGGTTGGAGCTGCTAAAGGACTATGATATTACCATTTTGTACCATACGGGAAAGGCCAATATGGTGGCCGATGCCTTGAGTAGAAAGGTAGTGAGTATGGGTAGTCTTGCATTCCTTCCTGTTGGTTAGAGACCCCTTGCAGTTGATGTTCAGGCCTTGGCCAATCGATTCGTGAGATTGGATATTTTGGAGCCCAGTCGGGTCCTAGCTTGTGTGATTTCTCGGTAGTCCTTATTCGATCGCATCAGAGAGCGCCAGTATGATGATCCTCATTTGCTTGTCCTCAAGGACAAGGTTCATCACGGTGAAGCTAGAGATGTGACTATTGGTGATGATGGGGTAGTGAGGATGTAGGGCCGGATATGTGTGCCCAATGTGGATGGTCTACGAGAGTTGATTCTAGAGGAGGCCTGCAATTCGCGGTATTCCATCCATCGGGGTGCCGCGAATATGTATCAGGATTTGAGACAGCACTATCGGTGGAGGAAAATGAAGAAAGATATAGTTGGGTTTGTAGATCGGTGTCTAAACTGTTAGTAGGTGAAATATTAGAATCAGAGAGTGGGTGGCTTGCTTCAAAAGATAGAGATTCCAGAGTGGAAGTGGGAGCGGATCACCATAGATTTTGTAGTTGGGCTCCCACGGACTTCGAGGAAGTTCAATGTTATTTGGGTGATTGTTGATCGGCTGACCAAGTCTGCGCACTTCATTCCTGTGAGTAATACCCATTCTTCAGAGCGGTTAGCTGAGATTTACAATAGAGAGATTGTTCGCCTTCATGGGGTGCCAGTTTCTATCATTTCAGACAGGGGCATGTAGTTTACATCGCAGTTTGGAGGGCCGTGCAATGACAGTTAGGTACTCAGGTTAAGTTGAGCACAGCATTTCACCCTCAGATAGACGCATAGTTCAAGCCCACTATTCAGATATTGGAGGACATGCTATGCGATTGCGTCATTGATTTTGGGGGTTCGTGGGACCAGTTCATGCCACTCGTGGAGTTTGCTTCCAATAATAGTTATCGGTAGAGTATTAAGATGGCTCCGTATAAGGCTTTATATGGGAGGCGGTGTAGATCTCCAATGGGTTGGTTTGAGCTGGGTGAGGCTAGGCTTTTAGGTATAGACTTGGTTCAGGATGCATTGGACAAGGTGAAATTGATTCAGGAGCGGCTTCGCATGGTGCAGTCGAGACAAAAGAGTTATGCTAACAGAAAGGTCTGTGATGTGTCTTACATGGTTGGAGAGAAGGTCTTGCTGAAGGTTTCACCCATAAAGGGTGTTATGAGATTTGGGAAGAAGGGCAAGTTGAGCCCTCAGTTCATTGGGCTGTTTGAGGTGCTTCGGATGATTGGAGAGGTGGCCTATGAACTTGCTTTGCCACCTAGCTTATCGAGTGTGTATCAAGTATTTCATGTTTTATGCTTCGAAAGTATATCGGCGATGCGTCTCATGTTTTGGATTTCAGCACGATTCAGTTGGGCGGTGATTTGGCTTATGATGTAGAGTCGGTGGCTATTTTGGAATGGTGGGTCCGAAAGTTGAGATCAAAGGACATAGCTTCAGTAGAAGTGTAGTGGAGAGGTCAGCCCGTGGAGGAGGTTACTTGGGAGATCGAGCGGGAGATGCGAAGCAGATACCCACACCTATTTATGGCTCCAGGTATTTTTCTGGATTCGTTCGAGGACGAACGTTTGTTTAAGAGAGAGATGATGTAATGACTTGGCCAGTCCTTTCGAGAGTTGTAGCCCCGTTTCCCCATTTTCTGCCTCTTTTGTGTTCTACAGCTGTGTTGTGACTTACCAGGTTAGTTGGTTCAGATCCGGAGTGGTTTCGGAGTGAATTGAGACACATAGTCTCTTATTTGGAAACTTAAGTTGGAAAAGTTGATAGGAAGTTGACTTAAACGACCTCGAATTTGAATTTTGCTAGTTCCATTAGGTGATTTTGGACTTATTAGCGCATCCGAAATGCGATTTGGAGGTCCGTGGTAGAATTAGGCTTGAATTGGCAAACGTTAGAATTTTGGCGATTTTGTAGTGGAAATTTTGATATCGGGGTCAGATTGGATTTTCAGAAGTTGGAGTAGGTTCGTGGTGTCATTTTTGACTTGTTCTGTAAAATTTGAGGTTAATCGGACATGATTTGATAGGTTTTGAAGTCGTTTGTGGAATTTGGAAGTTTAGAAGTTTCTTAGGCTTGAATCCGTGTGTAATTCGTGTTTTTGATGTTGTTCGAGGTGATTTGAAGATTTGACTAAGTTCGTATGATGTTATGGGACATGTTGGTATGTTTGGTTGAGGTGTCGAAGGCCTCGGGTTGATTTCGGGGGATTAATGGAATAAGTTTGAGGTTTGAAGGATTGCTGAAGTTGGCCTGGTGCTGGTGTAATCGCACCTGCGAGGATGTTGTCGCGGGTGCGGTGAGGAGGCGCAGATGCGGAGTTTGTGCTGGCTTGGGGAAACTGCAGGTGCGGGAGATGGTGCGCATCTGCAGGCCATCAGATGCGGAGATGGATGAATTGGTCAATTCCGCAGAAGCAGACGAATGGCCGCAGAAGCGACTCCGCAGGTACGAGACCTGGAGCGCAGATGTGAGCCCAGTGTTTTAAGTGGCTTCCGCAGAAGCGGCGTCGCAGAAGCGACAAAGAGACCACAGGTGCAGTTTTGCTGGCCAGAAGGTATAAATAGAACACTTCGGGATTTTTTACCATTTTCATCATTTTTAGCTCGGATTTTGAAGCAATCACTGAGGTAATTCTCTTATGCCTATTTATCTCCAATAATGGTGTTTACCCACTGATTTAACACTTAGTTGGTGAGTTTTTGAGGTGAAATTTGGGAGATTAGGGCTAGAGAATTGGAGAGTGAGTTTTGGGGATTTGGAGGGAAAAATGATGTCGGATTTTGATGAATTTAGTATGGTTAGAGTCGTGAGTGAATGGGATTTCGGATTTTGTGTCTTTTGTCGGATTTCAAGATGTGGGCCTGGGGGCCGGTTTTGAGTCGATTTCGGATTTTGACTCTATTTTGGTAGTTTTCTTGTGAAATTGATCCCTTTAGCCTCTATTGATTGTATTGTATTACTTGTGGCTAGATTCGGGACGTTCGGAGGTCGACTCGCAAGGCAAGGGCATTTTGGAGTGGAGATTCGCTCCGATTGAGGTAAGTAACAGTTATAAATCTAGTCTTGAGGGTATGAAATCCAGATTTTTTGTCGTGTAACTATTTTGGAGGTAACGCACATGCTAGGTGACGGGCGTGTGGGCGTGCACCAAAAGGAATTATGACTTGGTCCGTCCCGTGACACTATTGAATCGAATAGTTTATAGTTTGCTACATGTCCCCTCTGTTTCATGGAAATTGATTGTACTTCATGTTAGAAAATCATGTTTCAGGCCCTATGATATCACTATTGGGACCCGTAGAGGTCGTGTACTTGCTGAATTAAATTGATGTTTTGTACTCAGTCATAGCTTTTCTTGCTTATTATGTCTCCGTTTCTTACTGTTCATTGTTGATACATGTTATTATCTCTATTTGGGTTGTTTTATATGATTTTTTGGAGCCTGAGAGACTAGGGAGGTTGATGACTGAGTGAGGCCTAGGGCCAAGTGGTGAGATGATATTATGGCACATGAGTTGTCCATGCAGCACGTAAGTTGTCCGTGCGGATCTTGATTTGATCTTATTGAACGTGAGTTGTCCGTGCGGGTCTTGTATTGATATTATAGCACGTGAGTTGTCCGTGCAGCACGTGAATTGTCCGTGCAGCACGTGAGTTGCCCGTGCGGATTATAGCACTTGGGCTGAAGGAGCCCTTCCAGAGTCTGCACACCCCCAGTTAGCACAAGTACCTATTGAGTGTGAGTACTGAGGGCTGAGAGCCGAGCGATTGAGCTGTCGAGATGAGTCGAGTGACTGTTGTCTTGAGAGACTGTACTTGCTTTCAATTATTGCTGCACTTAGTTGTTATTTGTCCTTGTTGTGCAACTCTCTAGAAGACTTGATATCTAGTTTACTTGAGCACGAACTGATTTGACTTAAACTGCTAGATTTGAAAGCATGCCTATTCTTTATTGGAAGTACACACGTTACTCTCTGCACCTTGTGTGCAGATTTAGGTGACACCGATTGCGGAGGTCATTGAGTTCGTGCATGGTTGTCTATTGGAGATATACGAGGTAGCTGCCGACGTCCGCAGTCTTTGTCCCTCCATCCTTTGTTATCTTTCTTTCTATTTTTGGCACTTAGCAGACTATTGTAAACTTTGAATTCTAGACTGGTTGTAGACGCTCATGACTTAGTGACATCCCGATGTCGGGCATATCTTTTCCGTATTCTATCTTGAGTTTAACTCTTTTATGAAATCTTTGTTATGAAAAAGCTTTGACTTATCTTTTAACGAAATACCGAAGTGCTTTTGAAAGGTGTCGGCTTGCTTAGTACCACGATAGGCGCCATCACGACAGGGTAGAGTTTTGGATCGTGACAACCACAACATGTTTTATCATATGGCTAACTTTTTGTTGCACTTTCTAGAGGGACCCAATATCCACAACAAGAGGTCATGATAGAGTAACAAGAACTAATAAAAGGAACATACCCTAGAAAGTATCGTTTATGAGAGGAAGGACTATTAGATGAGATACACTTCATTACATATTTATACCTCATAAAATCAAAATAAGCAAGAAATTATAAGTTTCGAATTAAACTATAATAGTTCATCTTTGTAAGTTTAGAGGATATCGTATTATCTTAACATCAACAAATGGATCACATGCTATCTACATTGATTATTCACTAAAACTTGCACTTTATTCTTTTATGTATAATTATTTACTCGAAATTTTGTTTTAAAAATATTGATATTATTTTATAAAATCACATACTATGCGACTCCATATACACGTGTCGAGAAACTAATATATTTTGACGGATAAAAAAATCATTTTGATTATTGAGTATTCAGATTTATTAGAGACAGTAAAAAAAACAAACGGACCCTTGGTCGTCCTTTTTTCTGGAAGGGGAAAAAAGAGTAAATGCTCATAAAGAAGGCACTCTATTGCTTCAGAAACGAAGAGAAGATAGTGCACGGCAGTCATGTTTTCAATTTCATCTTCAACAAAGCCAATGGAAGTTGTGAGTTATGCCCATTCTTTGAGTTCTTTTGGACACCCACGTTCTCTCTTCAAATTCAGACCAAGCTTCAGTTCGACTACTTTCATCTCTTTAAAGAAACAGCCCATGAAATCTTTGCAAGGTGAATTTCTTGATGCTGTTACGTTCTGTGTGTTAAAAGACAGAAGATTATCTGTAAAATTTCTGCTTTTGTTGTTGTATTCTTAACTCTGCCTGTCAATTACTAGCCTTTTTCTAACTGTTAGCTCGTTTCTTTCCATTTTTACTTAGATCTTTTTGTGTTTCAAAAAAATGGGGATTTAACCGTCTGCTTTGCTATAATTGAGCCAGGTACAGGAATATATGGTATTATTTATTTAAAGCATAAAAAAAGAGCACCTGAAAGTATGCTATTAGAGTTAGAGTTAGTATTCTATTTGCTAACATAGAATTTGATAGGGTGTCCTAAATTGAATGATAACATTTTTCTTTTCCGTTTTAAATGATTCCAATTCCCAGTTCAGGCTTAAAAAATAGTACAACTGATGTCTAACAAATGGATAACGACTGTCGGAGTAGTAGGCTCCAGCTATTCAAAACTTTAAAATTTAGCTACTACAAATTTCTCATTTGAAAATATTGTTGATATGAGAAATGTAGAAGATTAAAATGGTTGGAGAATGTCTGGTAACCATCAGTTGCCCTTAAAATGGGAATGTCAGATATCCTTAATAGCTCTGATGCCCATGTTGTTTCTGTTGATTAGAAATTATCTCCACGGTTGGTACATCTCTTCTACAGTAAACTTAGCTTGTCTAATCTGTAAAATTTTTGGGTAGAATGCTGAAAATTTTATAGGCTTTGGTGTAACATCCCGTGCTATTACGAATAATCTTAGAGGTAACATTCTAACAATGTGCATATGATGAAGGGGAAGAGGAAAAAGAAAAAGCTTCCATATTGTCTTTGGTTCATTAGAGACTTGTTACTGTCCCTTGCTTATATTAGTGCCTAGAAGTTGCTGTGTGACTAATGTGCAGGCAGAGAAACACATTTATTCTTACTTTTTCTTTGGTATATATTGGGAAAAAAAGGTGTGAAGTTGCAGGCTATATAATTAGCATATATGGCTATAGGTAACTGTACTACATTCCTCATCATTTACGACCAATCACTTATTGAAAATCTTATCTGTATCTTTATAATCATCGAATTTAGTAGTATATCTGGAGGCCAGAGAAAACTAAGCTAATTTGCAGCCTATGACAGTGATATAAGCTACAAGCTTAAAATGATGTAGATCACTTAATTTAGTTGAATGCTTGAAGGAATAAGAATGAAGAAATACGATCAGTGAAGGCAGTCCTGAGTAATAAGAATATTGAGGAGGCATATTTTCCTCGCGTACTCATCTAGAACTAGTAGACTAGAACTCAATTAGAAAGCTGTAACTCAAGAGTGATTCACTTCCACCATGATCCATGACCATTGTTATGGCCTCGTTAGTGTTGCTAAATCCTTGTGCTTAATGGCAGTGAGAGCAGTAGCTGCTCCTGCAGAAGCCACTGCTGGATTTGATGAAATGGTTTCTGGGACCCAGCGTAAGTATTACATGCTAGGCGGTAAAGGAGGAGTTGGGAAGACAAGTTGTGCTGCTTCACTTGCTGTAAAATTTGCAAATAGTGGTCATCCCACTTTAGTAGTTTCAACTGATCCAGCACATTCCTTGAGTGATTCTTTTGCTCAGGTACAACATAGTGTTTTTAATTGAATTTCAGCATATTTCTGAATTGATCTTTTTCGTTTTTGTTTTTGGACTTTCTTTTTGGTTTCCAGTTGACAAGATTCATTCAGTCTGCATGTTCTGTCTGTAGGATTTGACTGGCGGCACTCTAGTTCCAGTTGAAGGACCCTATTCTCCATTATTCGCCCTTGAGGTTGTGAAAAGCCTCTTCCTACTTGTTTTTGGTGATATCCAAGCTTGAATTAGTAATCCAGTATTGCTGTATTCTCCTCGCTGGAGGCCAGGGGTGGGTGTGGCTGGGGGTGCGGTACTGAATTAAATAGTGTCATGTTTGAGGCTCATTTAGAACATTATTGTCAATATGTCAGTTAAATCCTGAAAAGGCAAAGGAAGAGTTTCGAAGTGCAACCCAGACAAGTGAAGGATCTGGTATCAAAGACTTTATGGATGGCATGGGCCTCGGGGTGTTTGCTGAACAGGTAAAAAAATTCCCCTAAATTAAAACAAATATTTGTGAGTTCTCTTCTTTAATAAGAGTGACAGAAATTGGAAAATAAGTCTTTTAGCTAGCCACATAAAGCTTAACTTGCACTTACAAGGAGTAATAAAATTGAAGTCCTTTTCTTTCTGTTTGATTCCCTCTGCTTCCGTACTTGCATGTTTTAGTTTTGACCTTCGATTTTATTTACTAAAGATGGAGTTAATTTCACTTGTTTCACTACTAATCTATTCCTATTCTTGATCTAATACGAGCAAGCTTGGGGAGTTAAAGCTTGGAGAACTGCTGGATACGCCCCCTCCTGGTCTAGACGAAGCCATTGCAATTTCAAAGGTGCCACAACATTCTATACTTTCAGTGGTTGTTCATATTTCTGTGTTAAGTGTTAATATTTTCCTGCAACCTCACTGATTACAGATCTTCTTGCCAGGTTATCCAATTCCTTGAATCACAGGAATACAATATGTTTACTCGTATAGTGTTTGACACAGCCCCGACGGTGAGAACGACATAATATATCCTGTAACAATATTTTGGGAAGACGTTCATAATAGTTATTGGTTCCTCTCAGGGACATACTCTGCGGCTCTTGTCCTTGCCAGATTTCTTAGATAAATCAATTGGAAAGATATTGAAGGTACAAAATCTGTTCAATTTCCTATCTGCTTTTAATTGGAAAAGAAAATTTCATGAATGAGAAAAGATGATATAGAGAGATAATTTTCTCTCTTAGACTTAAGATGATATCATTAAGACACACCCAGTTGATGCAGGTATTTGAGCAATATAACAATAAATAGGAAATATCTTACTTTATCTTGTAATTATTGAGCAATGCAGTCTTCTATCAGAATAGATGTATGTAAAAGCTGGGGTGATATATTTTTTACCATTCTTAAAAGAACTCCCTTCCCCCTCTCGGCTCTTACCACCAAGGTACAGAAGCAAAACCAAGATGGCATACTGTGCGTCAATTAGAATATGGTAACGTTGCATTAACGATATTGGAAGCACAGCTCCTTAATCTCATGCTAGCAGCTCAAGTTATTAAAGACCTTGGAAGCAGAAAGACCTTTGCTATTGTGCTTATAGCTTCTCTTCCAATGTTTTCCGAGAGACCAAAATTACTTGTTTCCTTGGTGATGCTTTTAAATTGTTTGCTGCTTAAAGTTTCTCTTCCTAATTAGAGGCAACTTTTTCATTTATGCTTCTCATTTGGACAGCTTATATCTTTCTGCAATTGAATGAAGGCTCTAATTTTCTTTTTCTCTTCCAGCTGTCCTGTTAACATCATGTTTAAAGTACTACCGATCTGATTCTACTCTGTAATCTCTCTTTTCAGTTGAGACAGAAGATAGCTTCAGCCACTTCAGCAATAAAGTCTGTCTTTGGACAGGAAGGAACGCCCAAGCCAGATGCTGTAAGCTTTACATAGTTAGGAATATGTAGTGTGGGGAGTTAATACGTATAACTCCTGTCAATGTCACATTTCTTCCGTGTGCAGGCAGAAAAGTTAGAGCGGTTAAGGGAGAGGATGATAAAAGTAAGAGAGCTTTTTCGTGACACAACCTCAACGGAATTTGTCATAGTAACAATCCCCACGGTAATGATGTAGTAATATTTGATTTGTCTGGTGTGGTGCGTGTTTCCCTAAGAATCTGCCTGATTGGAATCTGTCCTGTAGATTTCTAGTGTGTTATATATAGCTCTCATGTAAGTTAGTATAAGTCAATGCATCGTTTTATTTTCTAATATCCTTCTAGCTAAATCTTACAGTATAAGCGAGTAATTTGCTTTATATATCTTCTTTCTTTGAGCCAAATTGTTAATATTTCTACCAAAAGCTAACCCACTTACAAGTGAACTCATGTAGCACAAGCATGAGGACTTCTTCTGGAATTGGACAGGTCGGCTGAAGTGGCTTCTCTGGGTTTCCTGACCTTTTCTTTGGGACTCTCCGAAAAACAATAGAAGTGCTCTCAAGCGTCACACTACTTTTTTTTAATAACGATGGTGTCCGAGCCAGCTTGAGTGCACCTTGACTATACCATTCCACCGAGTACTTGTTACTTCTCATCAAACGGTAACTTTGTTCATCAAGGCATACAAATGGGGAGAAATTACCTAGTGTTTTTTTATTTCCACTGGAATATGAACCCTGGTCTCCAAAGTTTGCATCGCGCAACTATTATATTTGATCTCATAGTTGAGCTTCAAACTGTTTCTTCCTATCTTTCTTGAGCCGAGGGTCTATCGAGAACAACCTCTCTAGTAGGGGTAAGGTTTGCGTACACACTGCCCTGCCCAGACCCTACTTGTGGGGCTTCACTAGGTTTGTTGTTATTGTTGTAGTTGAGCTTAAAATTCAAATAAAAAATAGCCGCAGTGTAATTCTTGAATCAGTCTCAATTAAATTTTGTAGCGAGTAATCTAATGGCATGTTGTAGAGTTCAAACATGTTTCTGAATCCAAAAGGATTTCAAGGCAAAGCAGGCAGTTTCCTGTACTGCCCAGAAAAACTAAACTCTAAATTGCTGCACAGAAAACTAAAACCTGTTCTCCTGAATTATCTGCCAACTACAACAAGTCTTTTAAAATTTTGAAAAATTGCCTGAACCTAACTTTTTGGAATATGAAAAGTCTGAAAATAGAAAATGTTATAGAAATACACTTGGTGTAAGCTCTTTAAAGTGCAAAATACCTTGGTTTTGTCGCCACATGAAAAGAAGCGATCTGCTTGTTGACTCATGATTCTCACTGTTTCTCCCATGGGCATCACTGTATGCCCTTTAGGTTATGGCAATTAGTGAATCGTCAAGGTTGTGTGCTTCCTTAAAGAAGGAAGATGTTCCTGTAAAGAGGCTTATTGTTAACCAGATTCTTCCGCCATCAGCCTCAGATTGCAAGTTCTGCGCAATGAAAAGAAAGGTTTGACCATCTTATTCCATCTCAAGGTTTACTGTTTGCCTTTTCATGTTACTGTAGATGAGCTTGGGCCCAAACTTCTAGGTTGACTTGCAACACCATGTACTAGTAATTATGAACTCAAGCTATCTATTATCATATGAGTTGTCTTGCATCACAGCTGATTACTCATATAAATTAATATACATTGATATGTTGCCCGGATACCTATTCTGCGTTTAGTTTTGAAACTGTCTCATTTATCATGTCCAACGTGGTTAAAGCATTGACTTCTCTCCTCTTCAGGCCTTTTTGCCTCGATACTTTTCAATTCATAATTTGCAAATTCCAAGTCTCTTTCTTTTTGCTTTCTTTTTTCTTTTAGTTTATGTGGTTAATTTTCTAGTTTGAAAATTATATTCAAGTTTTCTGCTGTACAGCACAGCTGAAAGGTTACTAATTAGCAACTTCCAGTCTAATGTGATATGCTTACTGAGAATTTTCTCCATGCAGAAGATTACTTTATTTTTCTTTAATATGCATCTGAATTGACACCTTCCTGGACTCTTGGACGTATTTCTAGCTAGGAAAAACTGATGGTTGAAGTATCACAGGATCAAAGTCGTGCTATGGATATGATCCCGAATGACCAAGAGCTCTCTAGCCTGATGTTGGTCCAGGCACCCCTTGTTGATGTTGAGATCAGAGGTGTTCCAGCTCTTCAGTTTTTAGGGGATATTGTGTGGAAATGAAGCAAAAGAACTTCACACTGCATCAACTGATCAGGTACATTCTTGTATAGACATCCATGTTATGCGATTTACCTGTTTATCCATTATGTTACTTGGACTCTAGAAGTTCTAGCGGTATCCAGAAATCCCTTCACTGACATTTTGATAATCTCCGCTGCTTTCTACCTTAGTTGCCTCTGGGGATTAACTGGTGACAGAGAACTATTGCGTTGGATCTTGTCCTTTTCTTCTTTCTTTGGGATGACCGAGATGACATTTCTTTTATCGCATAAACAAAGTATCAACTAAATTATGATATTCTAGAATAGTGAAAGTGTCAATGGCTGAACATATACTACAACCATTATCATTTTCTTTTCCTAATGTCTTTTAGTATAATCTGCATTTTGATTTATACAAGCTTTTTCTGAATGATATAGATGTTGCAGGTGGCATTTGTCAGCGGACTGCATTCATGGACAGTGTTGTCTATTAATGCTCTTGCTCTAACATGTGAACACAAATACATGCAATACAGATGCTTGTTGCTGCTGAGGTACAAGTAAATACTATCTCGTCTACATTGGTATCAAGAAAAATACACAATAGAAGTTGCGTTGTTCGAATGGACGAGCCAACAAAACGAGAATGAAAAGAACAATTATTTCATTTTAGTGAGTTGATATTTGAAATAAAAAAGTGTGGCAAAGCACTACAGTGACAAGTAAACTGGATGTTAGTTACCTGTTAGTAATATTTTTCTTTTTTTTGAAACATAGCGAACTTTGCCTTGCTGTATAAATGAGCTTTACCATGCTTTTTATTTTGTTGATTCCAAAACTGCAAAGAAATTGTCTTTGTGCGCGTATAGATATGCCTCTGCTTTTATATTCTGTCAAACTTGGTTTACTAGTTTCTTCCAATAATCGATAATATACTATAACGCTTGACTTTTACCCAGACCCGTGCCCTCTGCCTCAACCTTTTGCAGAAATTCATTAATGGTAGTTTGGTTGGTTGAAGGTGAGTTCTTGCTTGCATAAAGCCGAATGGATATAGTAAGATCTAATTCAAAAGAATAAAAATTGTATTCACCCATCCAATTTACACGATTTTGTTGAACAGATTTTGATGGTAGATATGCAACATGGACAATCCCCGAGAACCAGATTTAGACAATAAGTTTTCACAGGTATTGTTTGCAAGCAGGGTTTGTATAACCTTTGGTCTATCTCTTTGAAGTTCACTCTTATGAGTACCAAAAAGTGTTTTCAAGTTTTTTGAAGAAACAGAAAAATCATCAAGAAAAATGTGCAGCATATACGATTTCTATCCAATGACGTGAACAGATCTCTCGTTATCTCTCAGGAGATAAAAGTATGATGGAATTTGTACTGCTCTGCCCTGTAATAGGACAGAAGATTTATCGAGATGCATGCAGACCAATTTACTATGTCACCATCGCGCTAACATAGGCCCCACAGGAAATGGCCAAGGTCTTCTTCCACTAATACCAGACTTGGTAGGATCAGGAGAATGTTTTATAGCTCATCTAAGATTTTTAATATGTTGTTGAAGTACAGGCACTTCAAGATTCATCTCATCGCATAGCCATCCGTCCAGTATCAGATTTCAACTTTAGTCACTTAATCCACAGAGGTTCCACATCCCTCCCTTTGTTGTAACTTGTACCAATATCTGCGACACTGACATGGTAACTTCGGAGCTAGATACTCACTGTAGTTGTGATTCCATACCTCTTTGCACACTCTGCCTTACATACTGATGCAAGATAGAGCAATAATACGCCAGCATTTGGCCATCAGATCAACATTTAATCGTGGTCTCTGCACTTTTTTTTGGTTGAGGTCATAAGTTTAAAGAGGTCATAAGTTCGGGAATTCCTGCTTCACAAAGGTTTTTCCCACAGCCACAATTTGCCTTTGGAGGTGCATTCAGATTCCAAAATTTTGGTGTTGTTTATTCATCAGGAACCAGCCCGCCTAACTCTGTTTTCCGTCAAATGCCAAAACCTTGTATATCTGAGTCTCTTGAGATACTGTTACGTTTCCCTGCTAATGCCATAGAAGATTGAACTCATCTTAGCACAATTAATACAATCACTCATGTCCAGAACCTCGCAATCTATGACAGAATATAGAACAGTGAGTCGAGTTTGGGTATTGTAATACTGTTAAAAAGGGTTCGGGTATTATAGCTGATTATGGCAACTAAAAATTCTAATCGGGAGACATGGTTTATAGCTTTGTGCAGCATATGTAATGGCTAATATCATGTATTATCACGTCAAACAGCTAGTTTTAAGTTTTACGACACTTTCTTTCCAAGAACTGAATGCATTTCTAGCCTGCAATTCTTACCCACATTGGGGCCCAACAAAGAACTTTGCCCATGTGACACTTCTTTCATAGTATGTAGTAAACATGGCACCTACAGAGACACTTTTTCCGTTAAGATTTCAGTGATGGCCTCTCTTTCAATGATGACTCACTATTTAAATAGAATTAGGTGTCTCCAAATCTTGAAATCAAAGACTCCCATCTTTTGCTCTTTTCAGGGGTATGAGGGAATGGCAGAGCACTGAAAACTATCCAAACTACTAAGACAGACAAACTTCCCGATAAGAACATGAATTTTTGCCACCTAATCAAACATAAGTGCAGGTTAAACCATTGAGTTCTATCAAATTCAAGGAAGCGGATCTATGAGGTTCAAAAGTATCACTAGACACTCATGTTATTTGAACTCTCAGCAAATTTGAGCTATTCTAATTTGGACATCAAAAATGCAAAATTCAAGATCTATATAATAAGAAACATACCTCCAATTAACAGTCATCTCCATCAAGTTATTTCATGGTGGAAGTAGAGACATCTTAACCAGCCAATAACAGCCAAAATTATGAAGTGGGATATGATAGGCAGTCCAGAAGGGCCAAAATGAAGAGGCTGCACAAAAGCATTCATCTTGAATTGATACTGCAAAAGATGAAAACTGTTAACAGTATGAGCAAAGTATTACAGTTGGAATCATGTCCTTGCAAAGAAGACCTTCTAAGCTTTTACTTCCATCCAACTGCAACCAGGTAGCTTGCCATATCCCTTTTCTTCAACCCCTTTTCTCAACCTCTCAGCATCATCCCACCTTCCCGAGGAAGCATAGATATTTCCTAGAAGAGAAAGATAGCCCGAACTCTCAGGTTCCAACTCCATACAATGCCTGGCTGCAGTCTCCCCAAGCTCTAAGTTGTTATGCAAACTGCAACCGAGAAGCAATGCTCCCCAGACACCAGCATGAGGCCGCACTGGCATGCTGTTGATCAAGCCATGTGCTTCGTCTAACCGCCCTGCCCTACTTAAAAGGTCAACTACTATAGCGTAATGATCAACTGTGGGAGAAAGTCCATACTTTTGCAAGGAGATAAAGCAACGGTATGCTTCTTCTACCATACCAATGTGACTGTAGGCAGTCAATATCCCTGTGATGGTGACTACGTTTGGGTTGATTTCAGCATTCATCATCTCATCAAACAATTTGATAGCATCATCAGCCCTACCATTTATTCCACATCCCAGTATCATTGCAGTATATGCTACCAAATCCTTCTTTTTCAAGCCGTGAAACAGCTTGTAAGCTTTATCGACACTTCCACATTTTGCATACAGGTCGATCAAACTGGTAACCAAGTAGTCATCCATTTGAATTCCAGTTTCATTCATGAAAGACTCAATCCAAGAACCAAACTTCAAATCTCCCAGCTGAGAACAAGCAGAAAGTGCACTTGCCAAGGTCATTTTATCAGGTTGTAAATCTAACTGAAGCATTTCATTGAATAGCTGCAGAGCCTCTTTTGCCTGGCTGTTTTGAGCATAACAAGCTATCATGGCATTATATACAAGTTGATCTTTCTTAATTAATCGTCCAAAGAGTTCCTCAGCAGATTCAACGTCTCCACACATTGAGTATCCAGAAATCAATATGATATATGAAACATTATTCTTTTGGTCCATTGCCTCAAAGAAACTGCGAGCTAATTCTACGTTCCTACAATCTACATATCCGCTGATCATAGCATTCCATGAGGCAGGACTTCTCTCTGGCATCTCTCGAAACAAAGCATATGCTTGCTCCATATTCCCCACCCTCGCATACCCAGAAATGATTATGTTCCAAGAAATGACATCTTTCTCAGGCATTTCATCAAAAACCCTTTGTGCCTTTGCTAAGTCCCCAGATTTTAAATATCCACCTAGTATTGAATTCCATGATACTATATTTTTCCCGACCATCTCACTAAAGATATTATGGGCAAAGTCCATATTACCCACTTTTGAATAAAAATCTACTAGAGCTGTCTGAACATAGACAGCATTACAGAAGCCATACTTGTAAACTTGTGCATGAATAGATATCCCACCAGACCTGTACAAAATCCTAGCACACGCCTTTAAAGCAGATGATACAGCAAAAGTGTTGGGACTAACCCCACATCTCTGCAACGTTCCATATAAATCAATGGCCTCCCTGAATTGACAATGCCGAGAAAAGAAGCGGATGGTGGAAGCAACTGAGAAAACATCTAAATTATGCACATGGATGAGGATTAGCTGAATATACCGTGAGGTATTCCAAGAATAATTGCTTGTAGAGTTAATTATCTGCTGAACTAGTGAGGACTCAAGATTCAAGAGACCGTTAACAAGTATTGCAGCATGGATTTGCTTTGTTTGATTAATAGACAGAGGCTTAGCCAACAAGATCGTAATTTTAGAGGCCAGCATTCAAGGGCGGTTCTAGGGCAAGGAAGGTGAAGCCCTTGCCTTAGCCCCAAAAATATGAACTAATACTATATTATTATATAACATATAATAATATATATTTATTAATAAAAAATCAAATTTTAACTTTTTTATTTTATTTAATAGAGGTCGGATTGAGTTAATATGATAAGAAAAATTTCTCTCATTAAATTAAACAATGTTAATTTTATTTTTTCTTCCTCTGTGTATAATCTTTTTTTATGTTTTTTGTGATTTTACTTTCTAATTTTAGTTTAGATTCTCTGAATTAAATATTTCTTTTTGTTACATTTGATTGATTCATACATCAAAAAGCAAGCTTTTTCGTGTCTCATATTTTTAAATTAAGAAATTCATGAGGCAAGCATCGCAAGGTTCAAAACTCGATGAATAATGGCTCATCTTTTACCATTTTTACCTAATACCATATTTTTATACAGGAAAAGTGTTCAATACCATGATGTGTGCCTAACTCACACATCATGATTTGTACTCTCACCACTAGATCAAAGCCATATACATTTTTTTTGTGTCTCATTATTATGTAAATTTTATGAAAGAAGTTCAAGGATTTTTTAGTATATCTTGATTTTAGGCCATTAGTTCCTTTGAGACCACATGTGTTACTTGAATATATATATATATATATATATATATATATATATATATATATATAATATTATTAGGTGAAGTTAATGACTTTATATTATTTAAAAATATTATATTATAAACAATAATGACGAAAAATTAGCAACATTAACTTTTTTTGGCATGTGTATATACATATGTGAGTTCCAACTTTTAAAAAAATAAGGCCTCTTATAAAATTTTGAATTTAGGCCACTAATTTTATTGAGCTGCCAAGATTATGCACGTGTAATTTTTTGGCTATACCGCATAAAGGAAGCACGTCCAATAGCACTAAATTGAAAGCTGCAAGTTAACGTTAACAAGCTCATCAAACTAGTTTACAACAAAATGCTACTAGGCAAGAGATGCGACCAACTCTAAGCTGCCTGCAAAACTCTTACTGAACCGGCAAAGGAAAAAAGCATACGCCTCAAAAGGATCTTCCATAAGCATAATATAATATATCATATATAGGATGAGTACATACAAGAACCTGTTTCGTAAAAGGCTTGTATTAAATAAGCAATGGTACAATTAGGAAACAAGGGTCCTCTGTTCCATGAGCTAATCTTGATAATGGGTCGATAACCAATTGTTCACATCACCAATAAAACTATCAAGGAAGAAGAAAACGAAAAGATCCAAAAGAAAATATTTAAAACAACCGATTGGAATGAGGAGTTTGAAGGTATCATCGTCGATTCCATGGAAAATAGTAGCAGGGTGGGCGATTCAGTATATCCAGTTTGAGGAATTTGGATTCAAGATAAAGATTATTATAGATTTTTGTCCTTAACTGCCAATTGTTTGACTCAAAAGATATTGCAACCCTTTTTGAGTAAATCAATCAAAGAAAATGATGGGGTAATGATGGGGTAAATCTTAGCTAAGTATAATAATCTCTAGAACCAAGAGGATATACAATGAACACAAAGGATAATCTTTTCCGATCTTGTGAGGATCAATAATTGAGCGTTAGAAAATGCTGATAGAAAAATATTACAATCATTGTTTTGTATTAAAGAGAAGTCGAAAAAAGAGAGAGCCCCCTATACAAAGTTGTTCTCCCCCTATATATAAGGGACAAACCCCTTCTAGATCCTAAAAAGCATACTACGGGGAATATTCGAAGGAATATTCCTAACGCCCCTTATCGAACCCATGTTGAGCTGCGAGGATCTCGCCGCTGGTCGTGTTCGTCAATGGTCGCGGTCGTGGTCGTCCAAATTTGGACCCACACAGTTAGTCCCTCCGCTTGTCGAGGTCGCAACTCGACGCGTCCTTGATAAGCGGACACCGTTCGCCCTTCGTGGAGAAATTTGATTTTATGGAGCGTCACGTCCTGGCCAACAGTTGGGGGTCAATGTGCTTAGCAAAGCATCGGTGCTGTGTCTTATCAGGAAATGACGCCATCTGCCTTTTCATCATCATTATGCGTGTTTTCGAGACTGGGGCAGACGGCTTGTCGCTTCGGTTTTGGTACCAACCTGCAGTCATTTGCCTCGATTCCGGTGCTAGTCTGCTGCTTTTCGCATTAATTCCGCTGCTACCCAATCCTATAAATAGGTGAAGGATTTGTTTTTTTCAAAAACTGTTGGCCTTTTCACTTCCGGTTACTCTTCCTCATTTTTCCGGTTTTCGTTCTCACAGTTTTTCTGCTCCTTCTTCTTTCATTCTTCACCCACAACTTTCTCTGCTACTCTAATATCTTTCCTATCACAACAATGCCTAGAACACATCTATCCCACGAAGGGGTTTCTGAGGCGAACCCGCTGTTCGTGGCTTTCCCCTCCGGTGGTGAGGACACGATGGTGGAAGAGGGGAGCAGTTTTCCTACCGTGGAGGAGTTACTGCCGAGGCACCCCACATCCCGGAGTGACTTCCTCAAAGATCCTCCTCCTACTCCTCCCCCAGTGATCTCTGAAACGGACTAAGCTCATATAGACGCTCTCCTTGCAAAGTATAGTATCCCCGCCCATGTAGATATGGTTTCCGCGGGAATGGACTTCGTGGAAGTCCATAGACCTGGGTACTGTGCCTTTTACGAGTACCCTTTCGTGATTGGTTATTCTTTCCCCCTCCCTCAGCTGGCGGAGGAATTTTGTAGATTCTATCAAGTCTGCCCGGCACAACTCTCACCATACACGCTTAAGGTACTTCTACTGCTGACAAAGTACGCAGAGATGGCGGGGTGTGAGGTGACGGTCCACCATCTCTTGCACCTGTTCTCACCCAGCTTTCATAGGGGCACCATGGTGCACTTGAGACATCGTGGAACGACGGGGCTGGTAGTGGGGACTGAAGACCGAGCAAGCCGTAAGTTTTGGCATAAATACTTCTTTGTCAAAACTGAACACGTTGCCTCCGATCCCGCTAGGTTCCCAGAACGGTGGAACGAGACTCGTAAGTATCGCTACTTGTATTATTCTCTCTTCTCTTCTTCGTTCCTTATAGTTTGTTTGCTTCTTGATTATAGCTACGGGGCGTCCACCCCGCCCTATTGCTGGCATAAAGGATTGGGTAGCTCGTCTGTTGTCCCATGCAGCGGAGACCCGAGATTGGCCTCCTTCGTGAGACGTTATGGCCCCAAGGTTTCATCTGGTAAATATCTTCCTCTACGTCACGTTGTTGGTCATACATCGTTAACTACTGATACGATTCTTCATGATGACAGGTCGAGGAGTTTCCAGGCGGAGGGCCCCAGTTCCTGCATTCCGTTCGGGTGGGGGGGGGGTTGTACTCAACCGCTCCAAATAGAAGGTTCCTCTCGAGATTTGGTCGTGAGGGAAGAGGCCTCTTCTATTCCGAGCCCTCACCTCTTGGATGAATCCTCTAATGGGGATGAGTCATCACTGCGAAAGAAGAGGAGAGTAGAGCTTGTAAAGGGGGTGGCCGTAGACACTAGTGGAAGCCGAATGGATGCGTCGCACACGGCACCCGTACCTACTTTTATGGCCGACGCTATCTTGGCGGTTAGGTCTCCCCAAACGGAAGAAGCTCTCCCAGGAGGTGGCTCGGTGCGCTCCGCAGAGGGTGGCGTATCTTCCAACATTGGAGAGGGCCCGCGTGTTGAGGGCGAGGGCTCAGGTTCGGACGTAGATCTGGTGGACGTTCGTGAATTGTGGAACGCCATACTCATGTAGAGGTCAGGACGGAGGGTTGCGACCGACATATAGTTATCCCCGGAAATTACAACTTGCTGTCAAACTATGAGCAGGTGGCTTCTGCCTTAGCCCCTTTATGTGCTGCCCCCGAAAACGAGGTGCTCAGGACAATGAGCGACGTGGAGTTATCTCGGAGCGTTGCCGGCATGGCTTTGGGGGTGAAGTTTTCTTTTCTTTCTTAACATTTGGGTTTTTGCCGCTATTTCTTGCCTGTATTTCCTTTTAACTTCTTCCTTTATGGCAGACTCTCATCATGGAGACCGAGCGTGAGCGCAGGGAAAGAAAGAGAGCGGCCATCTATGGGAAGATGTCTTCCAAATATCAACATCGCACCAAGCACCGTGCGATGGCCGACATCTATACTCAGGACCCAGACTTCCAATTGTTTCGTGAAGGGCTTAAGCAAAGGGAAGACCAACTGGGGCGCAAGGTCGAAGAGTTGAGGGAGCGGGACGAGGACCTCGTGAAAGCCATCGCCCACAATAGCGAGCTCGAAGCGTCTCTTAAGATGAAGGAGGACGAGCTGGAGTTAAGTAGGGGCATAGTGGCTGAGAACGCCGACTTACATGCAAAAGTGGCCGGTTTGACTGCCGAATTGAGTACGAAGTTAGCGAAAATTGATGAGCTTAGGAGTGAGCTGAATGTGGGTGCTGACAGACTGGCGGCCACTATTTCTGAAGTGGCGGTTTTGGAAGATACCCTCCGTACCTGTAGGTCAGAGCGGGCCAAAGAAGAAGAGGCTTCTGCACTCAAAGTGGCAGGGCTTGAGGGTCGTGTTAAGGAGTTGGAGGCGGAGTTGTCCGTGTTGACCGGGCAGGTGTCTTCGCTGAGCGCGGAGGATGCGAATTGACGCCAGCAACCTTCTACTTCCCGTGCCTTGGCCAAACCTGTCGTGCCTCGCCGTTCATACGAGTTGTGGGTTTATGCTGAGGCCCGGCTCGATGTGTATAAGGCTCTTTTTGCTGAAGGGAGGGCGTCTGAAGCGGAACTTTAGGGTATGCGTGCCGAAGCTCGTTCGGCTCGCGAGGCATGTGGGTACGACCCACGTACGCCTGATGGGGATGAAGTCATCTCTGATGATGCAAACCGCCTTACCTCCGACTCTTGGTATAAAGATGCCTACCCAACCGGGGATGATGTGTAGTTACTTTTTTGTTTCAAGATTTTTGTAAGGGCATGCTTGAGACCGTTGTAAAGATAGGTGTTAGTGACTTTTGCTGTAAATGAAGAAATTGTTTTGTCGTTTTAGTGGTGATCTTTATAATACTTATGGTATCTCGAATACTTGTCGAACTTTTGGGCGGATTTTGCTTTGGGTGAGGTCGAACTCGTACTTTTGTCGATGGCCTTAGCCATTGGGATGTTAGTTTCGATCTAGCATCGAAGTAGGATCCCGTCGTGGTTCGAATGAAGTCGAACTCGTTTTTCATCGATTGCCTTAGCCAGTGGGATGTTACCTTCGATCTGGCGTCGAAGTAGGATCCCGTCGTGGTTCGAGTGAAGTCGAACTCATTTTTCGTCGATGGCCTTAGCCATTGGGATGTTACTTTTGATCTGACGTCGAAGTAGGATCCCGTCGCAGTTCGAGTGAAGTCGAACTCGTTTTTCGTCGATGGCCTTAGCCATTGGGATGTTACCTTCGATCTAACGTCGAAGTAGGATCCCGTCGCAGTTTTAGTGAAGTCGAACTCGTTTTTCATCGATGGCCTTAGCCATTGCGATTTTTCATTCGTACATTGGAGATCATTCGTACATTGGAGATTTTGATTACATTTTCGTAGAAAATACATGTTGACTTTGCTAATACAGTGAATACAGTGGCTTACCTTCGATCTGACGTCGAAGTAGGATTCCGTCGCAGTTCGAGTGAAGTCGAACTCATTTTTCGTCGATGGCCTTAGCCATTGCGATTTTCATTCGTACATTGGAGATCATTCGTACATTGGAGATTTTGATTACATTTCCGTAGAAAGTACATGTCGACTTTGCTAATACAGTGAATACAGTGGCTATCTATGCCTAGTCCCTTCATTACTTGGCCTGGAGATCCTATCACCGGGCGGGGTAATGAACAATACTTCGGGCCTCGAGGCGTCTCCTTTTGCTGCCTCATTAAAAACCTCACCGAGAAAACCCGATTGGGACAAAACCCGGATGAGGGAAAAAGAGTACAGCTTAGGCGGGGCCTCTTTTCAGAAGTCAAAGTATTTGAGGTGGGCAATGTTCCAATTATTTTGTAGTAGTTTTCCTTCCATTGTCTCTAACTGGAATGCTCCCTTGTTTCTTGCGGCCGTGATTTTGTATGGCCCGTCCCAATTTGTTCCTAGTTTTCCTTCATTGGGGTCTCTCGCTGCCTGAGTTTTAGCTTTGAGAACGTTGTCTCCGACCTTGAGTGGTCGTATTTTGGCCTTCTTGTTATAGTACCTTTCTGCTTGTTGCTTTTGGGCTACCATTCTTACGTGAGCCATATATCTTCGCTCTTCGACTTCGTCCAGGTCTTGTAACCTGTTTTCGTCGTTACTTGGTCCGCTCTCATTGGAGTATCTTAGGCTGGGCTCTCCGACTTCGACGGGTATGACTGCATCAGTCCCGTAGACTAATGAATATGGCGTCTCGCCTGTGCTAGTTTTTGGCGTAGTGCGATATGCCCACAGTACTTCTGGCAGTAGTTCGGGCCATAGCCCTTTGGCGTCCTCGAGCTTCTTTTTCAGTATATTCAAAATCGTTTTGTTGGATGATTCGGCTTGGCCATTGCCGGCGGGATGGTAGGGTGTGGAGAGTATTCGTTTGATATGCCATTTCTCGAAAAACTCGGTTGTTTTATTTCCAACAAACTGTGGTCCGTTGTCGCAGCTGATTTCTTTGGGAATGCCGAAATGGCATATTATATTTTTCCATATGAACGCGATAACTTCTTGCTCACGTATTTGAGTGTATGCACCTGCTTCC